>NC_091457.1:159442968-159778968 GCF_027789765.1 Dendropsophus ebraccatus | reverse complement strand
CCCCCCCCCCCCCCCCCCCCCCCCCCCCCCCCCCCCCCCCCCCCCCCCCCCCCCCCCCCCCCCCCCCCCCCCCCCCCCCCCCCCCCCCCCCCCCCCCCCCCCCCCCCCCCCCCCCCCCCCCCCCCCCCCCCCCCCCCCCCCCCCCCCCCCCCCCCCCCCCCCCCCCCCCCCCCCCCCCCCCCCCCCCCCCCCCCCCCCCCCCCCCCCCCCCCCCCCCCCCCCCCCCCCCCCCCCACCCCCCCCCCCCCCCCCCCCCCCCCCCCCCCCCCCCCCCCCCCCCCCCCCCCCCCCCCCCCCCCCCCCCCCCCCCCACCCCCCCCCCCCCCCCCCCCCCCCCCCCCCCCCCCCCCCCCCCCCCCCCCCCCCCCCCCCCCCCCCCCCCCCCCCCCCCCCCCCCCCCCCCCCCCCCCCCCCCCCCCCCCCCCCCCCCCCCCCCCCCCCCCCCCCCCCCCCCCCCCCCCCCCCCCCCCCCCCCCCCCCCCCCCCCCCCCCCCCCCCCCCCCCCCCCCCCCCCCCCCCCCCCCCCCCCCCCCCCCCCCCCCCCCCCCCCCCCCCCCCCCCCCCCCCCCCCCCCCCCCCCCCCCCCCCCCCCCCCCCCCCCCCCCCCCCCCCCCCCCCCCCCCCCCCCCCCCCCCCCCCCCCCCCCCCCCCCCACCCCCCCCCCCCCCCCCCCACCCCCCCCCCCCCCCCCCCCCCCCCCCCCCCCCCCCCCCCCCCCCCCCCCCCCCCCCCCCCCCCCCCCCCACCCCCCCCCCCCCCCCCCCCCCCCCCCCCCCCCCCCCCCCCCCCCCCCCCCCCCCCCCCCCCCCCCCCCCCCCCCCCCCCCCCCCCCCCCCCCCCCCCCCCCCCCCCCCCCCCCCCCCCCCCCCCCCCCCCCCCCCCCCCCCCCCCCCCCCCCCCCCCCCCCCCCCCCCCCCCCCCCCCCCCCCCCCCCCCCCCCCCCCCCCCCCCCCCCCCCCCCCCCCCCCCCCCCCCCCCCCACCCCCCCCCCCCCCCCCCCCCCCCCCCCCCCCCCCCCCCCCCCCCCCCCCCCCCCCCCCCCCCCCCCCCCCCCCCCCCCCCCCCCCCCCCCCCCCCCCCCCCCCCCCCCCCCCCCCCCCCCCCCCCCCCCCCCCCCCCCCCCCCCCCCCCCCCCCCCCCCCCCCCCCCCCCCCCCCCCCCCCCCCCCCCCCCCCCCCCCCCCCCCCCCCCCCCCCCCCCCCCCCCCCCCCCCCCCCCCCCCCCCCCCCCCCCCCCCCCCCCCCCCCCCCCCCCCCCCCCCCCCCCCCCCCCCCCCCCCCCCCCCCCCCCCCCCCCCCCCCCCCCCCCCCCCCCCCCCCCCCCCCCCCCCCCCCCCCCCCCCCCCCCCCCCCCCCCCCCCCCCCCCCCCCCCCCCCCCCCCCCCCCCCCCCCCCCCCCCCCCCCCCCCCCCCCCCCCCCCCCCCCCCCCCCCCCCCCCCCCCCCCCCCCCCCCCCCCCCCCCCCCCCCCCCCCCCCCCCCCCCCCCCCCCCCCCCCCCCCCCCCCCCCCCCCCCCCCCCCCCCCCCCCCCCCCCCCCCCCCCCCCCCCCCCCCCCCCCCCCCCCCCCCCCCCCCCCCCCCCCCCCCCCCCCCCCCCCCCCCCCCCCCCCCCCCCCCCCCCCCCCCCCCCCCCCCCCCCCCCCCCCCCCCCCCCCCCCCCCCCCCCCCCCCCCCCCCCCCCCCCCCCCCCCCCCCCCCCCCCCCCCCCCCCCCCCCCCCCCCCCCCCCCCCCCCCCCCCCCCCCCCCCCCCCCCCCCCCCCCCCCCCCCCCCCCCCCCCCCCCCCCCCCCCCCCCCCCCCCCCCCCCCCCCCCCCCCCCCCCCCCCCCCCCCCCCCCCCCCCCCCCCCCCCCCCCCCCCCCCCCCCCCCCCCCCCCCCCCCCCCCCCCCCCCCCCCCCCCCCCCCCCCCCCCCCCCCCCCCCCCCCCCCCCCCCCCCCCCCCCCCCCCCCCCCCCCCCCCCCCCCCCCCCCCCCCCCCCCCCCCCCCCCCCCCCCCCCCCCCCCCCCCCCCCCCCCCCCCCCCCCCCCCCCCCCCCCCCCCCCCCCCCCCCCCCCCCCCCCCCCCCCCCCCCCCCCCCCCCCCCCCCCCCCCCCCCCCCCCCCCCCCCCCCCCCCCCCCCCCCCCCCCCCCCCCCCCCCCCCCCCCCCCCCCCCCCCCCCCCCCCCCCCCCCCCCCCCCCCCCCCCCCCCCCCCCCCCCCCCCCCCCCCCCCCCCCCCCCCCCCCCCCCCCCCCCCCCCCCCCCCCCCCCCCCCCCCCCCCCCCCCCCCCCCCCCCCCCCCCCCCCCCCCCCCCCCCCCCCCCCCCCCCCCCCCCCCCCCCCCCCCCCCCCCCCCCCCCCCCCCCCCCCCCCCCCCCCCCCCCCCCCCCCCCCCCCCCCCCCCCCCCCCCCCCCCCCCCCCCCCCCCCCCCCCCCCCCCCCCCCCCCCCCCCCCCCCCCCCCCCCCCCCCCCCCCCCCCCCCCCCCCCCCCCCCCCCCCCCCCCCCCCCCCCCCCCCCCCCCCCCCCCCCCCCCCCCCCCCCCCCCCCCCACCCCCCCCCCCCCCCCCCCCCCCCCCCCCCCCCCCCCCCCCCCCCCCCCCCCCCCCCCCCCCCCCCCCCCCCCCCCCCCCCCCCCCCCCCCCCCCCCCCCCCCCCCCCCCCCCCCCCCCCCCCCCCCCCCCCCCCCCCCCCCCCCCCCCCCCCCCCCCCCCCCCCCCCCCCCCCCCCCCCCCCCCCCCCCCCCCCCCCCCCCCCCCCCCCCCCCCCCCCCCCCCCCCCCCCCCCCCCCCCCCCCCCCCCCCCCCCCCCCCCCCCCCCCCCCCCCCCCCCCCCCCCCCCCCCCCCCCCCCCCCCCCCCCCCCCCCCCCCCCCCCCCCCCCCCCCCCCCCCCCCCCCCCCCCCCCCCCCCCCCCCCCCCCCCCCCCCCCCCCCCCCCCCCCCCCCCCCCCCCCCCCCCCCCCCCCCCCCCCCCCCCCCCCCCCCCCCCCCCCCCCCCCCCCCCCCCCCCCCCCCCCCCCCCCCCCCCCCCCCCCCCCCCCCCCCCCCCCCCCCCCCCCCCCCCCCCCCCCCCCCCCCCCCCCCCCCCCCCCCCCCCCCCCCCCCCCCCCCCCCCCCCCCCCCCCCCCCCCCCCCCCCCCCCCCCCCCCCCCCCCCCCCCCCCCCCCCCCCCCCCCCCCCCCCCCCCCCCCCCCCCCCCCCCCCCCCCCCCCCCCCCCCCCCCCCCCCCCCCCCCCCCCCCCCCCCCCCCCCCCCCCCCCCCCCCCCCCCCCCCCCCCCCCCCCCCCCCCCCCCCCCCCCCCCCCCCCCCCCCCCCCCCCCCCCCCCCCCCCCCCCCCCCCCCCCCCCCCCCCCCCCCCCCCCCCCCCCCCCCCCCCCCCCCCCCCCCCCCCCCCCCCCCCCCCCCCCCCCCCCCCCCCCCCCCCCCCCCCCCCCCCCCCCCCCCCCCCCCCCCCCCCCCCCCCCCCCCCCCCCCCCCCCCCCCCCCCCCCCCCCCCCCCCCCCCCCCCCCCCCCCCCCCCCCCCCCCCCCCCCCCCCCCCCCCCCCCCCCCCCCCCCCCCCCCCCACCCCCCCCCCCCCCCCCCCCCCCCCCCCCCCCCCCCCCCCCCCCCCCCCCCCCCCCCCCCCCCCCCCCCCCCCCCCCCCCCCCCCCCCCCCCCCCCCCCCCCCCCCCCCCCCCCCCCCCCCCCCCCCCCCCCCCCCCCCCCCCCCCCCCCCCCCCCCCCCCCCCCCCCCCCCCCCCCCCCCCCCCCCCCCCCCCCCCCCCCCCCCCCCCCCCCCCCCCCCCCCCCCCCCCCCCCCCCCCCCCCCCCCCCCCCCCCCCCCCCCCCCCCCCCCCCCCCCCCCCCCCCCCCCCCCCCCCCCCCCCCCCCCCCCCCCCCCCCCCCCCCCCCCCCCCCCCCCCCCCCCCCCCCCCCCCCCCCCCCCCCCCCCCCCCCCCCCCCCCCCCCCCCCCCCCCCCCCCCCCCCCCCCCCCCCCCCCCCCCCCCCCCCCCCCCCCCCCCCCCCCCCCCCCCCCCCCCCCCCCCCCCCCCCCCCCCCCCCCCCCCCCCCCCCCCCCCCCCCCCCCCCCCCCCCCCCCCCCCCCCCCCCCCCCCCCCCCCCCCCCCCCCCCCCCCCCCCCCCCCCCCCCCCCCCCCCCCCCCCCCCCCCCCCCCCCCCCCCCCCCCCCCCCCCCCCCCCCCCCCCCCCCCCCCCCCCCCCCCCCCCCCCCCCCCCCCCCCCCCCCCCCCCCCCCCCCCCCCCCCCCCCCCCCCCCCCCCCCCCCCCCCCCCCCCCCCCCCCCCCCCCCCCCCCCCCCCCCCCCCCCCCCCCCCCCCCCCCCCCCCCCCCCCCCCCCCCCCCCCCCCCCCCCCCCCCCCCCCCCCCCCCCCCCCCCCCCCCCCCCCCCCCCCCCCCCCCCCCCCCCCCCCCCCCCCCCCCCCCCCCCCCCCCCCCCCCCCCCCCCCCCCCCCCCCCCCCCCCCCCCCCCCCCCCCCCCCCCCCCCCCCCCCCCCCCCCCCCCCCCCCCCCCCCCCCCCCCCCCCCCCCCCCCCCCCCCCCCCCCCCCCCCCCCCCCCCCCCCCCCCCCCCCCCCCCCCCCCCCCCCCCCCCCCCCCCCCCCCCCCCCCCCCCCCCCCCCCCCCCCCCCCCCCCCCCCCCCCCCCCCCCCCCCCCCCCCCCCCCCCCCCCCCCCCCCCCCCCCCCCCCCCCCCCCCCCCCCCCCCCCCCCCCCCCCCCCCCCCCCCCCCCCCCCCCCCCCCCCCCCCCCCCCCCCCCCCCCCCCCCCCCCC
Organism: Dendropsophus ebraccatus; assembly: GCF_027789765.1. Taxonomy (NCBI): domain Eukaryota; kingdom Metazoa; phylum Chordata; class Amphibia; order Anura; family Hylidae; genus Dendropsophus; species Dendropsophus ebraccatus. Next base: position 159,774,218 of record NC_091457.1, on the reverse strand, counting down.
CCCCCCCCCCCCCCCCCCCCCCCCCCCCCCCCCCCCCCCCCCCCCCCCCCCCCCCCCCCCCCCCCCCCCCCCCCCCCCCCCCCCCCCCCCCCCCCCCCCCCCCCCCCCCCCCCCCCCCCCCCCCCCCCCCCCCCCCCCCCCCCCCCCCCCCCCCCCCCCCCCCCCCCCCCCCCCCCCCCCCCCCCCCCCCCCCCCCCCCCCCCCCCCCCCCCCCCCCCCCCCCCCCCCCCCCCCCCCCCCCCCCCCCCCCCCCCCCCCCCCCCCCCCCCCCCCCCCCCCCCCCCCCCCCCCCCCCCCCCCCCCCCCCCCCCCCCCCCCCCCCCCCCCCCCCCCCCCCCCCCCCCCCCCCCCCCCCCCCCCCCCCCCCCCCCCCCCCCCCCCCCCCCCCCCCCCCCCCCCCCCCCCCCCCCCCCCCCCCCCCCCCCCCCCCCCCCCCCCCCCCCCCCCCCCCCCCCCCCCCCCCCCCCCCCCCCCCCCCCCCCCCCCCCCCCCCCCCCCCCCCCCCCCCCCCCCCCCCCCCCCCCCCCCCCCCCCCCCCCCCCCCCCCCCCCCCCCCCCCCCCCCCCCCCCCCCCCCCCCCCCCCCCCCCCCCCCCCCCCCCCCCCCCCCCCCCCCCCCCCCCCCCCCCCCCCCCCCCCCCCCCCCCCCCCCCCCCCCCCCCCCCCCCCCCCCCCCCCCCCCCCCCCCCCCCCCCCCCCCCCCCCCCCCCCCCCCCCCCCCCCCCCCCCCCCCCCCCCCCCCCCCCCCCCCCCCCCCCCCCCCCCCCCCCCCCCCCCCCCCCCCCCCCCCCCCCCCCCCCCCCCCCCCCCCCCCCCCCCCCCCCCCCCCCCCCCCCCCCCCCCCCCCCCCCCCCCCCCCCCCCCCCCCCCCCCCCCCCCCCCCCCCCCCCCCCCCCCCCCCCCCCCCCCCCCCCCCCCCCCCCCCCCCCCCCCCCCCCCCCCCCCCCCCCCCCCCCCCCCCCCCCCCCCCCCCCCCCCCCCCCCCCCCCCCCCCCCCCCCCCCCCCCCCCCCCCCCCCCCCCCCCCCCCCCCCCCCCCCCCCCCCCCCCCCCCCCCCCCCCCCCCCCCCCCCCCCCCCCCCCCCCCCCCCCCCCCCCCCCCCCCCCCCCCCCCCCCCCCCCCCCCCCCCCCCCCCCCCCCCCCCCCCCCCCCCCCCCCCCCCCCCCCCCCCCCCCCCCCCCCCCCCCCCCCCCCCCCCCCCCCCCCCCCCCCCCCCCCCCCCCCCCCCCCCCCCCCCCCCCCCCCCCCCCCCCCCCCCCCCCCCCCCCCCCCCCCCCCCCCCCCCCCCCCCCCCCCCCCCCCCCCCCCCCCCCCCCCCCCCCCCCCCCCCCCCCCCCCCCCCCCCCCCCCCCCCCCCCCCCCCCCCCCCCCCCCCCCCCCCCCCCCCCCCCCCCCCCCCCCCCCCCCCCCCCCCCCCCCCCCCCCCCCCCCCCCCCCCCCCCCCCCCCCCCCCCCCCCCCCCCCCCCCCCCCCCCCCCCCCCCCCCCCCCCCCCCCCCCCCCCCCCCCCCCCCCCCCCCCCCCCCCCCCCCCCCCCCCCCCCCCCCCCCCCCCCCCCCCCCCCCCCCCCCCCCCCCCCCCCCCCCCCCCCCCCCCCCCCCCCCCCCCCACCCCCCCCCCCCCCCCCCCCCCCCCCCCCCCCCCCCCCCCCCCCCCCCCCCCCCCCCCCCCCCCCCCCCCCCCCCCCCCCCCCCCCCCCCCCCCCCCCCCCCCCCCCCCCCCCCCCCCCCCCCCCCCCCCCCCCCCCCCCCCCCCCCCCCCCCCCCCCCCCCCCCCCCCCCCCCCCCCCCCCCCCCCCCCCCCCCCCCCCCCCCCCCCCCCCCCCCCCCCCCCCCCCCCCCCCCCCCCCCCCCCCCCCCCCCCCCCCCCCCCCCCCCCCCCCCCCCCCCCCCCCCCCCCCCCCCCCCCCCCCCCCCCCCCCCCCCCCCCCCCCCCCCCCCCCCCCCCCCCCCCCCCCCCCCCCCCCCCCCCCCCCCCCCCCCCCCCCCCCCCCCCCCCCCCCCCCCCCCCCCCCCCCCCCCCCCCCCCCCCCCCCCCCCCCCCCCCCCCCCCCCCCCCCCCCCCCCCCCCCCCCCCCCCCCCCCCCCCCCCCCCCCCCCCCCCCCCCCCCCCCCCCCCCCCCCCCCCCCCCCCCCCCCCCCCCCCCCCCCCCCCCCCCCCCCCCCCCCCCCCCCCCCCCCCCCCCCCCCCCCCCCCCCCCCCCCCCCCCCCCCCCCCCCCCCCCCCCCCCCCCCCCCCCCCCCCCCCCCCCCCCCCCCCCCCCCCCCCCCCCCCCCCCCCCCCCCCCCCCCCCCCCCCCCCCCCCCCCCCCCCCCCCCCCCCCCCCCCCCCCCCCCCCCCCCCCCCCCCCCCCCCCCCCCCCCCCCCCCCCCCCCCCCCCCCCCCCCCCCCCCCCCCCCCCCCCCCCCCCCCCCCCCCCCCCCCCCCCCCCCCCCCCCCCCCCCCCCCCCCCCCCCCCCCCCCCCCCCCCCCCCCCCCCCCCCCCCCCCCCCCCCCCCCCCCCCCCCCCCCCCCCCCCCCCCCCCCCCCCCCCCCCCCCCCCCCCCCCCCCCCCCCCCCCCCCCCCCCCCCCCCCCCCCCCCCCCCCCCCCCCCCCCCCCCCCCCCCCCCCCCCCCCCCCCCCCCCCCCCCCCCCCCCCCCCCCCCCCCCCCCCCCCCCCCCCCCCCCCCCCCCCCCCCCCCCCCCCCCCCCCCCCCCCCCCCCCCCCCCCCCCCCCCCCCCCCCCCCCCCCCCCCCCCCCCCCCCCCCCCCCCCCCCCCCCCCCCCCCCCCCCCCCCCCCCCCCCCCCCCCCCCCCCCCCCCCCCCCCCCCCCCCCCCCCCCCCCCCCCCCCCCCCCCCCCCCCCCCCCCCCCCCCCCCCCCCCCCCCCCCCCCCCCCCCCCCCCCCCCCCCCCCCCCCCCCCCCCCCCCCCCCCCCCCCCCCCCCCCCCCCCCCCCCCCCCCCCCCCCCCCCCCCCCCCCCCCCCCCCCCCCCCCCCCCCCCCCCCCCCCCCCCCCCCCCCCCCCCCCCCCCCCCCCCCCCCCCCCCCCCCCCCCCCCCCCCCCCCCCCCCCCCCCCCCCCCCCCCCCCCCCCCCCCCCCCCCCCCCCCCCCCCCCCCCCCCCCCCCCCCCCCCCCCCCCCCCCCCCCCCCCCCCCCCCCCCCCCCCCCCCCCCCCCCCCCCCCCCCCCCCCCCCCCCCCCCCCCCCCCCCCCCCCCCCCCCCCCCCCCCCCCCCCCCCCCCCCCCCCCCCCCCCCCCCCCCCCCCCCCCCCCCCCCCCCCCCCCCCCCCCCCCCCCCCCCCCCCCCCCCCCCCCCCCCCCCCCCCCCCCCCCCCCCCCCCCCCCCCCCCCCCCCCCCCCCCCCCCCCCCCCCCCCCCCCCCCCCCCCCCCCCCCCCCCCCCCCCCCCCCCCCCCCCCCCCCCCCCCCCCCCCCCCCCCCCCCCCCCCCCCCCCCCCCCCCCCCCCCCCCCCCCCCCCCCCCCCCCCCCCCCCCCCCCCCCCCCCCCCCCCCCCCCCCCCCCCCCCCCCCCCCCCCCCCCCCCCCCCCCCCCCCCCCCCCCCCCCCCCCCCCCCCCCCCCCCCCCCCCCCCCCCCCCCCCCCCCCCCCCCCCCCCCCCCCCCCCCCCCCCCCCCCCCCCCCCCCCCCCCCCCCCCCCCCCCCCCCCCCCCCCCCCCCCCCCCCCCCCCCCCCCCCCCCCCCCCCCCCCCCCCCCCCCCCCCCCCCCCCCCCCCCCCCCCCCCCCCCCCCCCCCCCCCCCCCCCCCCCCCCCCCCCCCCCCCCCCCCCCCCCCCCCCCCCCCCCCCCCCCCCCCCCCCCCCCCCCCCCCCCCCCCCCCCCCCCCCCCCCCCCCCCCCCCCCCCCCCCCCCCCCCCCCCCCCCCCCCCCCCCCCCCCCCCCCCCCCCCCCCCCCCCCCCCCCCCCCCCCCCCCCCCCCCCCCCCCCCCCCCCCCCCCCCCCCCCCCCCCCCCCCCCCCCCCCCCCCCCCCCCCCCCCCCCCCCCCCCCCCCCCCCCCCCCCCCCCCCCCCCCCCCCCCCCCCCCCCCCCCCCCCCCCCCCCCCCCCCCCCCCCCCCCCCCCCCCCCCCCCCCCCCCCCCCCCCCCCCCCCCCCCCCCCCCCCCCCCCCCCCCCCCCCCCCCCCCCCCCCCCCCCCCCCCCCCCCCCCCCCCCCCCCCCCCCCCCCCCCCCCCCCCCCCCCCCCCCCCCCCCCCCCCCCCCCCCCCCCCCCCCCCCCCCCCCCCCCCCCCCCCCCCCCCCCCCCCCCCCCCCCCCCCCCCCCCCCCCCCCCCCCCCCCCCCCCCCCCCCCCCCCCCCCCCCCCCCCCCCCCCCCCCCCCCCCCCCCCCCCCCCCCCCCCCCCCCCCCCCCCCCCCCCCCCCCCCCCCCCCCCCCCCCCCCCCCCCCCCCCCCCCCCCCCCCCCCCCCCCCCCCCCCCCCCCCCCCCCCCCCCCCCCCCCCCCCCCCCCCCCCCCCCCCCCCCCCCCCCCCCCCCCCCCCCCCCCCCCCCCCCCCCCCCCCCCCCCCCCCCCCCCCCCCCCCCCCCCCCCCCCCCCCCCCCCCCCCCCCCCCCCCCCCCCCCCCCCCCCCCCCCCCCCCCCCCCCCCCCCCCCCCCCCCCCCCCCCCCCCCCCCCCCCCCCCCCCCCCCCCCCCCCCCCCCCCCCCCCCCCCCCCCCCCCCCCCCCCCCCCCCCCCCCCCCCCCCCCCCCCCCCCCCCCCCCCCCCCCCCCCCCCCCCCCCCCCCCCCCCCCCCCCCCCCCCCCCCCCCCCCCCCCCCCCCCCCCCCCCCCCCCCCCCCCCCCCCCCCCCCCCCCCCCCCCCCCCCCCCCCCCCCCCCCCCCCCCCCCCCCCCCCCCCCCCCCCCCCCCCCCCCCCCCCCCCCCCCCCCCCCCCCCCCCCCCCCCCCCCCCCCCCCCCCCCCCCCCCCCCCCCCCCCCCCCCCCCCCCCCCCCCCCCCCCCCCCCCCCCCCCCCCCCCCCCCCCCCCCCCCCCCCCCCCCCCCCCCCCCCCCCCCCCCCCCCCCCCCCCCCCCCCCCCCCCCCCCCCCCCCCCCCCCCCCCCCCCCCCCCCCCCCCCCCCCCCCCCCCCCCCCCCCCCCCCCCCCCCCCCCCCCCCCCCCCCCCCCCCCCCCCCCCCCCCCCCCCCCCCCCCCCCCCCCCCCCCCCCCCCCCCCCCCCCCCCCCCCCCCCCCCCCCCCCCCCCCCCCCCCCCCCCCCCCCCCCCCCCCCCCCCCCCCCCCCCCCCCCCCCCCCCCCCCCCCCCCCCCCCCCCCCCCCCCCCCCCCCCCCCCCCCCCCCCCCCCCCCCCCCCCCCCCCCCCCCCCCCCCCCCCCCCCCCCCCCCCCCCCCCCCCCCCCCCCCCCCCCCCCCCCCCCCCCCCCCCCCCCCCCCCCCCCCCCCCCCCCCCCCCCCCCCCCCCCCCCCCCCCCCCCCCCCCCCCCCCCCCCCCCCCCCCCCCCCCCCCCCCCCCCCCCCCCCCCCCCCCCCCCCCCCCCCCCCCCCCCCCCCCCCCCCCCCCCCCCCCCCCCCCCCCCCCCCCCCCCCCCCCCCCCCCCCCCCCCCCCCCCCCCCCCCCCCCCCCCCCCCCCCCCCCCCCCCCCCCCCCCCCCCCCCCCCCCCCCCCCCCCCCCCCCCCCCCCCCCCCCCCCCCCCCCCCCCCCCCCCCCCCCCCCCCCCCCCCCCCCCCCCCCCCCCCCCCCCCCCCCCCCCCCCCCCCCCCCCCCCCCCCCCCCCCCCCCCCCCCCCCCCCCCCCCCCCCCCCCCCCCCCCCCCCCCCCCCCCCCCCCCCCCCCCCCCCCCCCCCCCCCCCCCCCCCCCCCCCCCCCCCCCCCCCCCCCCCCCCCCCCCCCCCCCCCCCCCCCCCCCCCCCCCCCCCCCCCCCCCCCCCCCCCCCCCCCCCCCCCCCCCCCCCCCCCCCCCCCCCCCCCCCCCCCCCCCCCCCCCCCCCCCCCCCCCCCCCCCCCCCCCCCCCCCCCCCCCCCCCCCCCCCCCCCCCCCCCCCCCCCCCCCCCCCCCCCCCCCCCCCCCCCCCCCCCCCCCCCCCCCCCCCCCCCCCCCCCCCCCCCCCCCCCCCCCCCCCCCCCCCCCCCCCCCCCCCCCCCCCCCCCCCCCCCCCCCCCCCCCCCCCCCCCCCCCCCCCCCCCCCCCCCCCCCCCCCCCCCCCCCCCCCCCCCCCCCCCCCCCCCCCCCCCCCCCCCCCCCCCCCCCCCCCCCCCCCCCCCCCCCCCCCCCCCCCCCCCCCCCCCCCCCCCCCCCCCCCCCCCCCCCCCCCCCCCCCCCCCCCCCCCCCCCCCCCCCCCCCCCCCCCCCCCCCCCCCCCCCCCCCCCCCCCCCCCCCCCCCCCCCCCCCCCCCCCCCCCCCCCCCCCCCCCCCCCCCCCCCCCCCCCCCCCCCCCCCCCCCCCCCCCCCCCCCCCCCCCCCCCCCCCCCCCCCCCCCCCCCCCCCCCCCCCCCCCCCCCCCCCCCCCCCCCCCCCCCCCCCCCCCCCCCCCCCCCCCCCCCCCCCCCCCCCCCCCCCCCCCCCCCCCCCCCCCCCCCCCCCCCCCCCCCCCCCCCCCCCCCCCCCCCCCCCCCCCCCCCCCCCCCCCCCCCCCCCCCCCCCCCCCCCCCCCCCCCCCCCCCCCCCCCCCCCCCCCCCCCCCCCCCCCCCCCCCCCCCCCCCCCCCCCCCCCCCCCCCCCCCCCCCCCCCCCCCCCCCCCCCCCCCCCCCCCCCCCCCCCCCCCCCCCCCCCCCCCCCCCCCCCCCCCCCCCCCCCCCCCCCCCCCCCCCCCCCCCCCCCCCCCCCCCCCCCCCCCCCCCCCCCCCCCCCCCCCCCCCCCCCCCCCCCCCCCCCCCCCCCCCCCCCCCCCCCCCCCCCCCCCCCCCCCCCCCCCCCCCCCCCCCCCCCCCCCCCCCCCCCCCCCCCCCCCCCCCCCCCCCCCCCCCCCCCCCCCCCCCCCCCCCCCCCCCCCCCCCCCCCCCCCCCCCCCCCCCCCCCCCCCCCCCCCCCCCCCCCCCCCCCCCCCCCCCCCCCCCCCCCCCCCCCCCCCCCCCCCCCCCCCCCCCCCCCCCCCCCCCCCCCCCCCCCCCCCCCCCCCCCCCCCCCCCCCCCCCCCCCCCCCCCCCCCCCCCCCCCCCCCCCCCCCCCCCCCCCCCCCCCCCCCCCCCCCCCCCCCCCCCCCCCCCCCCCCCCCCCCCCCCCCCCCCCCCCCCCCCCCCCCCCCCCCCCCCCCCCCCCCCCCCCCCCCCCCCCCCCCCCCCCCCCCCCCCCCCCCCCCCCCCCCCCCCCCCCCCCCCCCCCCCCCCCCCCCCCCCCCCCCCCCCCCCCCCCCCCCCCCCCCCCCCCCCCCCCCCCCCCCCCCCCCCCCCCCCCCCCCCCCCCCCCCCCCCCCCCCCCCCCCCCCCCCCCCCCCCCCCCCCCCCCCCCCCCCCCCCCCCCCCCCCCCCCCCCCCCCCCCCCCCCCCCCCCCCCCCCCCCCCCCCCCCCCCCCCCCCCCCCCCCCCCCCCCCCCCCCCCCCCCCCCCCCCCCCCCCCCCCCCCCCCCCCCCCCCCCCCCCCCCCCCCCCCCCCCCCCCCCCCCCCCCCCCCCCCCCCCCCCCCCCCCCCCCCCCCCCCCCCCCCCCCCCCCCCCCCCCCCCCCCCCCCCCCCCCCCCCCCCCCCCCCCCCCCCCCCCCCCCCCCACCCCCCCCCCCCCCCCCCCCCCCCCCCCCCCCCCCCCCCCCCCCCCCCCCCCCCCCCCCCCCCCCCCCCCCCCCCCCCCCCCCCCCCCCCCCCCCCCCCCCCCCCCCCCCCCCCCCCCCCCCCCCCCCCCCCCCCCCCCCCCCCCCCCCCCCCCCCCCCCCCCCCCCCCCCCCCCCCCCCCCCCCCCCCCCCCCCCCCCCCCCCCCCCCCCCCCCCCCCCCCCCCCCCCCCCCCCCCCCCCCCCCCCCCCCCCCCCCCCCCCCCCCCCCCCCCCCCCCCCCCCCCCCCCCCCCCCCCCCCCCCCCCCCCCCCCCCCCCCCCCCCCCCCCCCCCCCCCCCCCCCCCCCCCCCCCCCCCCCCCCCCCCCCCCCCCCCCCCCCCCCCCCCCCCCCCCCCCCCCCCCCCCCCCCCCCCCCCCCCCCCCCCCCCCCCCCCCCCCCCCCCCCCCCCCCCCCCCCCCCCCCCCCCCCCCCCCCCCCCCCCCCCCCCCCCCCCCCCCCCCCCCCCCCCCCCCCCCCCCCCCCCCCCCCCCCCCCCCCCCCCCCCCCCCCCCCCCCCCCCCCCCCCCCCCCCCCCCCCCCCCCCCCCCCCCCCCCCCCCCCCCCCCCCCCCCCCCCCCCCCCCCCCCCCCCCCCCCCCCCCCCCCCCCCCCCCCCCCCCCCCCCCCCCCCCCCCCCCCCCCCCCCCCCCCCCCCCCCCCCCCCCCCCCCCCCCCCCCCCCCCCCCCCCCCCCCCCCCCCCCCCCCCCCCCCCCCCCCCCCCCCCCCCCCCCCCCCCCCCCCCCCCCCCCCCCCCCCCCCCCCCCCCCCCCCCCCCCCCCCCCCCCCCCCCCCCCCCCCCCCCCCCCCCCCCCCCCCCCCCCCCCCCCCCCCCCCCCCCCCCCCCCCCCCCCCCCCCCCCCCCCCCCCCCCCCCCCCCCCCCCCCCCCCCCCCCCCCCCCCCCCCCCCCCCCCCCCCCCCCCCCCCCCCCCCCCCCCCCCCCCCCCCCCCCCCCCCCCCCCCCCCCCCCCCCCCCCCCCCCCCCCCCCCCCCCCCCCCCCCCCCCCCCCCCCCCCCCCCCCCCCCCCCCCCCCCCCCCCCCCCCCCCCCCCCCCCCCCCCCCCCCCCCCCCCCCCCCCCCCCCCCCCCCCCCCCCCCCCCCCCCCCCCCCCCCCCCCCCCCCCCCCCCCCCCCCCCCCCCCCCCCCCCCCCCCCCCCCCCCCCCCCCCCCCCCCCCCCCCCCCCCCCCCCCCCCCCCCCCCCCCCCCCCCCCCCCCCCCCCCCCCCCCCCCCCCCCCCCCCCCCCCCCCCCCCCCCCCCCCCCCCCCCCCCCCCCCCCCCCCCCCCCCCCCCCCCCCCCCCCCCCCCCCCCCCCCCCCCCCCCCCCCCCCCCCCCCCCCCCCCCCCCCCCCCCCCCCCCCCCCCCCCCCCCCCCCCCCCCCCCCCCCCCCCCCCCCCCCCCCCCCCCCCCCCCCCCCCCCCCCCCCCCCCCCCCCCCCCCCCCCCCCCCCCCCCCCCCCCCCCCCCCCCCCCCCCCCCCCCCCCCCCCCCCCCCCCCCCCCCCCCCCCCCCCCCCCCCCCCCCCCCCCCCCCCCCCCCCCCCCCCCCCCCCCCCCCCCCCCCCCCCCCCCCCCCCCCCCCCCCCCCCCCCCCCCCCCCCCCCCCCCCCCCCCCCCCCCCCCCCCCCCCCCCCCCCCCCCCCCCCCCCCCCCCCCCCCCCCCCCCCCCCCCCCCCCCCCCCCCCCCCCCCCCCCCCCCCCCCCCCCCCCCCCCCCCCCCCCCCCCCCCCCCCCCCCCCCCCCCCCCCCCCCCCCCCCCCCCCCCCCCCCCCCCCCCCCCCCCCCCCCCCCCCCCCCCCCCCCCCCCCCCCCCCCCCCCCCCCCCCCCCCCCCCCCCCCCCCCCCCCCCCCCCCCCCCCCCCCCCCCCCCCCCCCCCCCCCCCCCCCCCCCCCCCCCCCCCCCCCCCCCCCCCCCCCCCCCCCCCCCCCCCCCCCCCCCCCCCCCCCCCCCCCCCCCCCCCCCCCCCCCCCCCCCCCCCCCCCCCCCCCCCCCCCCCCCCCCCCCCCCCCCCCCCCCCCCCCCCCCCCCCCCCCCCCCCCCCCCCCCCCCCCCCCCCCCCCCCCCCCCCCCCCCCCCCCCCCCCCCCCCCCCCCCCCCCCCCCCCCCCCCCCCCCCCCCCCCCCCCCCCCCCCCCCCCCCCCCCCCCCCCCCCCCCCCCCCCCCCCCCCCCCCCCCCCCCCCCCCCCCCCCCCCCCCCCCCCCCCCCCCCCCCCCCCCCCCCCCCCCCCCCCCCCCCCCCCCCCCCCCCCCCCCCCCCCCCCCCCCCCCCCCCCCCCCCCCCCCCCCCCCCCCCCCCCCCCCCCCCCCCCCCCCCCCCCCCCCCCCCCCCCCCCCCCCCCCCCCCCCCCCCCCCCCCCCCCCCCCCCCCCCCCCCCCCCCCCCCCCCCCCCCCCCCCCCCCCCCCCCCCCCCCCCCCCCCCCCCCCCCCCCCCCCCCCCCCCCCCCCCCCCCCCCCCCCCCCCCCCCCCCCCCCCCCCCCCCCCCCCCCCCCCCCCCCCCCCCCCCCCCCCCCCCCCCCCCCCCCCCCCCCCCCCCCCCCCCCCCCCCCCCCCCCCCCCCCCCCCCCCCCCCCCCCCCCCCCCCCCCCCCCCCCCCCCCCCCCCCCCCCCCCCCCCCCCCCCCCCCCCCCCCCCCCCCCCCCCCCCCCCCCCCCCCCCCCCCCCCCCCCCCCCCCCCCCCCCCCCCCCCCCCCCCCCCCCCCCCCCCCCCCCCCCCCCCCCCCCCCCCCCCCCCCCCCCCCCCCCCCCCCCCCCCCCCCCCCCCCCCCCCCCCCCCCCCCCCCCCCCCCCCCCCCCCCCCCCCCCCCCCCCCCCCCCCCCCCCCCCCCCCCCCCCCCCCCCCCCCCCCCCCCCCCCCCCCCCCCCCCCCCCCCCCCCCCCCCCCCCCCCCCCCCCCCCCCCCCCCCCCCCCCCCCCCCCCCCCCCCCCCCCCCCCCCCCCCCCCCCCCCCCCCCCCCCCCCCCCCCCCCCCCCCCCCCCCCCCCCCCCCCCCCCCCCCCCCCCCCCCCCCCCCCCCCCCCCCCCCCCCCCCCCCCCCCCCCCCCCCCCCCCCCCCCCCCCCCCCCCCCCCCCCCCCCCCCCCCCCCCCCCCCCCCCCCCCCCCCCCCCCCCCCCCCCCCCCCCCCCCCCCCCCCCCCCCCCCCCCCCCCCCCCCCCCCCCCCCCCCCCCCCCCCCCCCCCCCCCCCCCCCCCCCCCCCCCCCCCCCCCCCCCCCCCCCCCCCCCCCCCCCCCCCCCCCCCCCCCCCCCCCCCCCCCCCCCCCCCCCCCCCCCCCCCCCCCCCCCCCCCCCCCCCCCCCCCCCCCCCCCCCCCCCCCCCCCCCCCCCCCCCCCCCCCCCCCCCCCCCCCCCCCCCCCCCCCCCCCCCCCCCCCCCCCCCCCCCCCCCCCCCCCCCCCCCCCCCCCCCCCCCCCCCCCCCCCCCCCCCCCCCCCCCCCCCCCCCCCCCCCCCCCCCCCCCCCCCCCCCCCCCCCCCCCCCCCCCCCCCCCCCCCCCCCCCCCCCCCCCCCCCCCCCCCCCCCCCCCCCCCCCCCCCCCCCCCCCCCCCCCCCCCCCCCCCCCCCCCCCCCCCCCCCCCCCCCCCCCCCCCCCCCCCCCCCCCCCCCCCCCCCCCCCCCCCCCCCCCCCCCCCCCCCCCCCCCCCCCCCCCCCCCCCCCCCCCCCCCCCCCCCCCCCCCCCCCCCCCCCCCCCCCCCCCCCCCCCCCCCCCCCCCCCCCCCCCCCCCCCCCCCCCCCCCCCCCCCCCCCCCCCCCCCCCCCCCCCCCCCCCCCCCCCCCCCCCCCCCCCCCCCCCCCCCCCCCCCCCCCCCCCCCCCCCCCCCCCCCCCCCCCCCCCCCCCCCCCCCCCCCCCCCCCCCCCCCCCCCCCCCCCCCCCCCCCCCCCCCCCCCCCCCCCCCCCCCCCCCCCCCCCCCCCCCCCCCCCCCCCCCCCCCCCCCCCCCCCCCCCCCCCCCCCCCCCCCCCCCCCCCCCCCCCCCCCCCCCCCCCCCCCCCCCCCCCCCCCCCCCCCCCCCCCCCCCCCCCCCCCCCCCCCCCCCCCCCCCCCCCCCCCCCCCCCCCCCCCCCCCCCCCCCCCCCCCCCCCCCCCCCCCCCCCCCCCCCCCCCCCCCCCCCCCCCCCCCCCCCCCCCCCCCCCCCCCCCCCCCCCCCCCCCCCCCCCCCCCCCCCCCCCCCCCCCCCCCCCCCCCCCCCCCCCCCCCCCCCCCCCCCCCCCCCCCCCCCCCCCCCCCCCCCCCCCCCCCCCCCCCCCCCCCCCCCCCCCCCCCCCCCCCCCCCCCCCCCCCCCCCCCCCCCCCCCCCCCCCCCCCCCCCCCCCCCCCCCCCCCCCCCCCCCCCCCCCCCCCCCCCCCCCCCCCCCCCCCCCCCCCCCCCCCCCCCCCCCCCCCCCCCCCCCCCCCCCCCCCCCCCCCCCCCCCCCCCCCCCCCCCCCCCCCCCCCCCCCCCCCCCCCCCCCCCCCCCCCCCCCCCCCCCCCCCCCCCCCCCCCCCCCCCCCCCCCCCCCCCCCCCCCCCCCCCCCCCCCCCCCCCCCCCCCCCCCCCCCCCCCCCCCCCCCCCCCCCCCCCCCCCCCCCCCCCCCCCCCCCCCCCCCCCCCCCCCCCCCCCCCCCCCCCCCCCCCCCCCCCCCCCCCCCCCCCCCCCCCCCCCCCCCCCCCCCCCCCCCCCCCCCCCCCCCCCCCCCCCCCCCCCCCCCCCCCCCCCCCCCCCCCCCCCCCCCCCCCCCCCCCCCCCCCCCCCCCCCCCCCCCCCCCCCCCCCCCCCCCCCCCCCCCCCCCCCCCCCCCCCCCCCCCCCCCCCCCCCCCCCCCCCCCCCCCCCCCCCCCCCCCCCCCCCCCCCCCCCCCCCCCCCCCCCCCCCCCCCCCCCCCCCCCCCCCCCCCCCCCCCCCCCCCCCCCCCCCCCCCCCCCCCCCCCCCCCCCCCCCCCCCCCCCCCCCCCCCCCCCCCCCCCCCCCCCCCCCCCCCCCCCCCCCCCCCCCCCCCCCCCCCCCCCCCCCCCCCCCCCCCCCCCCCCCCCCCCCCCCCCCCCCCCCCCCCCCCCCCCCCCCCCCCCCCCCCCCCCCCCCCCCCCCCCCCCCCCCCCCCCCCCCCCCCCCCCCCCCCCCCCCCCCCCCCCCCCCCCCCCCCCCCCCCCCCCCCCCCCCCCCCCCCCCCCCCCCCCCCCCCCCCCCCCCCCCCCCCCCCCCCCCCCCCCCCCCCCCCCCCCCCCCCCCCCCCCCCCCCCCCCCCCCCCCCCCCCCCCCCCCCCCCCCCCCCCCCCCCCCCCCCCCCCCCCCCCCCCCCCCCCCCCCCCCCCCCCCCCCCCCCCCCCCCCCCCCCCCCCCCCCCCCCCCCCCCCCCCCCCCCCCCCCCCCCCCCCCCCCCCCCCCCCCCCCCCCCCCCCCCCCCCCCCCCCCCCCCCCCCCCCCCCCCCCCCCCCCCCCCCCCCCCCCCCCCCCCCCCCCCCCCCCCCCCCCCCCCCCCCCCCCCCCCCCCCCCCCCCCCCCCCCCCCCCCCCCCCCCCCCCCCCCCCCCCCCCCCCCCCCCCCCCCCCCCCCCCCCCCCCCCCCCCCCCCCCCCCCCCCCCCCCCCCCCCCCCCCCCCCCCCCCCCCCCCCCCCCCCCCCCCCCCCCCCCCCCCCCCCCCCCCCCCCCCCCCCCCCCCCCCCCCCCCCCCCCCCCCCCCCCCCCCCCCCCCCCCCCCCCCCCCCCCCCCCCCCCCCCCCCCCCCCCCCCCCCCCCCCCCCCCCCCCCCCCCCCCCCCCCCCCCCCCCCCCCCCCCCCCCCCCCCCCCCCCCCCCCCCCCCCCCCCCCCCCCCCCCCCCCCCCCCCCCCCCCCCCCCCCCCCCCCCCCCCCCCCCCCCCCCCCCCCCCCCCCCCCCCCCCCCCCCCCCCCCCCCCCCCCCCCCCCCCCCCCCCCCCCCCCCCCCCCCCCCCCCCCCCCCCCCCCCCCCCCCCCCCCCCCCCCCCCCCCCCCCCCCCCCCCCCCCCCCCCCCCCCCCCCCCCCCCCCCCCCCCCCCCCCCCCCCCCCCCCCCCCCCCCCCCCCCCCCCCCCCCCCCCCCCCCCCCCCCCCCCCCCCCCCCCCCCCCCCCCCCCCCCCCCCCCCCCCCCCCCCCCCCCCCCCCCCCCCCCCCCCCCCCCCCCCCCCCCCCCCCCCCCCCCCCCCCCCCCCCCCCCCCCCCCCCCCCCCCCCCCCCCCCCCCCCCCCCCCCCCCCCCCCCCCCCCCCCCCCCCCCCCCCCCCCCCCCCCCCCCCCCCCCCCCCCCCCCCCCCCCCCCCCCCCCCCCCCCCCCCCCCCCCCCCCCCCCCCCCCCCCCCCCCCCCCCCCCCCCCCCCCCCCCCCCCCCCCCCCCCCCCCCCCCCCCCCCCCCCCCCCCCCCCCCCCCCCCCCCCCCCCCCCCCCCCCCCCCCCCCCCCCCCCCCCCCCCCCCCCCCCCCCCCCCCCCCCCCCCCCCCCCCCCCCCCCCCCCCCCCCCCCCCCCCCCCCCCCCCCCCCCCCCCCCCCCCCCCCCCCCCCCCCCCCCCCCCCCCCCCCCCCCCCCCCCCCCCCCCCCCCCCCCCCCCCCCCCCCCCCCCCCCCCCCCCCCCCCCCCCCCCCCCCCCCCCCCCCCCCCCCCCCCCCCCCCCCCCCCCCCCCCCCCCCCCCCCCCCCCCCCCCCCCCCCCCCCCCCCCCCCCCCCCCCCCCCCCCCCCCCCCCCCCCCCCCCCCCCCCCCCCCCCCCCCCCCCCCCCCCCCCCCCCCCCCCCCCCCCCCCCCCCCCCCCCCCCCCCCCCCCCCCCCCCCCCCCCCCCCCCCCCCCCCCCCCCCCCCCCCCCCCCCCCCCCCCCCCCCCCCCCCCCCCCCCCCCCCCCCCCCCCCCCCCCCCCCCCCCCCCCCCCCCCCCCCCCCCCCCCCCCCCCCCCCCCCCCCCCCCCCCCCCCCCCCCCCCCCCCCCCCCCCCCCCCCCCCCCCCCCCCCCCCCCCCCCCCCCCCCCCCCCCCCCCCCCCCCCCCCCCCCCCCCCCCCCCCCCCCCCCCCCCCCCCCCCCCCCCCCCCCCCCCCCCCCCCCCCCCCCCCCCCCCCCCCCCCCCCCCCCCCCCCCCCCCCCCCCCCCCCCCCCCCCCCCCCCCCCCCCCCCCCCCCCCCCCCCCCCCCCCCCCCCCCCCCCCCCCCCCCCCCCCCCCCCCCCCCCCCCCCCCCCCCCCCCCCCCCCCCCCCCCCCCCCCCCCCCCCCCCCCCCCCCCCCCCCCCCCCCCCCCCCCCCCCCCCCCCCCCCCCCCCCCCCCCCCCCCCCCCCCCCCCCCCCCCCCCCCCCCCCCCCCCCCCCCCCCCCCCCCCCCCCCCCCCCCCCCCCCCCCCCCCCCCCCCCCCCCCCCCCCCCCCCCCCCCCCCCCCCCCCCCCCCCCCCCCCCCCCCCCCCCCCCCCCCCCCCCCCCCCCCCCCCCCCCCCCCCCCCCCCCCCCCCCCCCCCCCCCCCCCCCCCCCCCCCCCCCCCCCCCCCCCCCCCCCCCCCCCCCCCCCCCCCCCCCCCCCCCCCCCCCCCCCCCCCCCCCCCCCCCCCCCCCCCCCCCCCCCCCCCCCCCCCCCCCCCCCCCCCCCCCCCCCCCCCCCCCCCCCCCCCCCCCCCCCCCCCCCCCCCCCCCCCCCCCCCCCCCCCCCCCCCCCCCCCCCCCCCCCCCCCCCCCCCCCCCCCCCCCCCCCCCCCCCCCCCCCCCCCCCCCCCCCCCCCCCCCCCCCCCCCCCCCCCCCCCCCCCCCCCCCCCCCCCCCCCCCCCCCCCCCCCCCCCCCCCCCCCCCCCCCCCCCCCCCCCCCCCCCCCCCCCCCCCCCCCCCCCCCCCCCCCCCCCCCCCCCCCCCCCCCCCCCCCCCCCCCCCCCCCCCCCCCCCCCCCCCCCCCCCCCCCCCCCCCCCCCCCCCCCCCCCCCCCCCCCCCCCCCCCCCCCCCCCCCCCCCCCCCCCCCCCCCCCCCCCCCCCCCCCCCCCCCCCCCCCCCCCCCCCCCCCCCCCCCCCCCCCCCCCCCCCCCCCCCCCCCCCCCCCCCCCCCCCCCCCCCCCCCCCCCCCCCCCCCCCCCCCCCCCCCCCCCCCCCCCCCCCCCCCCCCCCCCCCCCCCCCCCCCCCCCCCCCCCCCCCCCCCCCCCCCCCCCCCCCCCCCCCCCCCCCCCCCCCCCCCCCCCCCCCCCCCCCCCCCCCCCCCCCCCCCCCCCCCCCCCCCCCCCCCCCCCCCCCCCCCCCCCCCCCCCCCCCCCCCCCCCCCCCCCCCCCCCCCCCCCCCCCCCCCCCCCCCCCCCCCCCCCCCCCCCCCCCCCCCCCCCCCCCCCCCCCCCCCCCCCCCCCCCCCCCCCCCCCCCCCCCCCCCCCCCCCCCCCCCCCCCCCCCCCCCCCCCCCCCCCCCCCCCCCCCCCCCCCCCCCCCCCCCCCCCCCCCCCCCCCCCCCCCCCCCCCCCCCCCCCCCCCCCCCCCCCCCCCCCCCCCCCCCCCCCCCCCCCCCCCCCCCCCCCCCCCCCCCCCCCCCCCCCCCCCCCCCCCCCCCCCCCCCCCCCCCCCCCCCCCCCCCCCCCCCCCCCCCCCCCCCCCCCCCCCCCCCCCCCCCCCCCCCCCCCCCCCCCCCCCCCCCCCCCCCCCCCCCCCCCCCCCCCCCCCCCCCCCCCCCCCCCCCCCCCCCCCCCCCCCCCCCCCCCCCCCCCCCCCCCCCCCCCCCCCCCCCCCCCCCCCCCCCCCCCCCCCCCCCCCCCCCCCCCCCCCCCCCCCCCCCCCCCCCCCCCCCCCCCCCCCCCCCCCCCCCCCCCCCCCCCCCCCCCCCCCCCCCCCCCCCCCCCCCCCCCCCCCCCCCCCCCCCCCCCCCCCCCCCCCCCCCCCCCCCCCCCCCCCCCCCCCCCCCCCCCCCCCCCCCCCCCCCCCCCCCCCCCCCCCCCCCCCCCCCCCCCCCCCCCCCCCCCCCCCCCCCCCCCCCCCCCCCCCCCCCCCCCCCCCCCCCCCCCCCCCCCCCCCCCCCCCCCCCCCCCCCCCCCCCCCCCCCCCCCCCCCCCCCCCCCCCCCCCCCCCCCCCCCCCCCCCCCCCCCCCCCCCCCCCCCCCCCCCCCCCCCCCCCCCCCCCCCCCCCCCCCCCCCCCCCCCCCCCCCCCCCCCCCCCCCCCCCCCCCCCCCCCCCCCCCCCCCCCCCCCCCCCCCCCCCCCCCCCCCCCCCCCCCCCCCCCCCCCCCCCCCCCCCCCCCCCCCCCCCCCCCCCCCCCCCCCCCCCCCCCCCCCCCCCCCCCCCCCCCCCCCCCCCCCCCCCCCCCCCCCCCCCCCCCCCCCCCCCCCCCCCCCCCCCCCCCCCCCCCCCCCCCCCCCCCCCCCCCCCCCCCCCCCCCCCCCCCCCCCCCCCCCCCCCCCCCCCCCCCCCCCCCCCCCCCCCCCCCCCCCCCCCCCCCCCCCCCCCCCCCCCCCCCCCCCCCCCCCCCCCCCCCCCCCCCCCCCCCCCCCCCCCCCCCCCCCCCCCCCCCCCCCCCCCCCCCCCCCCCCCCCCCCCCCCCCCCCCCCCCCCCCCCCCCCCCCCCCCCCCCCCCCCCCCCCCCCCCCCCCCCCCCCCCCCCCCCCCCCCCCCCCCCCCCCCCCCCCCCCCCCCCCCCCCCCCCCCCCCCCCCCCCCCCCCCCCCCCCCCCCCCCCCCCCCCCCCCCCCCCCCCCCCCCCCCCCCCCCCCCCCCCCCCCCCCCCCCCCCCCCCCCCCCCCCCCCCCCCCCCCCCCCCCCCCCCCCCCCCCCCCCCCCCCCCCCCCCCCCCCCCCCCCCCCCCCCCCCCCCCCCCCCCCCCCCCCCCCCCCCCCCCCCCCCCCCCCCCCCCCCCCCCCCCCCCCCCCCCCCCCCCCCCCCCCCCCCCCCCCCCCCCCCCCCCCCCCCCCCCCCCCCCCCCCCCCCCCCCCCCCCCCCCCCCCCCCCCCCCCCCCCCCCCCCCCCCCCCCCCCCCCCCCCCCCCCCCCCCCCCCCCCCCCCCCCCCCCCCCCCCCCCCCCCCCCCCCCCCCCCCCCCCCCCCCCCCCCCCCCCCCCCCCCCCCCCCCCCCCCCCCCCCCCCCCCCCCCCCCCCCCCCCCCCCCCCCCCCCCCCCCCCCCCCCCCCCCCCCCCCCCCCCCCCCCCCCCCCCCCCCCCCCCCCCCCCCCCCCCCCCCCCCCCCCCCCCCCCCCCCCCCCCCCCCCCCCCCCCCCCCCCCCCCCCCCCCCCCCCCCCCCCCCCCCCCCCCCCCCCCCCCCCCCCCCCCCCCCCCCCCCCCCCCCCCCCCCCCCCCCCCCCCCCCCCCCCCCCCCCCCCCCCCCCCCCCCCCCCCCCCCCCCCCCCCCCCCCCCCCCCCCCCCCCCCCCCCCCCCCCCCCCCCCCCCCCCCCCCCCCCCCCCCCCCCCCCCCCCCCCCCCCCCCCCCCCCCCCCCCCCCCCCCCCCCCCCCCCCCCCCCCCCCCCCCCCCCCCCCCCCCCCCCCCCCCCCCCCCCCCCCCCCCCCCCCCCCCCCCCCCCCCCCCCCCCCCCCCCCCCCCCCCCCCCCCCCCCCCCCCCCCCCCCCCCCCCCCCCCCCCCCCCCCCCCCCCCCCCCCCCCCCCCCCCCCCCCCCCCCCCCCCCCCCCCCCCCCCCCCCCCCCCCCCCCCCCCCCCCCCCCCCCCCCCCCCCCCCCCCCCCCCCCCCCCCCCCCCCCCCCCCCCCCCCCCCCCCCCCCCCCCCCCCCCCCCCCCCCCCCCCCCCCCCCCCCCCCCCCCCCCCCCCCCCCCCCCCCCCCCCCCCCCCCCCCCCCCCCCCCCCCCCCCCCCCCCCCCCCCCCCCCCCCCCCCCCCCCCCCCCCCCCCCCCCCCCCCCCCCCCCCCCCCCCCCCCCCCCCCCCCCCCCCCCCCCCCCCCCCCCCCCCCCCCCCCCCCCCCCCCCCCCCCCCCCCCCCCCCCCCCCCCCCCCCCCCCCCCCCCCCCCCCCCCCCCCCCCCCCCCCCCCCCCCCCCCCCCCCCCCCCCCCCCCCCCCCCCCCCCCCCCCCCCCCCCCCCCCCCCCCCCCCCCCCCCCCCCCCCCCCCCCCCCCCCCCCCCCCCCCCCCCCCCCCCCCCCCCCCCCCCCCCCCCCCCCCCCCCCCCCCCCCCCCCCCCCCCCCCCCCCCCCCCCCCCCCCCCCCCCCCCCCCCCCCCCCCCCCCCCCCCCCCCCCCCCCCCCCCCCCCCCCCCCCCCCCCCCCCCCCCCCCCCCCCCCCCCCCCCCCCCCCCCCCCCCCCCCCCCCCCCCCCCCCCCCCCCCCCCCCCCCCCCCCCCCCCCCCCCCCCCCCCCCCCCCCCCCCCCCCCCCCCCCCCCCCCCCCCCCCCCCCCCCCCCCCCCCCCCCCCCCCCCCCCCCCCCCCCCCCCCCCCCCCCCCCCCCCCCCCCCCCCCCCCCCCCCCCCCCCCCCCCCCCCCCCCCCCCCCCCCCCCCCCCCCCCCCCCCCCCCCCCCCCCCCCCCCCCCCCCCCCCCCCCCCCCCCCCCCCCCCCCCCCCCCCCCCCCCCCCCCCCCCCCCCCCCCCCCCCCCCCCCCCCCCCCCCCCCCCCCCCCCCCCCCCCCCCCCCCCCCCCCCCCCCCCCCCCCCCCCCCCCCCCCCCCCCCCCCCCCCCCCCCCCCCCCCCCCCCCCCCCCCCCCCCCCCCCCCCCCCCCCCCCCCCCCCCCCCCCCCCCCCCCCCCCCCCCCCCCCCCCCCCCCCCCCCCCCCCCCCCCCCCCCCCCCCCCCCCCCCCCCCCCCCCCCCCCCCCCCCCCCCCCCCCCCCCCCCCCCCCCCCCCCCCCCCCCCCCCCCCCCCCCCCCCCCCCCCCCCCCCCCCCCCCCCCCCCCCCCCCCCCCCCCCCCCCCCCCCCCCCCCCCCCCCCCCCCCCCCCCCCCCCCCCCCCCCCCCCCCCCCCCCCCCCCCCCCCCCCCCCCCCCCCCCCCCCCCCCCCCCCCCCCCCCCCCCCCCCCCCCCCCCCCCCCCCCCCCCCCCCCCCCCCCCCCCCCCCCCCCCCCCCCCCCCCCCCCCCCCCCCCCCCCCCCCCCCCCCCCCCCCCCCCCCCCCCCCCCCCCCCCCCCCCCCCCCCCCCCCCCCCCCCCCCCCCCCCCCCCCCCCCCCCCCCCCCCCCCCCCCCCCCCCCCCCCCCCCCCCCCCCCCCCCCCCCCCCCCCCCCCCCCCCCCCCCCCCCCCCCCCCCCCCCCCCCCCCCCCCCCCCCCCCCCCCCCCCCCCCCCCCCCCCCCCCCCCCCCCCCCCCCCCCCCCCCCCCCCCCCCCCCCCCCCCCCCCCCCCCCCCCCCCCCCCCCCCCCCCCCCCCCCCCCCCCCCCCCCCCCCCCCCCCCCCCCCCCCCCCCCCCCCCCCCCCCCCCCCCCCCCCCCCCCCCCCCCCCCCCCCCCCCCCCCCCCCCCCCCCCCCCCCCCCCCCCCCCCCCCCCCCCCCCCCCCCCCCCCCCCCCCCCCCCCCCCCCCCCCCCCCCCCCCCCCCCCCCCCCCCCCCCCCCCCCCCCCCCCCCCCCCCCCCCCCCCCCCCCCCCCCCCCCCCCCCCCCCCCCCCCCCCCCCCCCCCCCCCCCCCCCCCCCCCCCCCCCCCCCCCCCCCCCCCCCCCCCCCCCCCCCCCCCCCCCCCCCCCCCCCCCCCCCCCCCCCCCCCCCCCCCCCCCCCCCCCCCCCCCCCCCCCCCCCCCCCCCCCCCCCCCCCCCCCCCCCCCCCCCCCCCCCCCCCCCCCCCCCCCCCCCCCCCCCCCCCCCCCCCCCCCCCCCCCCCCCCCCCCCCCCCCCCCCCCCCCCCCCCCCCCCCCCCCCCCCCCCCCCCCCCCCCCCCCCCCCCCCCCCCCCCCCCCCCCCCCCCCCCCCCCCCCCCCCCCCCCCCCCCCCCCCCCCCCCCCCCCCCCCCCCCCCCCCCCCCCCCCCCCCCCCCCCCCCCCCCCCCCCCCCCCCCCCCCCCCCCCCCCCCCCCCCCCCCCCCCCCCCCCCCCCCCCCCCCCCCCCCCCCCCCCCCCCCCCCCCCCCCCCCCCCCCCCCCCCCCCCCCCCCCCCCCCCCCCCCCCCCCCCCCCCCCCCCCCCCCCCCCCCCCCCCCCCCCCCCCCCCCCCCCCCCCCCCCCCCCCCCCCCCCCCCCCCCCCCCCCCCCCCCCCCCCCCCCCCCCCCCCCCCCCCCCCCCCCCCCCCCCCCCCCCCCCCCCCCCCCCCCCCCCCCCCCCCCCCCCCCCCCCCCCCCCCCCCCCCCCCCCCCCCCCCCCCCCCCCCCCCCCCCCCCCCCCCCCCCCCCCCCCCCCCCCCCCCCCCCCCCCCCCCCCCCCCCCCCCCCCCCCCCCCCCCCCCCCCCCCCCCCCCCCCCCCCCCCCCCCCCCCCCCCCCCCCCCCCCCCCCCCCCCCCCCCCCCCCCCCCCCCCCCCCCCCCCCCCCCCCCCCCCCCCCCCCCCCCCCCCCCCCCCCCCCCCCCCCCCCCCCCCCCCCCCCCCCCCCCCCCCCCCCCCCCCCCCCCCCCCCCCCCCCCCCCCCCCCCCCCCCCCCCCCCCCCCCCCCCCCCCCCCCCCCCCCCCCCCCCCCCCCCCCCCCCCCCCCCCCCCCCCCCCCCCCCCCCCCCCCCCCCCCCCCCCCCCCCCCCCCCCCCCCCCCCCCCCCCCCCCCCCCCCCCCCCCCCCCCCCCCCCCCCCCCCCCCCCCCCCCCCCCCCCCCCCCCCCCCCCCCCCCCCCCCCCCCCCCCCCCCCCCCCCCCCCCCCCCCCCCCCCCCCCCCCCCCCCCCCCCCCCCCCCCCCCCCCCCCCCCCCCCCCCCCCCCCCCCCCCCCCCCCCCCCCCCCCCCCCCCCCCCCCCCCCCCCCCCCCCCCCCCCCCCCCCCCCCCCCCCCCCCCCCCCCCCCCCCCCCCCCCCCCCCCCCCCCCCCCCCCCCCCCCCCCCCCCCCCCCCCCCCCCCCCCCCCCCCCCCCCCCCCCCCCCCCCCCCCCCCCCCCCCCCCCCCCCCCCCCCCCCCCCCCCCCCCCCCCCCCCCCCCCCCCCCCCCCCCCCCCCCCCCCCCCCCCCCCCCCCCCCCCCCCCCCCCCCCCCCCCCCCCCCCCCCCCCCCCCCCCCCCCCCCCCCCCCCCCCCCCCCCCCCCCCCCCCCCCCCCCCCCCCCCCCCCCCCCCCCCCCCCCCCCCCCCCCCCCCCCCCCCCCCCCCCCCCCCCCCCCCCCCCCCCCCCCCCCCCCCCCCCCCCCCCCCCCCCCCCCCCCCCCCCCCCCCCCCCCCCCCCCCCCCCCCCCCCCCCCCCCCCCCCCCCCCCCCCCCCCCCCCCCCCCCCCCCCCCCCCCCCCCCCCCCCCCCCCCCCCCCCCCCCCCCCCCCCCCCCCCCCCCCCCCCCCCCCCCCCCCCCCCCCCCCCCCCCCCCCCCCCCCCCCCCCCCCCCCCCCCCCCCCCCCCCCCCCCCCCCCCCCCCCCCCCCCCCCCCCCCCCCCCCCCCCCCCCCCCCCCCCCCCCCCCCCCCCCCCCCCCCCCCCCCCCCCCCCCCCCCCCCCCCCCCCCCCCCCCCCCCCCCCCCCCCCCCCCCCCCCCCCCCCCCCCCCCCCCCCCCCCCCCCCCCCCCCCCCCCCCCCCCCCCCCCCCCCCCCCCCCCCCCCCCCCCCCCCCCCCCCCCCCCCCCCCCCCCCCCCCCCCCCCCCCCCCCCCCCCCCCCCCCCCCCCCCCCCCCCCCCCCCCCCCCCCCCCCCCCCCCCCCCCCCCCCCCCCCCCCCCCCCCCCCCCCCCCCCCCCCCCCCCCCCCCCCCCCCCCCCCCCCCCCCCCCCCCCCCCCCCCCCCCCCCCCCCCCCCCCCCCCCCCCCCCCCCCCCCCCCCCCCCCCCCCCCCCCCCCCCCCCCCCCCCCCCCCCCCCCCCCCCCCCCCCCCCCCCCCCCCCCCCCCCCCCCCCCCCCCCCCCCCCCCCCCCCCCCCCCCCCCCCCCCCCCCCCCCCCCCCCCCCCCCCCCCCCCCCCCCCCCCCCCCCCCCCCCCCCCCCCCCCCCCCCCCCCCCCCCCCCCCCCCCCCCCCCCCCCCCCCCCCCCCCCCCCCCCCCCCCCCCCCCCCCCCCCCCCCCCCCCCCCCCCCCCCCCCCCCCCCCCCCCCCCCCCCCCCCCCCCCCCCCCCCCCCCCCCCCCCCCCCCCCCCCCCCCCCCCCCCCCCCCCCCCCCCCCCCCCCCCCCCCCCCCCCCCCCCCCCCCCCCCCCCCCCCCCCCCCCCCCCCCCCCCCCCCCCCCCCCCCCCCCCCCCCCCCCCCCCCCCCCCCCCCCCCCCCCCCCCCCCCCCCCCCCCCCCCCCCCCCCCCCCCCCCCCCCCCCCCCCCCCCCCCCCCCCCCCCCCCCCCCCCCCCCCCCCCCCCCCCCCCCCCCCCCCCCCCCCCCCCCCCCCCCCCCCCCCCCCCCCCCCCCCCCCCCCCCCCCCCCCCCCCCCCCCCCCCCCCCCCCCCCCCCCCCCCCCCCCCCCCCCCCCCCCCCCCCCCCCCCCCCCCCCCCCCCCCCCCCCCCCCCCCCCCCCCCCCCCCCCCCCCCCCCCCCCCCCCCCCCCCCCCCCCCCCCCCCCCCCCCCCCCCCCCCCCCCCCCCCCCCCCCCCCCCCCCCCCCCCCCCCCCCCCCCCCCCCCCCCCCCCCCCCCCCCCCCCCCCCCCCCCCCCCCCCCCCCCCCCCCCCCCCCCCCCCCCCCCCCCCCCCCCCCCCCCCCCCCCCCCCCCCCCCCCCCCCCCCCCCCCCCCCCCCCCCCCCCCCCCCCCCCCCCCCCCCCCCCCCCCCCCCCCCCCCCCCCCCCCCCCCCCCCCCCCCCCCCCCCCCCCCCCCCCCCCCCCCCCCCCCCCCCCCCCCCCCCCCCCCCCCCCCCCCCCCCCCCCCCCCCCCCCCCCCCCCCCCCCCCCCCCCCCCCCCCCCCCCCCCCCCCCCCCCCCCCCCCCCCCCCCCCCCCCCCCCCCCCCCCCCCCCCCCCCCCCCCCCCCCCCCCCCCCCCCCCCCCCCCCCCCCCCCCCCCCCCCCCCCCCCCCCCCCCCCCCCCCCCCCCCCCCCCCCCCCCCCCCCCCCCCCCCCCCCCCCCCCCCCCCCCCCCCCCCCCCCCCCCCCCCCCCCCCCCCCCCCCCCCCCCCCCCCCCCCCCCCCCCCCCCCCCCCCCCCCCCCCCCCCCCCCCCCCCCCCCCCCCCCCCCCCCCCCCCCCCCCCCCCCCCCCCCCCCCCCCCCCCCCCCCCCCCCCCCCCCCCCCCCCCCCCCCCCCCCCCCCCCCCCCCCCCCCCCCCCCCCCCCCCCCCCCCCCCCCCCCCCCCCCCCCCCCCCCCCCCCCCCCCCCCCCCCCCCCCCCCCCCCCCCCCCCCCCCCCCCCCCCCCCCCCCCCCCCCCCCCCCCCCCCCCCCCCCCCCCCCCCCCCCCCCCCCCCCCCCCCCCCCCCCCCCCCCCCCCCCCCCCCCCCCCCCCCCCCCCCCCCCCCCCCCCCCCCCCCCCCCCCCCCCCCCCCCCCCCCCCCCCCCCCCCCCCCCCCCCCCCCCCCCCCCCCCCCCCCCCCCCCCCCCCCCCCCCCCCCCCCCCCCCCCCCCCCCCCCCCCCCCCCCCCCCCCCCCCCCCCCCCCCCCCCCCCCCCCCCCCCCCCCCCCCCCCCCCCCCCCCCCCCCCCCCCCCCCCCCCCCCCCCCCCCCCCCCCCCCCCCCCCCCCCCCCCCCCCCCCCCCCCCCCCCCCCCCCCCCCCCCCCCCCCCCCCCCCCCCCCCCCCCCCCCCCCCCCCCCCCCCCCCCCCCCCCCCCCCCCCCCCCCCCCCCCCCCCCCCCCCCCCCCCCCCCCCCCCCCCCCCCCCCCCCCCCCCCCCCCCCCCCCCCCCCCCCCCCCCCCCCCCCCCCCCCCCCCCCCCCCCCCCCCCCCCCCCCCCCCCCCCCCCCCCCCCCCCCCCCCCCCCCCCCCCCCCCCCCCCCCCCCCCCCCCCCCCCCCCCCCCCCCCCCCCCCCCCCCCCCCCCCCCCCCCCCCCCCCCCCCCCCCCCCCCCCCCCCCCCCCCCCCCCCCCCCCCCCCCCCCCCCCCCCCCCCCCCCCCCCCCCCCCCCCCCCCCCCCCCCCCCCCCCCCCCCCCCCCCCCCCCCCCCCCCCCCCCCCCCCCCCCCCCCCCCCCCCCCCCCCCCCCCCCCCCCCCCCCCCCCCCCCCCCCCCCCCCCCCCCCCCCCCCCCCCCCCCCCCCCCCCCCCCCCCCCCCCCCCCCCCCCCCCCCCCCCCCCCCCCCCCCCCCCCCCCCCCCCCCCCCCCCCCCCCCCCCCCCCCCCCCCCCCCCCCCCCCCCCCCCCCCCCCCCCCCCCCCCCCCCCCCCCCCCCCCCCCCCCCCCCCCCCCCCCCCCCCCCCCCCCCCCCCCCCCCCCCCCCCCCCCCCCCCCCCCCCCCCCCCCCCCCCCCCCCCCCCCCCCCCCCCCCCCCCCCCCCCCCCCCCCCCCCCCCCCCCCCCCCCCCCCCCCCCCCCCCCCCCCCCCCCCCCCCCCCCCCCCCCCCCCCCCCCCCCCCCCCCCCCCCCCCCCCCCCCCCCCCCCCCCCCCCCCCCCCCCCCCCCCCCCCCCCCCCCCCCCCCCCCCCCCCCCCCCCCCCCCCCCCCCCCCCCCCCCCCCCCCCCCCCCCCCCCCCCCCCCCCCCCCCCCCCCCCCCCCCCCCCCCCCCCCCCCCCCCCCCCCCCCCCCCCCCCCCCCCCCCCCCCCCCCCCCCCCCCCCCCCCCCCCCCCCCCCCCCCCCCCCCCCCCCCCCCCCCCCCCCCCCCCCCCCCCCCCCCCCCCCCCCCCCCCCCCCCCCCCCCCCCCCCCCCCCCCCCCCCCCCCCCCCCCCCCCCCCCCCCCCCCCCCCCCCCCCCCCCCCCCCCCCCCCCCCCCCCCCCCCCCCCCCCCCCCCCCCCCCCCCCCCCCCCCCCCCCCCCCCCCCCCCCCCCCCCCCCCCCCCCCCCCCCCCCCCCCCCCCCCCCCCCCCCCCCCCCCCCCCCCCCCCCCCCCCCCCCCCCCCCCCCCCCCCCCCCCCCCCCCCCCCCCCCCCCCCCCCCCCCCCCCCCCCCCCCCCCCCCCCCCCCCCCCCCCCCCCCCCCCCCCCCCCCCCCCCCCCCCCCCCCCCCCCCCCCCCCCCCCCCCCCCCCCCCCCCCCCCCCCCCCCCCCCCCCCCCCCCCCCCCCCCCCCCCCCCCCCCCCCCCCCCCCCCCCCCCCCCCCCCCCCCCCCCCCCCCCCCCCCCCCCCCCCCCCCCCCCCCCCCCCCCCCCCCCCCCCCCCCCCCCCCCCCCCCCCCCCCCCCCCCCCCCCCCCCCCCCCCCCCCCCCCCCCCCCCCCCCCCCCCCCCCCCCCCCCCCCCCCCCCCCCCCCCCCCCCCCCCCCCCCCCCCCCCCCCCCCCCCCCCCCCCCCCCCCCCCCCCCCCCCCCCCCCCCCCCCCCCCCCCCCCCCCCCCCCCCCCCCCCCCCCCCCCCCCCCCCCCCCCCCCCCCCCCCCCCCCCCCCCCCCCCCCCCCCCCCCCCCCCCCCCCCCCCCCCCCCCCCCCCCCCCCCCCCCCCCCCCCCCCCCCCCCCCCCCCCCCCCCCCCCCCCCCCCCCCCCCCCCCCCCCCCCCCCCCCCCCCCCCCCCCCCCCCCCCCCCCCCCCCCCCCCCCCCCCCCCCCCCCCCCCCCCCCCCCCCCCCCCCCCCCCCCCCCCCCCCCCCCCCCCCCCCCCCCCCCCCCCCCCCCCCCCCCCCCCCCCCCCCCCCCCCCCCCCCCCCCCCCCCCCCCCCCCCCCCCCCCCCCCCCCCCCCCCCCCCCCCCCCCCCCCCCCCCCCCCCCCCCCCCCCCCCCCCCCCCCCCCCCCCCCCCCCCCCCCCCCCCCCCCCCCCCCCCCCCCCCCCCCCCCCCCCCCCCCCCCCCCCCCCCCCCCCCCCCCCCCCCCCCCCCCCCCCCCCCCCCCCCCCCCCCCCCCCCCCCCCCCCCCCCCCCCCCCCCCCCCCCCCCCCCCCCCCCCCCCCCCCCCCCCCCCCCCCCCCCCCCCCCCCCCCCCCCCCCCCCCCCCCCCCCCCCCCCCCCCCCCCCCCCCCCCCCCCCCCCCCCCCCCCCCCCCCCCCCCCCCCCCCCCCCCCCCCCCCCCCCCCCCCCCCCCCCCCCCCCCCCCCCCCCCCCCCCCCCCCCCCCCCCCCCCCCCCCCCCCCCCCCCCCCCCCCCCCCCCCCCCCCCCCCCCCCCCCCCCCCCCCCCCCCCCCCCCCCCCCCCCCCCCCCCCCCCCCCCCCCCCCCCCCCCCCCCCCCCCCCCCCCCCCCCCCCCCCCCCCCCCCCCCCCCCCCCCCCCCCCCCCCCCCCCCCCCCCCCCCCCCCCCCCCCCCCCCCCCCCCCCCCCCCCCCCCCCCCCCCCCCCCCCCCCCCCCCCCCCCCCCCCCCCCCCCCCCCCCCCCCCCCCCCCCCCCCCCCCCCCCCCCCCCCCCCCCCCCCCCCCCCCCCCCCCCCCCCCCCCCCCCCCCCCCCCCCCCCCCCCCCCCCCCCCCCCCCCCCCCCCCCCCCCCCCCCCCCCCCCCCCCCCCCCCCCCCCCCCCCCCCCCCCCCCCCCCCCCCCCCCCCCCCCCCCCCCCCCCCCCCCCCCCCCCCCCCCCCCCCCCCCCCCCCCCCCCCCCCCCCCCCCCCCCCCCCCCCCCCCCCCCCCCCCCCCCCCCCCCCCCCCCCCCCCCCCCCCCCCCCCCCCCCCCCCCCCCCCCCCCCCCCCCCCCCCCCCCCCCCCCCCCCCCCCCCCCCCCCCCCCCCCCCCCCCCCCCCCCCCCCCCCCCCCCCCCCCCCCCCCCCCCCCCCCCCCCCCCCCCCCCCCCCCCCCCCCCCCCCCCCCCCCCCCCCCCCCCCCCCCCCCCCCCCCCCCCCCCCCCCCCCCCCCCCCCCCCCCCCCCCCCCCCCCCCCCCCCCCCCCCCCCCCCCCCCCCCCCCCCCCCCCCCCCCCCCCCCCCCCCCCCCCCCCCCCCCCCCCCCCCCCCCCCCCCCCCCCCCCCCCCCCCCCCCCCCCCCCCCCCCCCCCCCCCCCCCCCCCCCCCCCCCCCCCCCCCCCCCCCCCCCCCCCCCCCCCCCCCCCCCCCCCCCCCCCCCCCCCCCCCCCCCCCCCCCCCCCCCCCCCCCCCCCCCCCCCCCCCCCCCCCCCCCCCCCCCCCCCCCCCCCCCCCCCCCCCCCCCCCCCCCCCCCCCCCCCCCCCCCCCCCCCCCCCCCCCCCCCCCCCCCCCCCCCCCCCCCCCCCCCCCCCCCCCCCCCCCCCCCCCCCCCCCCCCCCCCCCCCCCCCCCCCCCCCCCCCCCCCCCCCCCCCCCCCCCCCCCCCCCCCCCCCCCCCCCCCCCCCCCCCCCCCCCCCCCCCCCCCCCCCCCCCCCCCCCCCCCCCCCCCCCCCCCCCCCCCCCCCCCCCCCCCCCCCCCCCCCCCCCCCCCCCCCCCCCCCCCCCCCCCCCCCCCCCCCCCCCCCCCCCCCCCCCCCCCCCCCCCCCCCCCCCCCCCCCCCCCCCCCCCCCCCCCCCCCCCCCCCCCCCCCCCCCCCCCCCCCCCCCCCCCCCCCCCCCCCCCCCCCCCCCCCCCCCCCCCCCCCCCCCCCCCCCCCCCCCCCCCCCCCCCCCCCCCCCCCCCCCCCCCCCCCCCCCCCCCCCCCCCCCCCCCCCCCCCCCCCCCCCCCCCCCCCCCCCCCCCCCCCCCCCCCCCCCCCCCCCCCCCCCCCCCCCCCCCCCCCCCCCCCCCCCCCCCCCCCCCCCCCCCCCCCCCCCCCCCCCCCCCCCCCCCCCCCCCCCCCCCCCCCCCCCCCCCCCCCCCCCCCCCCCCCCCCCCCCCCCCCCCCCCCCCCCCCCCCCCCCCCCCCCCCCCCCCCCCCCCCCCCCCCCCCCCCCCCCCCCCCCCCCCCCCCCCCCCCCCCCCCCCCCCCCCCCCCCCCCCCCCCCCCCCCCCCCCCCCCCCCCCCCCCCCCCCCCCCCCCCCCCCCCCCCCCCCCCCCCCCCCCCCCCCCCCCCCCCCCCCCCCCCCCCCCCCCCCCCCCCCCCCCCCCCCCCCCCCCCCCCCCCCCCCCCCCCCCCCCCCCCCCCCCCCCCCCCCCCCCCCCCCCCCCCCCCCCCCCCCCCCCCCCCCCCCCCCCCCCCCCCCCCCCCCCCCCCCCCCCCCCCCCCCCCCCCCCCCCCCCCCCCCCCCCCCCCCCCCCCCCCCCCCCCCCCCCCCCCCCCCCCCCCCCCCCCCCCCCCCCCCCCCCCCCCCCCCCCCCCCCCCCCCCCCCCCCCCCCCCCCCCCCCCCCCCCCCCCCCCCCCCCCCCCCCCCCCCCCCCCCCCCCCCCCCCCCCCCCCCCCCCCCCCCCCCCCCCCCCCCCCCCCCCCCCCCCCCCCCCCCCCCCCCCCCCCCCCCCCCCCCCCCCCCCCCCCCCCCCCCCCCCCCCCCCCCCCCCCCCCCCCCCCCCCCCCCCCCCCCCCCCCCCCCCCCCCCCCCCCCCCCCCCCCCCCCCCCCCCCCCCCCCCCCCCCCCCCCCCCCCCCCCCCCCCCCCCCCCCCCCCCCCCCCCCCCCCCCCCCCCCCCCCCCCCCCCCCCCCCCCCCCCCCCCCCCCCCCCCCCCCCCCCCCCCCCCCCCCCCCCCCCCCCCCCCCCCCCCCCCCCCCCCCCCCCCCCCCCCCCCCCCCCCCCCCCCCCCCCCCCCCCCCCCCCCCCCCCCCCCCCCCCCCCCCCCCCCCCCCCCCCCCCCCCCCCCCCCCCCCCCCCCCCCCCCCCCCCCCCCCCCCCCCCCCCCCCCCCCCCCCCCCCCCCCCCCCCCCCCCCCCCCCCCCCCCCCCCCCCCCCCCCCCCCCCCCCCCCCCCCCCCCCCCCCCCCCCCCCCCCCCCCCCCCCCCCCCCCCCCCCCCCCCCCCCCCCCCCCCCCCCCCCCCCCCCCCCCCCCCCCCCCCCCCCCCCCCCCCCCCCCCCCCCCCCCCCCCCCCCCCCCCCCCCCCCCCCCCCCCCCCCCCCCCCCCCCCCCCCCCCCCCCCCCCCCCCCCCCCCCCCCCCCCCCCCCCCCCCCCCCCCCCCCCCCCCCCCCCCCCCCCCCCCCCCCCCCCCCCCCCCCCCCCCCCCCCCCCCCCCCCCCCCCCCCCCCCCCCCCCCCCCCCCCCCCCCCCCCCCCCCCCCCCCCCCCCCCCCCCCCCCCCCCCCCCCCCCCCCCCCCCCCCCCCCCCCCCCCCCCCCCCCCCCCCCCCCCCCCCCCCCCCCCCCCCCCCCCCCCCCCCCCCCCCCCCCCCCCCCCCCCCCCCCCCCCCCCCCCCCCCCCCCCCCCCCCCCCCCCCCCCCCCCCCCCCCCCCCCCCCCCCCCCCCCCCCCCCCCCCCCCCCCCCCCCCCCCCCCCCCCCCCCCCCCCCCCCCCCCCCCCCCCCCCCCCCCCCCCCCCCCCCCCCCCCCCCCCCCCCCCCCCCCCCCCCCCCCCCCCCCCCCCCCCCCCCCCCCCCCCCCCCCCCCCCCCCCCCCCCCCCCCCCCCCCCCCCCCCCCCCCCCCCCCCCCCCCCCCCCCCCCCCCCCCCCCCCCCCCCCCCCCCCCCCCCCCCCCCCCCCCCCCCCCCCCCCCCCCCCCCCCCCCCCCCCCCCCCCCCCCCCCCCCCCCCCCCCCCCCCCCCCCCCCCCCCCCCCCCCCCCCCCCCCCCCCCCCCCCCCCCCCCCCCCCCCCCCCCCCCCCCCCCCCCCCCCCCCCCCCCCCCCCCCCCCCCCCCCCCCCCCCCCCCCCCCCCCCCCCCCCCCCCCCCCCCCCCCCCCCCCCCCCCCCCCCCCCCCCCCCCCCCCCCCCCCCCCCCCCCCCCCCCCCCCCCCCCCCCCCCCCCCCCCCCCCCCCCCCCCCCCCCCCCCCCCCCCCCCCCCCCCCCCCCCCCCCCCCCCCCCCCCCCCCCCCCCCCCCCCCCCCCCCCCCCCCCCCCCCCCCCCCCCCCCCCCCCCCCCCCCCCCCCCCCCCCCCCCCCCCCCCCCCCCCCCCCCCCCCCCCCCCCCCCCCCCCCCCCCCCCCCCCCCCCCCCCCCCCCCCCCCCCCCCCCCCCCCCCCCCCCCCCCCCCCCCCCCCCCCCCCCCCCCCCCCCCCCCCCCCCCCCCCCCCCCCCCCCCCCCCCCCCCCCCCCCCCCCCCCCCCCCCCCCCCCCCCCCCCCCCCCCCCCCCCCCCCCCCCCCCCCCCCCCCCCCCCCCCCCCCCCCCCCCCCCCCCCCCCCCCCCCCCCCCCCCCCCCCCCCCCCCCCCCCCCCCCCCCCCCCCCCCCCCCCCCCCCCCCCCCCCCCCCCCCCCCCCCCCCCCCCCCCCCCCCCCCCCCCCCCCCCCCCCCCCCCCCCCCCCCCCCCCCCCCCCCCCCCCCCCCCCCCCCCCCCCCCCCCCCCCCCCCCCCCCCCCCCCCCCCCCCCCCCCCCCCCCCCCCCCCCCCCCCCCCCCCCCCCCCCCCCCCCCCCCCCCCCCCCCCCCCCCCCCCCCCCCCCCCCCCCCCCCCCCCCCCCCCCCCCCCCCCCCCCCCCCCCCCCCCCCCCCCCCCCCCCCCCCCCCCCCCCCCCCCCCCCCCCCCCCCCCCCCCCCCCCCCCCCCCCCCCCCCCCCCCCCCCCCCCCCCCCCCCCCCCCCCCCCCCCCCCCCCCCCCCCCCCCCCCCCCCCCCCCCCCCCCCCCCCCCCCCCCCCCCCCCCCCCCCCCCCCCCCCCCCCCCCCCCCCCCCCCCCCCCCCCCCCCCCCCCCCCCCCCCCCCCCCCCCCCCCCCCCCCCCCCCCCCCCCCCCCCCCCCCCCCCCCCCCCCCCCCCCCCCCCCCCCCCCCCCCCCCCCCCCCCCCCCCCCCCCCCCCCCCCCCCCCCCCCCCCCCCCCCCCCCCCCCCCCCCCCCCCCCCCCCCCCCCCCCCCCCCCCCCCCCCCCCCCCCCCCCCCCCCCCCCCCCCCCCCCCCCCCCCCCCCCCCCCCCCCCCCCCCCCCCCCCCCCCCCCCCCCCCCCCCCCCCCCCCCCCCCCCCCCCCCCCCCCCCCCCCCCCCCCCCCCCCCCCCCCCCCCCCCCCCCCCCCCCCCCCCCCCCCCCCCCCCCCCCCCCCCCCCCCCCCCCCCCCCCCCCCCCCCCCCCCCCCCCCCCCCCCCCCCCCCCCCCCCCCCCCCCCCCCCCCCCCCCCCCCCCCCCCCCCCCCCCCCCCCCCCCCCCCCCCCCCCCCCCCCCCCCCCCCCCCCCCCCCCCCCCCCCCCCCCCCCCCCCCCCCCCCCCCCCCCCCCCCCCCCCCCCCCCCCCCCCCCCCCCCCCCCCCCCCCCCCCCCCCCCCCCCCCCCCCCCCCCCCCCCCCCCCCCCCCCCCCCCCCCCCCCCCCCCCCCCCCCCCCCCCCCCCCCCCCCCCCCCCCCCCCCCCCCCCCCCCCCCCCCCCCCCCCCCCCCCCCCCCCCCCCCCCCCCCCCCCCCCCCCCCCCCCCCCCCCCCCCCCCCCCCCCCCCCCCCCCCCCCCCCCCCCCCCCCCCCCCCCCCCCCCCCCCCCCCCCCCCCCCCCCCCCCCCCCCCCCCCCCCCCCCCCCCCCCCCCCCCCCCCCCCCCCCCCCCCCCCCCCCCCCCCCCCCCCCCCCCCCCCCCCCCCCCCCCCCCCCCCCCCCCCCCCCCCCCCCCCCCCCCCCCCCCCCCCCCCCCCCCCCCCCCCCCCCCCCCCCCCCCCCCCCCCCCCCCCCCCCCCCCCCCCCCCCCCCCCCCCCCCCCCCCCCCCCCCCCCCCCCCCCCCCCCCCCCCCCCCCCCCCCCCCCCCCCCCCCCCCCCCCCCCCCCCCCCCCCCCCCCCCCCCCCCCCCCCCCCCCCCCCCCCCCCCCCCCCCCCCCCCCCCCCCCCCCCCCCCCCCCCCCCCCCCCCCCCCCCCCCCCCCCCCCCCCCCCCCCCCCCCCCCCCCCCCCCCCCCCCCCCCCCCCCCCCCCCCCCCCCCCCCCCCCCCCCCCCCCCCCCCCCCCCCCCCCCCCCCCCCCCCCCCCCCCCCCCCCCCCCCCCCCCCCCCCCCCCCCCCCCCCCCCCCCCCCCCCCCCCCCCCCCCCCCCCCCCCCCCCCCCCCCCCCCCCCCCCCCCCCCCCCCCCCCCCCCCCCCCCCCCCCCCCCCCCCCCCCCCCCCCCCCCCCCCCCCCCCCCCCCCCCCCCCCCCCCCCCCCCCCCCCCCCCCCCCCCCCCCCCCCCCCCCCCCCCCCCCCCCCCCCCCCCCCCCCCCCCCCCCCCCCCCCCCCCCCCCCCCCCCCCCCCCCCCCCCCCCCCCCCCCCCCCCCCCCCCCCCCCCCCCCCCCCCCCCCCCCCCCCCCCCCCCCCCCCCCCCCCCCCCCCCCCCCCCCCCCCCCCCCCCCCCCCCCCCCCCCCCCCCCCCCCCCCCCCCCCCCCCCCCCCCCCCCCCCCCCCCCCCCCCCCCCCCCCCCCCCCCCCCCCCCCCCCCCCCCCCCCCCCCCCCCCCCCCCCCCCCCCCCCCCCCCCCCCCCCCCCCCCCCCCCCCCCCCCCCCCCCCCCCCCCCCCCCCCCCCCCCCCCCCCCCCCCCCCCCCCCCCCCCCCCCCCCCCCCCCCCCCCCCCCCCCCCCCCCCCCCCCCCCCCCCCCCCCCCCCCCCCCCCCCCCCCCCCCCCCCCCCCCCCCCCCCCCCCCCCCCCCCCCCCCCCCCCCCCCCCCCCCCCCCCCCCCCCCCCCCCCCCCCCCCCCCCCCCCCCCCCCCCCCCCCCCCCCCCCCCCCCCCCCCCCCCCCCCCCCCCCCCCCCCCCCCCCCCCCCCCCCCCCCCCCCCCCCCCCCCCCCCCCCCCCCCCCCCCCCCCCCCCCCCCCCCCCCCCCCCCCCCCCCCCCCCCCCCCCCCCCCCCCCCCCCCCCCCCCCCCCCCCCCCCCCCCCCCCCCCCCCCCCCCCCCCCCCCCCCCCCCCCCCCCCCCCCCCCCCCCCCCCCCCCCCCCCCCCCCCCCCCCCCCCCCCCCCCCCCCCCCCCCCCCCCCCCCCCCCCCCCCCCCCCCCCCCCCCCCCCCCCCCCCCCCCCCCCCCCCCCCCCCCCCCCCCCCCCCCCCCCCCCCCCCCCCCCCCCCCCCCCCCCCCCCCCCCCCCCCCCCCCCCCCCCCCCCCCCCCCCCCCCCCCCCCCCCCCCCCCCCCCCCCCCCCCCCCCCCCCCCCCCCCCCCCCCCCCCCCCCCCCCCCCCCCCCCCCCCCCCCCCCCCCCCCCCCCCCCCCCCCCCCCCCCCCCCCCCCCCCCCCCCCCCCCCCCCCCCCCCCCCCCCCCCCCCCCCCCCCCCCCCCCCCCCCCCCCCCCCCCCCCCCCCCCCCCCCCCCCCCCCCCCCCCCCCCCCCCCCCCCCCCCCCCCCCCCCCCCCCCCCCCCCCCCCCCCCCCCCCCCCCCCCCCCCCCCCCCCCCCCCCCCCCCCCCCCCCCCCCCCCCCCCCCCCCCCCCCCCCCCCCCCCCCCCCCCCCCCCCCCCCCCCCCCCCCCCCCCCCCCCCCCCCCCCCCCCCCCCCCCCCCCCCCCCCCCCCCCCCCCCCCCCCCCCCCCCCCCCCCCCCCCCCCCCCCCCCCCCCCCCCCCCCCCCCCCCCCCCCCCCCCCCCCCCCCCCCCCCCCCCCCCCCCCCCCCCCCCCCCCCCCCCCCCCCCCCCCCCCCCCCCCCCCCCCCCCCCCCCCCCCCCCCCCCCCCCCCCCCCCCCCCCCCCCCCCCCCCCCCCCCCCCCCCCCCCCCCCCCCCCCCCCCCCCCCCCCCCCCCCCCCCCCCCCCCCCCCCCCCCCCCCCCCCCCCCCCCCCCCCCCCCCCCCCCCCCCCCCCCCCCCCCCCCCCCCCCCCCCCCCCCCCCCCCCCCCCCCCCCCCCCCCCCCCCCCCCCCCCCCCCCCCCCCCCCCCCCCCCCCCCCCCCCCCCCCCCCCCCCCCCCCCCCCCCCCCCCCCCCCCCCCCCCCCCCCCCCCCCCCCCCCCCCCCCCCCCCCCCCCCCCCCCCCCCCCCCCCCCCCCCCCCCCCCCCCCCCCCCCCCCCCCCCCCCCCCCCCCCCCCCCCCCCCCCCCCCCCCCCCCCCCCCCCCCCCCCCCCCCCCCCCCCCCCCCCCCCCCCCCCCCCCCCCCCCCCCCCCCCCCCCCCCCCCCCCCCCCCCCCCCCCCCCCCCCCCCCCCCCCCCCCCCCCCCCCCCCCCCCCCCCCCCCCCCCCCCCCCCCCCCCCCCCCCCCCCCCCCCCCCCCCCCCCCCCCCCCCCCCCCCCCCCCCCCCCCCCCCCCCCCCCCCCCCCCCCCCCCCCCCCCCCCCCCCCCCCCCCCCCCCCCCCCCCCCCCCCCCCCCCCCCCCCCCCCCCCCCCCCCCCCCCCCCCCCCCCCCCCCCCCCCCCCCCCCCCCCCCCCCCCCCCCCCCCCCCCCCCCCCCCCCCCCCCCCCCCCCCCCCCCCCCCCCCCCCCCCCCCCCCCCCCCCCCCCCCCCCCCCCCCCCCCCCCCCCCCCCCCCCCCCCCCCCCCCCCCCCCCCCCCCCCCCCCCCCCCCCCCCCCCCCCCCCCCCCCCCCCCCCCCCCCCCCCCCCCCCCCCCCCCCCCCCCCCCCCCCCCCCCCCCCCCCCCCCCCCCCCCCCCCCCCCCCCCCCCCCCCCCCCCCCCCCCCCCCCCCCCCCCCCCCCCCCCCCCCCCCCCCCCCCCCCCCCCCCCCCCCCCCCCCCCCCCCCCCCCCCCCCCCCCCCCCCCCCCCCCCCCCCCCCCCCCCCCCCCCCCCCCCCCCCCCCCCCCCCCCCCCCCCCCCCCCCCCCCCCCCCCCCCCCCCCCCCCCCCCCCCCCCCCCCCCCCCCCCCCCCCCCCCCCCCCCCCCCCCCCCCCCCCCCCCCCCCCCCCCCCCCCCCCCCCCCCCCCCCCCCCCCCCCCCCCCCCCCCCCCCCCCCCCCCCCCCCCCCCCCCCCCCCCCCCCCCCCCCCCCCCCCCCCCCCCCCCCCCCCCCCCCCCCCCCCCCCCCCCCCCCCCCCCCCCCCCCCCCCCCCCCCCCCCCCCCCCCCCCCCCCCCCCCCCCCCCCCCCCCCCCCCCCCCCCCCCCCCCCCCCCCCCCCCCCCCCCCCCCCCCCCCCCCCCCCCCCCCCCCCCCCCCCCCCCCCCCCCCCCCCCCCCCCCCCCCCCCCCCCCCCCCCCCCCCCCCCCCCCCCCCCCCCCCCCCCCCCCCCCCCCCCCCCCCCCCCCCCCCCCCCCCCCCCCCCCCCCCCCCCCCCCCCCCCCCCCCCCCCCCCCCCCCCCCCCCCCCCCCCCCCCCCCCCCCCCCCCCCCCCCCCCCCCCCCCCCCCCCCCCCCCCCCCCCCCCCCCCCCCCCCCCCCCCCCCCCCCCCCCCCCCCCCCCCCCCCCCCCCCCCCCCCCCCCCCCCCCCCCCCCCCCCCCCCCCCCCCCCCCCCCCCCCCCCCCCCCCCCCCCCCCCCCCCCCCCCCCCCCCCCCCCCCCCCCCCCCCCCCCCCCCCCCCCCCCCCCCCCCCCCCCCCCCCCCCCCCCCCCCCCCCCCCCCCCCCCCCCCCCCCCCCCCCCCCCCCCCCCCCCCCCCCCCCCCCCCCCCCCCCCCCCCCCCCCCCCCCCCCCCCCCCCCCCCCCCCCCCCCCCCCCCCCCCCCCCCCCCCCCCCCCCCCCCCCCCCCCCCCCCCCCCCCCCCCCCCCCCCCCCCCCCCCCCCCCCCCCCCCCCCCCCCCCCCCCCCCCCCCCCCCCCCCCCCCCCCCCCCCCCCCCCCCCCCCCCCCCCCCCCCCCCCCCCCCCCCCCCCCCCCCCCCCCCCCCCCCCCCCCCCCCCCCCCCCCCCCCCCCCCCCCCCCCCCCCCCCCCCCCCCCCCCCCCCCCCCCCCCCCCCCCCCCCCCCCCCCCCCCCCCCCCCCCCCCCCCCCCCCCCCCCCCCCCCCCCCCCCCCCCCCCCCCCCCCCCCCCCCCCCCCCCCCCCCCCCCCCCCCCCCCCCCCCCCCCCCCCCCCCCCCCCCCCCCCCCCCCCCCCCCCCCCCCCCCCCCCCCCCCCCCCCCCCCCCCCCCCCCCCCCCCCCCCCCCCCCCCCCCCCCCCCCCCCCCCCCCCCCCCCCCCCCCCCCCCCCCCCCCCCCCCCCCCCCCCCCCCCCCCCCCCCCCCCCCCCCCCCCCCCCCCCCCCCCCCCCCCCCCCCCCCCCCCCCCCCCCCCCCCCCCCCCCCCCCCCCCCCCCCCCCCCCCCCCCCCCCCCCCCCCCCCCCCCCCCCCCCCCCCCCCCCCCCCCCCCCCCCCCCCCCCCCCCCCCCCCCCCCCCCCCCCCCCCCCCCCCCCCCCCCCCCCCCCCCCCCCCCCCCCCCCCCCCCCCCCCCCCCCCCCCCCCCCCCCCCCCCCCCCCCCCCCCCCCCCCCCCCCCCCCCCCCCCCCCCCCCCCCCCCCCCCCCCCCCCCCCCCCCCCCCCCCCCCCCCCCCCCCCCCCCCCCCCCCCCCCCCCCCCCCCCCCCCCCCCCCCCCCCCCCCCCCCCCCCCCCCCCCCCCCCCCCCCCCCCCCCCCCCCCCCCCCCCCCCCCCCCCCCCCCCCCCCCCCCCCCCCCCCCCCCCCCCCCCCCCCCCCCCCCCCCCCCCCCCCCCCCCCCCCCCCCCCCCCCCCCCCCCCCCCCCCCCCCCCCCCCCCCCCCCCCCCCCCCCCCCCCCCCCCCCCCCCCCCCCCCCCCCCCCCCCCCCCCCCCCCCCCCCCCCCCCCCCCCCCCCCCCCCCCCCCCCCCCCCCCCCCCCCCCCCCCCCCCCCCCCCCCCCCCCCCCCCCCCCCCCCCCCCCCCCCCCCCCCCCCCCCCCCCCCCCCCCCCCCCCCCCCCCCCCCCCCCCCCCCCCCCCCCCCCCCCCCCCCCCCCCCCCCCCCCCCCCCCCCCCCCCCCCCCCCCCCCCCCCCCCCCCCCCCCCCCCCCCCCCCCCCCCCCCCCCCCCCCCCCCCCCCCCCCCCCCCCCCCCCCCCCCCCCCCCCCCCCCCCCCCCCCCCCCCCCCCCCCCCCCCCCCCCCCCCCCCCCCCCCCCCCCCCCCCCCCCCCCCCCCCCACCCCCCCCCCCCCCCCCCCCCCCCCCCCCCCCCCCCCCCCCCCCCCCCCCCCCCCCCCCCCCCCCCCCCCCCCCCCCCCCCCCCCCCCCCCCCCCCCCCCCCCCCCCCCCCCCCCCCCCCCCCCCCCCCCCCCCCCCCCCCCCCCCCCCCCCCCCCCCCCCCCCCCCCCCCCCCCCCCCCCCCCCCCCCCCCCCCCCCCCCCCCCCCCCCCCCCCCCCCCCCCCCCCCCCCCCCCCCCCCCCCCCCCCCCCCCCCCCCCCCCCCCCCCCCCCCCCCCCCCCCCCCCCCCCCCCCCCCCCCCCCCCCCCCCCCCCCCCCCCCCCCCCCCCCCCCCCCCCCCCCCCCCCCCCCCCCCCCCCCCCCCCCCCCCCCCCCCCCCCCCCCCCCCCCCCCCCCCCCCCCCCCCCCCCCCCCCCCCCCCCCCCCCCCCCCCCCCCCCCCCCCCCCCCCCCCCCCCCCCCCCCCCCCCCCCCCCCCCCCCCCCCCCCCCCCCCCCCCCCCCCCCCCCCCCCCCCCCCCCCCCCCCCCCCCCCCCCCCCCCCCCCCCCCCCCCCCCCCCCCCCCCCCCCCCCCCCCCCCCCCCCCCCCCCCCCCCCCCCCCCCCCCCCCCCCCCCCCCCCCCCCCCCCCCCCCCCCCCCCCCCCCCCCCCCCCCCCCCCCCCCCCCCCCCCCCCCCCCCCCCCCCCCCCCCCCCCCCCCCCCCCCCCCCCCCCCCCCCCCCCCCCCCCCCCCCCCCCCCCCCCCCCCCCCCCCCCCCCCCCCCCCCCCCCCCCCCCCCCCCCCCCCCCCCCCCCCCCCCCCCCCCCCCCCCCCCCCCCCCCCCCCCCCCCCCCCCCCCCCCCCCCCCCCCCCCCCCCCCCCCCCCCCCCCCCCCCCCCCCCCCCCCCCCCCCCCCCCCCCCCCCCCCCCCCCCCCCCCCCCCCCCCCCCCCCCCCCCCCCCCCCCCCCCCCCCCCCCCCCCCCCCCCCCCCCCCCCCCCCCCCCCCCCCCCCCCCCCCCCCCCCCCCCCCCCCCCCCCCCCCCCCCCCCCCCCCCCCCCCCCCCCCCCCCCCCCCCCCCCCCCCCCCCCCCCCCCCCCCCCCCCCCCCCCCCCCCCCCCCCCCCCCCCCCCCCCCCCCCCCCCCCCCCCCCCCCCCCCCCCCCCCCCCCCCCCCCCCCCCCCCCCCCCCCCCCCCCCCCCCCCCCCCCCCCCCCCCCCCCCCCCCCCCCCCCCCCCCCCCCCCCCCCCCCCCCCCCCCCCCCCCCCCCCCCCCCCCCCCCCCCCCCCCCCCCCCCCCCCCCCCCCCCCCCCCCCCCCCCCCCCCCCCCCCCCCCCCCCCCCCCCCCCCCCCCCCCCCCCCCCCCCCCCCCCCCCCCCCCCCCCCCCCCCCCCCCCCCCCCCCCCCCCCCCCCCCCCCCCCCCCCCCCCCCCCCCCCCCCCCCCCCCCCCCCCCCCCCCCCCCCCCCCCCCCCCCCCCCCCCCCCCCCCCCCCCCCCCCCCCCCCCCCCCCCCCCCCCCCCCCCCCCCCCCCCCCCCCCCCCCCCCCCCCCCCCCCCCCCCCCCCCCCCCCCCCCCCCCCCCCCCCCCCCCCCCCCCCCCCCCCCCCCCCCCCCCCCCCCCCCCCCCCCCCCCCCCCCCCCCCCCCCCCCCCCCCCCCCCCCCCCCCCCCCCCCCCCCCCCCCCCCCCCCCCCCCCCCCCCCCCCCCCCCCCCCCCCCCCCCCCCCCCCCCCCCCCCCCCCCCCCCCCCCCCCCCCCCCCCCCCCCCCCCCCCCCCCCCCCCCCCCCCCCCCCCCCCCCCCCCCCCCCCCCCCCCCCCCCCCCCCCCCCCCCCCCCCCCCCCCCCCCCCCCCCCCCCCCCCCCCCCCCCCCCCCCCCCCCCCCCCCCCCCCCCCCCCCCCCCCCCCCCCCCCCCCCCCCCCCCCCCCCCCCCCCCCCCCCCCCCCCCCCCCCCCCCCCCCCCCCCCCCCCCCCCCCCCCCCCCCCCCCCCCCCCCCCCCCCCCCCCCCCCCCCCCCCCCCCCCCCCCCCCCCCCCCCCCCCCCCCCCCCCCCCCCCCCCCCCCCCCCCCCCCCCCCCCCCCCCCCCCCCCCCCCCCCCCCCCCCCCCCCCCCCCCCCCCCCCCCCCCCCCCCCCCCCCCCCCCCCCCCCCCCCCCCCCCCCCCCCCCCCCCCCCCCCCCCCCCCCCCCCCCCCCCCCCCCCCCCCCCCCCCCCCCCCCCCCCCCCCCCCCCCCCCCCCCCCCCCCCCCCCCCCCCCCCCCCCCCCCCCCCCCCCCCCCCCCCCCCCCCCCCCCCCCCCCCCCCCCCCCCCCCCCCCCCCCCCCCCCCCCCCCCCCCCCCCCCCCCCCCCCCCCCCCCCCCCCCCCCCCCCCCCCCCCCCCCCCCCCCCCCCCCCCCCCCCCCCCCCCCCCCCCCCCCCCCCCCCCCCCCCCCCCCCCCCCCCCCCCCCCCCCCCCCCCCCCCCCCCCCCCCCCCCCCCCCCCCCCCCCCCCCCCCCCCCCCCCCCCCCCCCCCCCCCCCCCCCCCCCCCCCCCCCCCCCCCCCCCCCCCCCCCCCCCCCCCCCCCCCCCCCCCCCCCCCCCCCCCCCCCCCCCCCCCCCCCCCCCCCCCCCCCCCCCCCCCCCCCCCCCCCCCCCCCCCCCCCCCCCCCCCCCCCCCCCCCCCCCCCCCCCCCCCCCCCCCCCCCCCCCCCCCCCCCCCCCCCCCCCCCCCCCCCCCCCCCCCCCCCCCCCCCCCCCCCCCCCCCCCCCCCCCCCCCCCCCCCCCCCCCCCCCCCCCCCCCCCCCCCCCCCCCCCCCCCCCCCCCCCCCCCCCCCCCCCCCCCCCCCCCCCCCCCCCCCCCCCCCCCCCCCCCCCCCCCCCCCCCCCCCCCCCCCCCCCCCCCCCCCCCCCCCCCCCCCCCCCCCCCCCCCCCCCCCCCCCCCCCCCCCCCCCCCCCCCCCCCCCCCCCCCCCCCCCCCCCCCCCCCCCCCCCCCCCCCCCCCCCCCCCCCCCCCCCCCCCCCCCCCCCCCCCCCCCCCCCCCCCCCCCCCCCCCCCCCCCCCCCCCCCCCCCCCCCCCCCCCCCCCCCCCCCCCCCCCCCCCCCCCCCCCCCCCCCCCCCCCCCCCCCCCCCCCCCCCCCCCCCCCCCCCCCCCCCCCCCCCCCCCCCCCCCCCCCCCCCCCCCCCCCCCCCCCCCCCCCCCCCCCCCCCCCCCCCCCCCCCCCCCCCCCCCCCCCCCCCCCCCCCCCCCCCCCCCCCCCCCCCCCCCCCCCCCCCCCCCCCCCCCCCCCCCCCCCCCCCCCCCCCCCCCCCCCCCCCCCCCCCCCCCCCCCCCCCCCCCCCCCCCCCCCCCCCCCCCCCCCCCCCCCCCCCCCCCCCCCCCCCCCCCCCCCCCCCCCCCCCCCCCCCCCCCCCCCCCCCCCCCCCCCCCCCCCCCCCCCCCCCCCCCCCCCCCCCCCCCCCCCCCCCCCCCCCCCCCCCCCCCCCCCCCCCCCCCCCCCCCCCCCCCCCCCCCCCCCCCCCCCCCCCCCCCCCCCCCCCCCCCCCCCCCCCCCCCCCCCCCCCCCCCCCCCCCCCCCCCCCCCCCCCCCCCCCCCCCCCCCCCCCCCCCCCCCCCCCCCCCCCCCCCCCCCCCCCCCCCCCCCCCCCCCCCCCCCCCCCCCCCCCCCCCCCCCCCCCCCCCCCCCCCCCCCCCCCCCCCCCCCCCCCCCCCCCCCCCCCCCCCCCCCCCCCCCCCCCCCCCCCCCCCCCCCCCCCCCCCCCCCCCCCCCCCCCCCCCCCCCCCCCCCCCCCCCCCCCCCCCCCCCCCCCCCCCCCCCCCCCCCCCCCCCCCCCCCCCCCCCCCCCCCCCCCCCCCCCCCCCCCCCCCCCCCCCCCCCCCCCCCCCCCCCCCCCCCCCCCCCCCCCCCCCCCCCCCCCCCCCCCCCCCCCCCCCCCCCCCCCCCCCCCCCCCCCCCCCCCCCCCCCCCCCCCCCCCCCCCCCCCCCCCCCCCCCCCCCCCCCCCCCCCCCCCCCCCCCCCCCCCCCCCCCCCCCCCCCCCCCCCCCCCCCCCCCCCCCCCCCCCCCCCCCCCCCCCCCCCCCCCCCCCCCCCCCCCCCCCCCCCCCCCCCCCCCCCCCCCCCCCCCCCCCCCCCCCCCCCCCCCCCCCCCCCCCCCCCCCCCCCCCCCCCCCCCCCCCCCCCCCCCCCCCCCCCCCCCCCCCCCCCCCCCCCCCCCCCCCCCCCCCCCCCCCCCCCCCCCCCCCCCCCCCCCCCCCCCCCCCCCCCCCCCCCCCCCCCCCCCCCCCCCCCCCCCCCCCCCCCCCCCCCCCCCCCCCCCCCCCCCCCCCCCCCCCCCCCCCCCCCCCCCCCCCCCCCCCCCCCCCCCCCCCCCCCCCCCCCCCCCCCCCCCCCCCCCCCCCCCCCCCCCCCCCCCCCCCCCCCCCCCCCCCCCCCCCCCCCCCCCCCCCCCCCCCCCCCCCCCCCCCCCCCCCCCCCCCCCCCCCCCCCCCCCCCCCCCCCCCCCCCCCCCCCCCCCCCCCCCCCCCCCCCCCCCCCCCCCCCCCCCCCCCCCCCCCCCCCCCCCCCCCCCCCCCCCCCCCCCCCCCCCCCCCCCCCCCCCCCCCCCCCCCCCCCCCCCCCCCCCCCCCCCCCCCCCCCCCCCCCCCCCCCCCCCCCCCCCCCCCCCCCCCCCCCCCCCCCCCCCCCCCCCCCCCCCCCCCCCCCCCCCCCCCCCCCCCCCCCCCCCCCCCCCCCCCCCCCCCCCCCCCCCCCCCCCCCCCCCCCCCCCCCCCCCCCCCCCCCCCCCCCCCCCCCCCCCCCCCCCCCCCCCCCCCCCCCCCCCCCCCCCCCCCCCCCCCCCCCCCCCCCCCCCCCCCCCCCCCCCCCCCCCCCCCCCCCCCCCCCCCCCCCCCCCCCCCCCCCCCCCCCCCCCCCCCCCCCCCCCCCCCCCCCCCCCCCCCCCCCCCCCCCCCCCCCCCCCCCCCCCCCCCCCCCCCCCCCCCCCCCCCC
Organism: Dendropsophus ebraccatus; assembly: GCF_027789765.1. NCBI lineage: Eukaryota > Metazoa > Chordata > Amphibia > Anura > Hylidae > Dendropsophus > Dendropsophus ebraccatus. Next base: position 159,731,851 of record NC_091457.1, on the reverse strand, counting down.
CCCCCCCCCCCCCCCCCCCCCCCCCCCCCCCCCCCCCCCCCCCCCCCCCCCCCCCCCCCCCCCCCCCCCCCCCCCCCCCCCCCCCCCCCCCCCCCCCCCCCCCCCCCCCCCCCCCCCCCCCCCCCCCCCCCCCCCCCCCCCCCCCCCCCCCCCCCCCCCCCCCCCCCCCCCCCCCCCCCCCCCCCCCCCCCCCCCCCCCCCCCCCCCCCCCCCCCCCCCCCCCCCCCCCCCCCCCCCCCCCCCCCCCCCCCCCCCCCCCCCCCCCCCCCCCCCCCCCCCCCCCCCCCCCCCCCCCCCCCCCCCCCCCCCCCCCCCCCCCCCCCCCCCCCCCCCCCCCCCCCCCCCCCCCCCCCCCCCCCCCCCCCCCCCCCCCCCCCCCCCCCCCCCCCCCCCCCCCCCCCCCCCCCCCCCCCCCCCCCCCCCCCCCCCCCCCCCCCCCCCCCCCCCCCCCCCCCCCCCCCCCCCCCCCCCCCCCCCCCCCCCCCCCCCCCCCCCCCCCCCCCCCCCCCCCCCCCCCCCCCCCCCCCCCCCCCCCCCCCCCCCCCCCCCCCCCCCCCCCCCCCCCCCCCCCCCCCCCCCCCCCCCCCCCCCCCCCCCCCCCCCCCCCCCCCCCCCCCCCCCCCCCCCCCCCCCCCCCCCCCCCCCCCCCCCCCCCCCCCCCCCCCCCCCCCCCCCCCCCCCCCCCCCCCCCCCCCCCCCCCCCCCCCCCCCCCCCCCCCCCCCCCCCCCCCCCCCCCCCCCCCCCCCCCCCCCCCCCCCCCCCCCCCCCCCCCCCCCCCCCCCCCCCCCCCCCCCCCCCCCCCCCCCCCCCCCCCCCCCCCCCCCCCCCCCCCCCCCCCCCCCCCCCCCCCCCCCCCCCCCCCCCCCCCCCCCCCCCCCCCCCCCCCCCCCCCCCCCCCCCCCCCCCCCCCCCCCCCCCCCCCCCCCCCCCCCCCCCCCCCCCCCCCCCCCCCCCCCCCCCCCCCCCCCCCCCCCCCCCCCCCCCCCCCCCCCCCCCCCCCCCCCCCCCCCCCCCCCCCCCCCCCCCCCCCCCCCCCCCCCCCCCCCCCCCCCCCCCCCCCCCCCCCCCCCCCCCCCCCCCCCCCCCCCCCCCCCCCCCCCCCCCCCCCCCCCCCCCCCCCCCCCCCCCCCCCCCCCCCCCCCCCCCCCCCCCCCCCCCCCCCCCCCCCCCCCCCCCCCCCCCCCCCCCCCCCCCCCCCCCCCCCCCCCCCCCCCCCCCCCCCCCCCCCCCCCCCCCCCCCCCCCCCCCCCCCCCCCCCCCCCCCCCCCCCCCCCCCCCCCCCCCCCCCCCCCCCCCCCCCCCCCCCCCCCCCCCCCCCCCCCCCCCCCCCCCCCCCCCCCCCCCCCCCCCCCCCCCCCCCCCCCCCCCCCCCCCCCCCCCCCCCCCCCCCCCCCCCCCCCCCCCCCCCCCCCCCCCCCCCCCCCCCCCCCCCCCCCCCCCCCCCCCCCCCCCCCCCCCCCCCCCCCCCCCCCCCCCCCCCCCCCCCCCCCCCCCCCCCCCCCCCCCCCCCCCCCCCCCCCCCCCCCCCCCCCCCCCCCCCCCCCCCCCCCCCCCCCCCCCCCCCCCCCCCCCCCCCCCCCCCCCCCCCCCCCCCCCCCCCCCCCCCCCCCCCCCCCCCCCCCCCCCCCCCCCCCCCCCCCCCCCCCCCCCCCCCCCCCCCCCCCCCCCCCCCCCCCCCCCCCCCCCCCCCCCCCCCCCCCCCCCCCCCCCCCCCCCCCCCCCCCCCCCCCCCCCCCCCCCCCCCCCCCCCCCCCCCCCCCCCCCCCCCCCCCCCCCCCCCCCCCCCCCCCCCCCCCCCCCCCCCCCCCCCCCCCCCCCCCCCCCCCCCCCCCCCCCCCCCCCCCCCCCCCCCCCCCCCCCCCCCCCCCCCCCCCCCCCCCCCCCCCCCCCCCCCCCCCCCCCCCCCCCCCCCCCCCCCCCCCCCCCCCCCCCCCCCCCCCCCCCCCCCCCCCCCCCCCCCCCCCCCCCCCCCCCCCCCCCCCCCCCCCCCCCCCCCCCCCCCCCCCCCCCCCCCCCCCCCCCCCCCCCCCCCCCCCCCCCCCCCCCCCCCCCCCCCCCCCCCCCCCCCCCCCCCCCCCCCCCCCCCCCCCCCCCCCCCCCCCCCCCCCCCCCCCCCCCCCCCCCCCCCCCCCCCCCCCCCCCCCCCCCCCCCCCCCCCCCCCCCCCCCCCCCCCCCCCCCCCCCCCCCCCCCCCCCCCCCCCCCCCCCCCCCCCCCCCCCCCCCCCCCCCCCCCCCCCCCCCCCCCCCCCCCCCCCCCCCCCCCCCCCCCCCCCCCCCCCCCCCCCCCCCCCCCCCCCCCCCCCCCCCCCCCCCCCCCCCCCCCCCCCCCCCCCCCCCCCCCCCCCCCCCCCCCCCCCCCCCCCCCCCCCCCCCCCCCCCCCCCCCCCCCCCCCCCCCCCCCCCCCCCCCCCCCCCCCCCCCCCCCCCCCCCCCCCCCCCCCCCCCCCCCCCCCCCCCCCCCCCCCCCCCCCCCCCCCCCCCCCCCCCCCCCCCCCCCCCCCCCCCCCCCCCCCCCCCCCCCCCCCCCCCCCCCCCCCCCCCCCCCCCCCCCCCCCCCCCCCCCCCCCCCCCCCCCCCCCCCCCCCCCCCCCCCCCCCCCCCCCCCCCCCCCCCCCCCCCCCCCCCCCCCCCCCCCCCCCCCCCCCCCCCCCCCCCCCCCCCCCCCCCCCCCCCCCCCCCCCCCCCCCCCCCCCCCCCCCCCCCCCCCCCCCCCCCCCCCCCCCCCCCCCCCCCCCCCCCCCCCCCCCCCCCCCCCCCCCCCCCCCCCCCCCCCCCCCCCCCCCCCCCCCCCCCCCCCCCCCCCCCCCCCCCCCCCCCCCCCCCCCCCCCCCCCCCCCCCCCCCCCCCCCCCCCCCCCCCCCCCCCCCCCCCCCCCCCCCCCCCCCCCCCCCCCCCCCCCCCCCCCCCCCCCCCCCCCCCCCCCCCCCCCCCCCCCCCCCCCCCCCCCCCCCCCCCCCCCCCCCCCCCCCCCCCCCCCCCCCCCCCCCCCCCCCCCCCCCCCCCCCCCCCCCCCCCCCCCCCCCCCCCCCCCCCCCCCCCCCCCCCCCCCCCCCCCCCCCCCCCCCCCCCCCCCCCCCCCCCCCCCCCCCCCCCCCCCCCCCCCCCCCCCCCCCCCCCCCCCCCCCCCCCCCCCCCCCCCCCCCCCCCCCCCCCCCCCCCCCCCCCCCCCCCCCCCCCCCCCCCCCCCCCCCCCCCCCCCCCCCCCCCCCCCCCCCCCCCCCCCCCCCCCCCCCCCCCCCCCCCCCCCCCCCCCCCCCCCCCCCCCCCCCCCCCCCCCCCCCCCCCCCCCCCCCCCCCCCCCCCCCCCCCCCCCCCCCCCCCCCCCCCCCCCCCCCCCCCCCCCCCCCCCCCCCCCCCCCCCCCCCCCCCCCCCCCCCCCCCCCCCCCCCCCCCCCCCCCCCCCCCCCCCCCCCCCCCCCCCCCCCCCCCCCCCCCCCCCCCCCCCCCCCCCCCCCCCCCCCCCCCCCCCCCCCCCCCCCCCCCCCCCCCCCCCCCCCCCCCCCCCCCCCCCCCCCCCCCCCCCCCCCCCCCCCCCCCCCCCCCCCCCCCCCCCCCCCCCCCCCCCCCCCCCCCCCCCCCCCCCCCCCCCCCCCCCCCCCCCCCCCCCCCCCCCCCCCCCCCCCCCCCCCCCCCCCCCCCCCCCCCCCCCCCCCCCCCCCCCCCCCCCCCCCCCCCCCCCCCCCCCCCCCCCCCCCCCCCCCCCCCCCCCCCCCCCCCCCCCCCCCCCCCCCCCCCCCCCCCCCCCCCCCCCCCCCCCCCCCCCCCCCCCCCCCCCCCCCCCCCCCCCCCCCCCCCCCCCCCCCCCCCCCCCCCCCCCCCCCCCCCCCCCCCCCCCCCCCCCCCCCCCCCCCCCCCCCCCCCCCCCCCCCCCCCCCCCCCCCCCCCCCCCCCCCCCCCCCCCCCCCCCCCCCCCCCCCCCCCCCCCCCCCCCCCCCCCCCCCCCCCCCCCCCCCCCCCCCCCCCCCCCCCCCCCCCCCCCCCCCCCCCCCCCCCCCCCCCCCCCCCCCCCCCCCCCCCCCCCCCCCCCCCCCCCCCCCCCCCCCCCCCCCCCCCCCCCCCCCCCCCCCCCCCCCCCCCCCCCCCCCCCCCCCCCCCCCCCCCCCCCCCCCCCCCCCCCCCCCCCCCCCCCCCCCCCCCCCCCCCCCCCCCCCCCCCCCCCCCCCCCCCCCCCCCCCCCCCCCCCCCCCCCCCCCCCCCCCCCCCCCCCCCCCCCCCCCCCCCCCCCCCCCCCCCCCCCCCCCCCCCCCCCCCCCCCCCCCCCCCCCCCCCCCCCCCCCCCCCCCCCCCCCCCCCCCCCCCCCCCCCCCCCCCCCCCCCCCCCCCCCCCCCCCCCCCCCCCCCCCCCCCCCCCCCCCCCCCCCCCCCCCCCCCCCCCCCCCCCCCCCACCCCCCCCCCCCCCCCCCCCCCCCCCCCCCCCCCCCCCCCCCCCCCCCCCCCCCCCCCCCCCCCCCCCCCCCCCCCCCCCCCCCCCCCCCCCCCCCCCCCCCCCCCCCCCCCCCCCCCCCCCCCCCCCCCCCCCCCCCCCCCCCCCCCCCCCCCCCCCCCCCCCCCCCCCCCCCCCCCCCCCCCCCCCCCCCCCCCCCCCCCCCCCCCCCCCCCCCCCCCCCCCCCCCCCCCCCCCCCCCCCCCCCCCCCCCCCCCCCCCCCCCCCCCCCCCCCCCCCCCCCCCCCCCCCCCCCCCCCCACCCCCCCCCCCCCCCCCCCCCCCCCCCCCCCCCCCCCCCCCCCCCCCCCCCCCCCCCCCCCCCCCCCCCCCCCCCCCCCCCCCCCCCCCCCCCCCCCCCCCCCCCCCCCCCCCCCCCCCCCCCCCCCCCCCCCCCCCCCCCCCCCCCCCCCCCCCCCCCCCCCCCCCCCCCCCCCCCCCCCCCCCCCCCCCCCCCCCCCCCCCCCCCCCCCCCCCCCCCCCCCCCCCCCCCCCCCCCCCCCCCCCCCCCCCCCCCCCCCCCCCCCCCCCCCCCCCCCCCCCCCCCCCCCCCCCCCCCCCCCCCCCCCCCCCCCCCCCCCCCCCCCCCCCCCCCCCCCCCCCCCCCCCCCCCCCCCCCCCCCCCCCCCCCCCCCCCCCCCCCCCCCCCCCCCCCCCCCCCCCCCCCCCCCCCCCCCCCCCCCCCCCCCACCCCCCCCCCCCCCCCCCCCCCCCCCCCCCCCCCCCCCCCCCCCCCCCCCCCCCCCCCCCCCCCCCCCCCCCCCCCCCCCCCCCCCCCCCCCCCCCCCCCCCCCCCCCCCCCCCCCCCCCCCCCCCCCCCCCCCCCCCCCCCCCCCCCCCCCCCCCCCCCCCCCCCCCCCCCCCCCCCCCCCCCCCCCCCCCCCCCCCCCCCCCCCCCCCCCCCCCCCCCCCCCCCCCCCCCCCCCCCCCCCCCCCCCCCCCCCCCCCCCCCCCCCCCCCCCCCCCCCCCCCCCCCCCCCCCCCCCCCCCCCCCCCCCCCCCCCCCCCCCCCCCCCCCCCCCCCCCCCCCCCCCCCCCCCCCCCCCCCCCCCACCCCCCCCCCCCCCCCCCCCCCCCCCCCCCCCCCCCCCCCCCCCCCCCCCCCCCCCCCCCCCCCCCCCCCCCCCCCCCCCCCCCCCCCCCCCCCCCCCCCCCCCCCCCCCCCCCCCCCCCCCCCCCCCCCCCCCCCCCCCCCCCCCCCCCCCCCCCCCCCCCCCCCCCCCCCCCCCCCCCCCCCCCCCCCCCCCCCCCCCCCCCCCCCCCCCCCCCCCCCCCCCCCCCCCCCCCCCCCCCCCCCCCCCCCCCCCCCCCCCCCCCCCCCCCCCCCCCCCCCCCCCCCCCCCCCCCCCCCCCCCCCCCCCCCCCCCCCCCCCCCCCCCCCCCCCCCCCCCCCCCCCCCCCCCCCCCCCCCCCCCCCCCCCCCCCCCCCCCCCCCCCCCCCCCCCCCCCCCCCCCCCCCCCCCCCCCCCCCCCCCCCCCCCCCCACCCCCCCCCCCCCCCCCCCCCCCCCCCCCCCCCCCCCCCCCCCCCCCCCCCCCCCCCCCCCCCCCCCCCCCCCCCCCCCCCCCCCCCCCCCCCCCCCCCCCCCCCCCCCCCCCCCCCCCCCCCCCCCCCCCCCCCCCCCCCCCCCCCCCCCCCCCCCCCCCCCCCCCCCCCCCCCCCCCCCCCCCCCCCCCCCCCCCCCCCCCCCCCCCCCCCCCCCCCCCCCCCCCCCCCCCCCCCCCCCCCCCCCCCCCCCCCCCCCCCCCCCCCCCCCCCCCCCCCCCCCCCCCCCCCCCCCCCCCCCCCCCCCCCCCCCCCCCCCCCCCCCCCCCCCCCCCCCCCCCCCCCCCCCCCCCCCCCCCCCCCCCCCCCCCCCCCCCCCCCCCCCCCCCCCCCCCCCCCCCCCCCCCCCCCCCCCCCCCCCCCCCCCCCCCCCCCCCCCCCCCCCCCCCCCCCCCCCCCCCCCCCCCCCCCCCCCCCCCCCCCCCCCCCCCCCCCCCCCCCCCCCCCCCCCCCCCCCCCCCCCCCCCCCCCCCCCCCCCCCCCCCCCCCCCCCCCCCCCCCCCCCCCCCCCCCCCCCCCCCCCCCCCCCCCCCCCCCCCCCCCCCCCCCCCCCCCCCCCCCCCCCCCCCCCCCCCCCCCCCCCCCCCCCCCCCCCCCCCCCCCCCCCCCCCCCCCCCCCCCCCCCCCCCCCCCCCCCCCCCCCCCCCCCCCCCCCCCCCCCCCCCCCCCCCCCCCCCCCCCCCCCCCCCCCCCCCCCCCCCCCCCCCCCCCCCCCCCCCCCCCCCCCCCCCCCCCCCCCCCCCCCCCCCCCCCCCCCCCCCCCCCCCCCCCCCCCCCCCCCCCCCCCCCCCCCCCCCCCCCCCCCCCCCCCCCCCCCCCCCCCCCCCCCCCCCCCCCCCCCCCCCCCCCCCCCCCCCCCCCCCCCCCCCCCCCCCCCCCCCCCCCCCCCCCCCCCCCCCCCCCCCCCCCCCCCCCCCCCCCCCCCCCCCCCCCCCCCCCCCCCCCCCCCCCCCCCCCCCCCCCCCCCCCCCCCCCCCCCCCCCCCCCCCCCCCCCCCCCCCCCCCCCCCCCCCCCCCCCCCCCCCCCCCCCCCCCCCCCCCCCCCCCCCCCCCCCCCCCCCCCCCCCCCCCCCCCCCCCCCCCCCCCCCCCCCCCCCCCCCCCCCCCCCCCCCCCCCCCCCCCCCCCCCCCCCCCCCCCCCCCCCCCCCCCCCCCCCCCCCCCCCCCCCCCCCCCCCCCCCCCCCCCCCCCCCCCCCCCCCCCCCCCCCCCCCCCCCCCCCCCCCCCCCCCCCCCCCCCCCCCCCCCCCCCCCCCCCCCCCCCCCCCCCCCCCCCCCCCCCCCCCCCCCCCCCCCCCCCCCCCCCCCCCCCCCCCCCCCCCCCCCCCCCCCCCCCCCCCCCCCCCCCCCCCCCCCCCCCCCCCCCCCCCCCCCCCCCCCCCCCCCCCCCCCCCCCCCCCCCCCCCCCCCCCCCCCCCCCCCCCCCCCCCCCCCCCCCCCCCCCCCCCCCCCCCCCCCCCCCCCCCCCCCCCCCCCCCCCCCCCCCCCCCCCCCCCCCCCCCCCCCCCCCCCCCCCCCCCCCCCCCCCCCCCCCCCCCCCCCCCCCCCCCCCCCCCCCCCCCCCCCCCCCCCCCCCCCCCCCCCCCCCCCCCCCCCCCCCCCCCCCCCCCCCCCCCCCCCCCCCCCCCCCCCCCCCCCCCCCCCCCCCCCCCCCCCCCCCCCCCCCCCCCCCCCCCCCCCCCCCCCCCCCCCCCCCCCCCCCCCCCCCCCCCCCCCCCCCCCCCCCCCCCCCCCCCCCCCCCCCCCCCCCCCCCCCCCCCCCCCCCCCCCCCCCCCCCCCCCCCCCCCCCCCCCCCCCCCCCCCCCCCCCCCCCCCCCCCCCCCCCCCCCCCCCCCCCCCCCCCCCCCCCCCCCCCCCCCCCCCCCCCCCCCCCCCCCCCCCCCCCCCCCCCCCCCCCCCCCCCCCCCCCCCCCCCCCCCCCCCCCCCCCCCCCCCCCCCCCCCCCCCCCCCCCCCCCCCCCCCCCCCCCCCCCCCCCCCCCCCCCCCCCCCCCCCCCCCCCCCCCCCCCCCCCCCCCCCCCCCCCCCCCCCCCCCCCCCCCCCCCCCCCCCCCCCCCCCCCCCCCCCCCCCCCCCCCCCCCCCCCCCCCCCCCCCCCCCCCCCCCCCCCCCCCCCCCCCCCCCCCCCCCCCCCCCCCCCCCCCCCCCCCCCCCCCCCCCCCCCCCCCCCCCCCCCCCCCCCCCCCCCCCCCCCCCCCCCCCCCCCCCCCCCCCCCCCCCCCCCCCCCCCCCCCCCCCCCCCCCCCCCCCCCCCCCCCCCCCCCCCCCCCCCCCCCCCCCCCCCCCCCCCCCCCCCCCCCCCCCCCCCCCCCCCCCCCCCCCCCCCCCCCCCCCCCCCCCCCCCCCCCCCCCCCCCCCCCCCCCCCCCCCCCCCCCCCCCCCCCCCCCCCCCCCCCCCCCCCCCCCCCCCCCCCCCCCCCCCCCCCCCCCCCCCCCCCCCCCCCCCCCCCCCCCCCCCCCCCCCCCCCCCCCCCCCCCCCCCCCCCCCCCCCCCCCCCCCCCCCCCCCCCCCCCCCCCCCCCCCCCCCCCCCCCCCCCCCCCCCCCCCCCCCCCCCCCCCCCCCCCCCCCCCCCCCCCCCCCCCCCCCCCCCCCCCCCCCCCCCCCCCCCCCCCCCCCCCCCCCCCCCCCCCCCCCCCCCCCCCCCCCCCCCCCCCCCCCCCCCCCCCCCCCCCCCCCCCCCCCCCCCCCCCCCCCCCCCCCCCCCCCCCCCCCCCCCCCCCCCCCCCCCCCCCCCCCCCCCCCCCCCCCCCCCCCCCCCCCCCCCCCCCCCCCCCCCCCCCCCCCCCCCCCCCCCCCCCCCCCCCCCCCCCCCCCCCCCCCCCCCCCCCCCCCCCCCCCCCCCCCCCCCCCCCCCCCCCCCCCCCCCCCCCCCCCCCCCCCCCCCCCCCCCCCCCCCCCCCCCCCCCCCCCCCCCCCCCCCCCCCCCCCCCCCCCCCCCCCCCCCCCCCCCCCCCCCCCCCCCCCCCCCCCCCCCCCCCCCCCCCCCCCCCCCCCCCCCCCCCCCCCCCCCCCCCCCCCCCCCCCCCCCCCCCCCCCCCCCCCCCCCCCCCCCCCCCCCCCCCCCCCCCCCCCCCCCCCCCCCCCCCCCCCCCCCCCCCCCCCCCCCCCCCCCCCCCCCCCCCCCCCCCCCCCCCCCCCCCCCCCCCCCCCCCCCCCCCCCCCCCCCCCCCCCCCCCCCCCCCCCCCCCCCCCCCCCCCCCCCCCCCCCCCCCCCCCCCCCCCCCCCCCCCCCCCCCCCCCCCCCCCCCCCCCCCCCCCCCCCCCCCCCCCCCCCCCCCCCCCCCCCCCCCCCCCCCCCCCCCCCCCCCCCCCCCCCCCCCCCCCCCCCCCCCCCCCCCCCCCCCCCCCCCCCCCCCCCCCCCCCCCCCCCCCCCCCCCCCCCCCCCCCCCCCCCCCCCCCCCCCCCCCCCCCCCCCCCCCCCCCCCCCCCCCCCCCCCCCCCCCCCCCCCCCCCCCCCCCCCCCCCCCCCCCCCCCCCCCCCCCCCCCCCCCCCCCCCCCCCCCCCCCCCCCCCCCCCCCCCCCCCCCCCCCCCCCCCCCCCCCCCCCCCCCCCCCCCCCCCCCCCCCCCCCCCCCCCCCCCCCCCCCCCCCCCCCCCCCCCCCCCCCCCCCCCCCCCCCCCCCCCCCCCCCCCCCCCCCCCCCCCCCCCCCCCCCCCCCCCCCCCCCCCCCCCCCCCCCCCCCCCCCCCCCCCCCCCCCCCCCCCCCCCCCCCCCCCCCCCCCCCCCCCCCCCCCCCCCCCCCCCCCCCCCCCCCCCCCCCCCCCCCCCCCCCCCCCCCCCCCCCCCCCCCCCCCCCCCCCCCCCCCCCCCCCCCCCCCCCCCCCCCCCCCCCCCCCCCCCCCCCCCCCCCCCCCCCCCCCCCCCCCCCCCCCCCCCCCCCCCCCCCCCCCCCCCCCCCCCCCCCCCCCCCCCCCCCCCCCCCCCCCCCCCCCCCCCCCCCCCCCCCCCCCCCCCCCCCCCCCCCCCCCCCCCCCCCCCCCCCCCCCCCCCCCCCCCCCCCCCCCCCCCCCCCCCCCCCCCCCCCCCCCCCCCCCCCCCCCCCCCCCCCCCCCCCCCCCCCCCCCCCCCCCCCCCCCCCCCCCCCCCCCCCCCCCCCCCCCCCCCCCCCCCCCCCCCCCCCCCCCCCCCCCCCCCCCCCCCCCCCCCCCCCCCCCCCCCCCCCCCCCCCCCCCCCCCCCCCCCCCCCCCCCCCCCCCCCCCCCCCCCCCCCCCCCCCCCCCCCCCCCCCCCCCCCCCCCCCCCCCCCCCCCCCCCCCCCCCCCCCCCCCCCCCCCCCCCCCCCCCCCCCCCCCCCCCCCCCCCCCCCCCCCCCCCCCCCCCCCCCCCCCCCCCCCCCCCCCCCCCCCCCCCCCCCCCCCCCCCCCCCCCCCCCCCCCCCCCCCCCCCCCCCCCCCCCCCCCCCCCCCCCCCCCCCCCCCCCCCCCCCCCCCCCCCCCCCCCCCCCCCCCCCCCCCCCCCCCCCCCCCCCCCCCCCACCCCCCCCCCCCCCCCCCCCCCCCCCCCCCCCCCCCCCCCCCCCCCCCCCCCCCCCCCCCCCCCCCCCCCCCCCCCCCCCCCCCCCCCCCCCCCCCCCCCCCCCCCCCCCCCCCCCCCCCCCCCCCCCCCCCCCCCCCCCCCCCCCCCCCCCCCCCCCCCCCCCCCCCCCCCCCCCCCCCCCCCCCCCCCCCCCCCCCCCCCCCCCCCCCCCCCCCCCCCCCCCCCCCCCCCCCCCCCCCCCCCCCCCCCCCCCCCCCCCCCCCCCCCCCCCCCCCCCCCCCCCCCCCCCCCCCCCCCCCCCCCCCCCCCCCCCCCCCCCCCCCCCCCCCCCCCCCCCCCCCCCCCCCCCCCCCCCCCCCCCCCCCCCCCCCCCCCCCCCCCCCCCCCCCCCCCCCCCCCCCCCCCCCCCCCCCCCCCCCCCCCCCCCCCCCCCCCCCCCCCCCCCCCCCCCCCCCCCCCCCCCCCCCCCCCCCCCCCCCCCCCCCCCCCCCCCCCCCCCCCCCCCCCCCCCCCCCCCCCCCCCCCCCCCCCCCCCCCCCCCCCCCCCCCCCCCCCCCCCCCCCCCCCCCCCCCCCCCCCCCCCCCCCCCCCCCCCCCCCCCCCCCCCCCCCCCCCCCCCCCCCCCCCCCCCCCCCCCCCCCCCCCCCCCCCCCCCCCCCCCCCCCCCCCCCCCCCCCCCCCCCCCCCCCCCCCCCCCCCCCCCCCCCCCCCCCCCCCCCCCCCCCCCCCCCCCCCCCCCCCCCCCCCCCCCCCCCCCCCCCCCCCCCCCCCCCCCCCCCCCCCCCCCCCCCCCCCCCCCCCCCCCCCCCCCCCCCCCCCCCCCCCCCCCCCCCCCCCCCCCCCCCCCCCCCCCCCCCCCCCCCCCCCCCCCCCCCCCCCCCCCCCCCCCCCCCCCCCCCCCCCCCCCCCCCCCCCCCCCCCCCCCCCCCCCCCCCCCCCCCCCCCCCCCCCCCCCCCCCCCCCCCCCCCCCCCCCCCCCCCCCCCCCCCCCCCCCCCCCCCCCCCCCCCCCCCCCCCCCCCCCCCCCCCCCCCCCCCCCCCCCCCCCCCCCCCCCCCCCCCCCCCCCCCCCCCCCCCCCCCCCCCCCCCCCCCCCCCCCCCCCCCCCCCCCCCCCCCCCCCCCCCCCCCCCCCCCCCCCCCCCCCCCCCCCCCCCCCCCCCCCCCCCCCCCCCCCCCCCCCCCCCCCCCCCCCCCCCCCCCCCCCCCCCCCCCCCCCCCCCCCCCCCCCCCCCCCCCCCCCCCCCCCCCCCCCCCCCCCCCCCCCCCCCCCCCCCCCCCCCCCCCCCCCCCCCCCCCCCCCCCCCCCCCCCCCCCCCCCCCCCCCCCCCCCCCCCCCCCCCCCCCCCCCCCCCCCCCCCCCCCCCCCCCCCCCCCCCCCCCCCCCCCCCCCCCCCCCCCCCCCCCCCCCCCCCCCCCCCCCCCCCCCCCCCCCCCCCCCCCCCCCCCCCCCCCCCCCCCCCCCCCCCCCCCCCCCCCCCCCCCCCCCCCCCCCCCCCCCCCCCCCCCCCCCCCCCCCCCCCCCCCCCCCCCCCCCCCCCCCCCCCCCCCCCCCCCCCCCCCCCCCCCCCCCCCCCCCCCCCCCCCCCCCCCCCCCCCCCCCCCCCCCCCCCCCCCCCCCCCCCCCCCCCCCCCCCCCCCCCCCACCCCCCCCCCCCCCCCCCCCCCCCCCCCCCCCCCCCCCCCCCCCCCCCCCCCCCCCCCCCCCCCCCCCCCCCCCCCCCCCCCCCCCCCCCCCCCCCCCCCCCCCCCCCCCCCCCCCCCCCCCCCCCCCCCCCCCCCCCCCCCCCCCCCCCCCCCCCCCCCCCCCCCCCCCCCCCCCCCCCCCCCCCCCCCCCCCCCCCCCCCCCCCCCCCCCCCCCCCCCCCCCCCCCCCCCCCCCCCCCCCCCCCCCCCCCCCCCCCCCCCCCCCCCCCCCCCCCCCCCCCCCCCCCCCCCCCCCCCCCCCCCCCCCCCCCCCCCCCCCCCCCCCCCCCCCCCCCCCCCCCCCCCCCCCCCCCCCCCCCCCCCCCCCCCCCCCCCCCCCCCCCCCCCCCCCCCCCCCCCCCCCCCCCCCCCCCCCCCCCCCCCCCCCCCCCCCCCCCCCCCCCCCCCCCCCCCCCCCCCCCCCCCCCCCCCCCCCCCCCCCCCCCCCCCCCCCCCCCCCCCCCCCCCCCCCCCCCCCCCCCCCCCCCCCCCCCCCCCCCCCCCCCCCCCCCCCCCCCCCCCCCCCCCCCCCCCCCCCCCCCCCCCCCCCCCCCCCCCCCCCCCCCCCCCCCCCCCCCCCCCCCCCCCCCCCCCCCCCCCCCCCCCCCCCCCCCCCCCCCCCCCCCCCCCCCCCCCCCCCCCCCCCCCCCCCCCCCCCCCCCCCCCCCCCCCCCCCCCCCCCCCCCCCCCCCCCCCCCCCCCCCCCCCCCCCCCCCCCCCCCCCCCCCCCCCCCCCCCCCCCCCCCCCCCCCCCCCCCCCCCCCCCCCCCCCCCCCCCCCCCCCCCCCCCCCCCCCCCCCCCCCCCCCCCCCCCCCCCCCCCCCCCCCCCCCCCCCCCCCCCCCCCCCCCCCCCCCCCCCCCCCCCCCCCCCCCCCCCCCCCCCCCCCCCCCCCCCCCCCCCCCCCCCCCCCCCCCCCCCCCCCCCCCCCCCCCCCCCCCCCCCCCCCCCCCCCCCCCCCCCCCCCCCCCCCCCCCCCCCCCCCCCCCCCCCCCCCCCCCCCCCCCCCCCCCCCCCCCCCCCCCCCCCCCCCCCCCCCCCCCCCCCCCCCCCCCCCCCCCCCCCCCCCCCCCCCCCCCCCCCCCCCCCCCCCCCCCCCCCCCCCCCCCCCCCCCCCCCCCCCCCCCCCCCCCCCCCCCCCCCCCCCCCCCCCCCCCCCCCCCCCCCCCCCCCCCCCCCCCCCCCCCCCCCCCCCCCCCCCCCCCCCCCCCCCCCCCCCCCCCCCCCCCCCCCCCCCCCCCCCCCCCCCCCCCCCCCCCCCCCCCCCCCCCCCCCCCCCCCCCCCCCCCCCCCCCCCCCCCCCCCCCCCCCCCCCCCCCCCCCCCCCCCCCCCCCCCCCCCCCCCCCCCCCCCCCCCCCCCCCCCCCCCCCCCCCCCCCCCCCCCCCCCCCCCCCCCCCCCCCCCCCCCCCCCCCCCCCCCCCCCCCCCCCCCCCCCCCCCCCCCCCCCCCCCCCCCCCCCCCCCCCCCCCCCCCCCCCCCCCCCCCCCCCCCCCCCCCCCCCCCCCCCCCCCCCCCCCCCCCCCCCCCCCCCCCCCCCCCCCCCCCACCCCCCCCCCCCCCCCCCCCCCCCCCCCCCCCCCCCCCCCCCCCCCCCCCCCCCCCCCCCCCCCCCCCCCCCCCCCCCCCCCCCCCCCCCCCCCCCCCCCCCCCCCCCCCCCCCCCCCCCCCCCCCCCCCCCCCCCCCCCCCCCCCCCCCCCCCCCCCCCCCCCCCCCCCCCCCCCCCCCCCCCCCCCCCCCCCCCCCCCCCCCCCCCCCCCCCCCCCCCCCCCCCCCCCCCCCCCCCCCCCCCCCCCCCCCCCCCCCCCCCCCCCCCCCCCCCCCCCCCCCCCCCCCCCCCCCCCCCCCCCCCCCCCCCCCCCCCCCCCCCCCCCCCCCCCCCCCCCCCCCCCCCCCCCCCCCCCCCCCCCCCCCCCCCCCCCCCCCCCCCCCCCCCCCCCCCCCCCCCCCCCCCCCCCCCCCCCCCCCCCCCCCCCCCCCCCCCCCCCCCCCCCCCCCCCCCCCCCCCCCCCCCCCCCCCCCCCCCCCCCCCCCCCCCCCCCCCCCCCCCCCCCCCCCCCCCCCCCCCCCCCCCCCCCCCCCCCCCCCCCCCCCCCCCCCCCCCCCCCCCCCCCCCCCCCCCCCCCCCCCCCCCCCCCCCCCCCCCCCCCCCCCCCCCCCCCCCCCCCCCCCCCCCCCCCACCCCCCCCCCCCCCCCCCCCCCCCCCCCCCCCCCCACCCCCCCCCCCCCCCCCCCCCCCCCCCCCCCCCACCCCCCCCCCCCCCCCCCCCCCCCCCCCCCCCCCCCCCCCCCCCCCCCCCCCCCCCCCCCCCCCCCCCCCCCCCCCCCCCCCCCCCCCCCCCCCCCCCCCCCCCCCCCCCCCCCCGCCCCCCCCCCCCCCCCCCCCCCCCCCCCCCCCCCCCCCCCCCCCCCCCCCCCCCCCCCCCCCCCCCCCCCCCCCCCCCCCCCCCCCCCCCCCCCCCCCCCCCCCCCCCCCCCCCCCCCCCCCCCCCCCCCCCCCCCCCCCCCCCCCCCCCCCCCCCCCCCCCCCCCCCCCCCCCCCCCCCCCCCCCCCCCCCCCCCCCCCCCCCCCCCCCCCCCCCCCCCCCCCCCCCCCCCCCCCCCCCCCCCCCCCCCCCCCCCCCCCCCCCCCCCCCCCCCCCCCCCCCCCCCCCCCCCCCCCCCCCCCCCCCCCCCCCCCCCCCCCCCCCCCCCCCCCCCCCCCCCCCCCCCCCCCCCCCCCCCCCCCCCCCCCCCCCCCCCCCCCCCCCCCCCCCCCCCCCCCCCCCCCCCCCCCCCCCCCCCCCCCCCCCCCCCCCCCCCCCCCCCCCCCCCCCCCCCCCCCCCCCCCCCCCCCCCCCCCCCCCCCCCCCCCCCCCCCCCCCCCCCCCCCCCCCCCCCCCCCCCCCCCCCCCCCCCCCCCCCCCCCCCCCCCCCCCCCCCCCCCCCCCCCCCCCCCCCCCCCCCCCCCCCCCCCCCCCCCCCCCCCCCCCCCCCCCCCCCCCCCCCCCCCCCCCCCCCCCCCCCCCCCCCCCCCCCCCCCCCCCCCCCCCCCCCCCCCCCCCCCCCCCCCCCCCCCCCCCCCCCCCCCCCCCCCCCCCCCCCCCCCCCCCCCCCCCCCCCCCCCCCCCCCCCCCCCCCCCCCCCCCCCCCCCCCCCCCCCCCCCCCCCCCCCCCCCCCCCCCCCCCCCCCCCCCCCCCCCCCCCCCCCCCCCCCCCCCCCCCCCCCCCCCCCCCCCCCCCCCCCCCCCCCCCCCCCCCCCCCCCCCCCCCCCCCCCCCCCCCCCCCCCCCCCCCCCCCCCCCCCCCCCCCCCCCCCCCCCCCCCCCCCCCCCCCCCCCCCCCCCCCCCCCCCCCCCCCCCCCCCCCCCCCCCCCCCCCCCCCCCCCCCCCCCCCCCCCCCCCCCCCCCCCCCCCCCCCCCCCCCCCCCCCCCCCCCCCCCCCCCCCCCCCCCCCCCCCCCCCCCCCCCCCCCCCCCCCCCCCCCCCCCCCCCCCCCCCCCCCCCCCCCCCCCCCCCCCCCCCCCCCCCCCCCCCCCCCCCCCCCCCCCCCCCCCCCCCCCCCCCCCCCCCCCCCCCCCCCCCCCCCCCCCCCCCCCCCCCCCCCCCCCCCCCCCCCCCCCCCCCCCCCCCCCCCCCCCCCCCCCCCCCCCCCCCCCCCCCCCCCCCCCCCCCCCCCCCCCCCCCCCCCCCCCCCCCCCCCCCCCCCCCCCCCCCCCCCCCCCCCCCCCCCCCCCCCCCCCCCCCCCCCCCCCCCCCCCCCCCCCCCCCCCCCCCCCCCCCCCCCCCCCCCCCCCCCCCCCCCCCCCCCCCCCCCCCCCCCCCCCCCCCCCCCCCCCCCCCCCCCCCCCCCCCCCCCCCCCCCCCCCCCCCCCCCCCCCCCCCCCCCCCCCCCCCCCCCCCCCCCCCCCCCCCCCCCCCCCCCCCCCTCCCCACCCCCCCCCCCCCCCCCCCCCCCCCCCCCCCCCCCCCCCCCCCCCCCCCCCCCCCCCCCCCCCCCCCCCCCCCCCCCCCCCCCCCCCCCCCCCCCCCCCCCCCCCACCCCCCCCCCCCCCCCCCCCCCCCCCCCCCCCCCCCCCCCCCCCCCCCCCCCCCCCCCCCCCCCCCCCCCCCCCCCCCCCCCCCCCCCCCCCCCCCCCCCCCCCCCCCCCCCCCCCCCCCCCCCCCCCCCCCCCCCCCCCCCCCCCCCCCCCCCCCCCCCCCCCCCCCCCCCCCCCCCCCCCCCCCCCCCCCCCCCCCCCCCCCCCCCCCCCCCCCCCCCCCCCCCCCCCCCCCCCCCCCCCCCCCCCCCCCCCCCCCCCCCCCCCCCCCCCCCCCCCCCCCCCCCCCCCCCCCCCCCCCCCTGCCCCCCCCCCCCCCCCCCCCCCCCCCCTCCCCCCCCCCCCCCCCCCCCCCCCCCCCCCCCCCCCCCCCCCCTCCCCCTGCCCCCAGCTGCTCCCTCTGCCTCCCCAGATTCTCCCCCTGCCACCCCTAGCTGCTCCCCCTCCCCGTCACCCCAGCTGCTCTCCTTCCCCCTGTCACCCCAGCTTCTCCCCTTCACCCCAGTGGCTTCCCCTGGCACACCCAGCTGCCTCCCTTCCCCAGTCACCCCCAGCTGCCTGCTTGTTGTGGTCGGAGAAGTCTTCTTGATTGCTGCGCCAGATGGAGAAGAAAGCAAGAAGCGACGGCAATCGGAGAAGACGTCACCGGTGAGTCATTAGTAACTGCACTGTAATCACTTCTATAGTGTGCAGAGCCTGTGTACCATTGGGGTCTAAATGGGTCAGTGTATTGTTTGCAGTAGTGTACTGACACAGCCCCGCGGTCACTACAGTACACTAGCGCAAACTTTTAAACTAGGACCCAACTACAACAGCCGCAGGCACTACAACTCCCAGCATATGCTGAGGGCTGCAGACTGTCAGTAAATGCTGGGAGTTGTAGTGCCTGCAGCTGTTGTAGTTGGGTCCTAGGTGCATTATACACTGGATGCTTTGTAGCATATAAGAATACATAGATCTGTGGGGGCTCAGTGCAGGGAAGTGACCCCAGAACATCACTAATAGGGGATAGTGGTAGATGTTTTGTTCTATTCCCTATTAGTGATGTTCTGGGGTCACTTCCCTGCACTGAGCCCCCACAGATCTTTGTATTCTTATATGCCACAAAGCATTCAGTGTATAGGACCCAACTACAACAGCTGCAGGCACTACAACTCCCAGCATGTACTGACAGTCTGCAGCCCTCAGAGTATGCTGGGAGTTGTAGTACAGTGTAGACAGATGTATTGCTGGACCTTCAGGGCTGATGGTTGTCACCCACAGATTGCAGCCACCAGGAGCCTCTGCACACAGGGATTTATTACAGGGTTGTCCTCTCAGAGACTACAACTCCCAGCATACCCTAAGAGCTGTATAAATGTAGGGATTTGTCACAAATACAGATGAATTCAGGAAAGGACGGGTCAGCATGTCGTGTCTCACTGGTTCTATATTGGTGAGCCCCAGGTCCCCCAGTCCGACACTGGACAGAAGCGGCCCCCAAACTAAGACGTCCCCGGCCTCCTTCCTTCCTCCATCACATTTGTTTGATGAGAACAGCGGGCATCAAGCAGAGCGACACCCAAGTGCCAGGGTATATACCGTGCATGTACAGTAACGTGGGGGGGGGGGGGGGGGGGGGGGGGGCGCCTCAGCGTGCAAAGTGCCTAGGGCAGCATAAACTCTAAATACAGGCCTGGCTGCCGCCACTTCATACCAGCAGCCTATGGGAGGCCGGGCCGTGACCTCTCCGGCAGGCGTGATCATGTGACGTCATCACGCCTGCCGGAAGTCCCGTCCCTGCGGCTCGCAAGATGGAGCCCGAAGAGGAGGAAGAGCTGCTGCCTGCACAGCGCGGATTAGGTGAGTAGGATGTTTGTTTTTTTAGGGGCACCTCTGGGGGCATTATTAGTTCAAGGGGGGCACCTCTGGGGGCATTATTAGTGTATGGGGGCACCTCTGGGGGCATTATTAACTCATGGGGGCATTATTAGTTCATGGGGGGCACCTCTGGGGGCATTATTAGTTCAAGGGGGGCACCTCTGGGGGCATTATTAGTGTATGGGGGCACCTCTGGGGGCATTATTAGTTCATGGGGGGCACCTCTGGGGGCATTATTAGTATATGGGGGCACCTCTGGGGGCATTATTAGTATATGGGGGCACCTCTGGGGGCATTATTAGCATATGGGGGCATTATTAGTTCATGGGGGGCACCTCTGGGGGCATTATTAGTATATGGGGGCACCTCTGGGGGCATTATTAGTATATGGGGGCACCTCTGGGGGCATTATTAGTATATGGGGGCACCTCTGGGGGCATTATTAGTATATGGGGGCACCTCTGGGGGCATTATTAGCTCATGGGTGCACCTCTGGAGGCATTATTATCTCATGGGGGCACCACTGGGGGCATTATTAGTGAATGGGGGCACCTCTGGGGGCATTATTAGTATATGGGGGCACCTCTGGGGGCATTATTAGTATATGGGGGCACCTCTGGGGGCATTATTAGTATATGGGGGCACCTCTGGGGGCATTATTAGTGTATGGGGGCACCTCTGGGGGCATTATTAGTGTATGGGGGCACCTCTGGGGGCATTATTAGTGTATGGGGGCACCTCTGGGGGCATTATTAGTTCATGGGGGCAGCTCCGGGGGCATTATTAGTATATGGGGGCACCTCCGGGGGCATTATTAGTATATGGGGGGGGGGCACCTCTGGGGGCATTATTAGTTCATGGGGGGGCACCTCTGGGGGCATTATTAGTATATGGGGGCACCTCTGGGGGCATTATTAGTATATGGGGGCACCTCTGGGGGCATTATTAGTTCATGGGGGGCACCTCTGGGGCATTATTACTATATGGGGGCACCTCTGGGGGCATTATTAGTATATGGGGGCACCTCTGGGGGCATTATTAGTATATGGGGGCACCTCTGGGGGCATTATTAGCTCATGGGGGCACCTCTGGGGGCATTATTATCTCATGGGGGCACCTCTGGGGGCATTATTAGTGTATGGGGGCACCCCTGGGGGCATTATTAGTATATGGGGGCACCTCTGGGGGCATTATTCGTGTATGGGGGCACCTCTGGGGGCATTATTAGTATATGGGGGCACCTCTGGGGGCATTATTAGTGTATGGGGGCACCTCTGGGGGCATTATTAGTGTATGGGGGCACCTCTGGGGGCATTATTAGTGTATGGGGGCACCTCTAGGGGCATTATTAGTTCATGGGGGCACCTCCGGGGGCATTATTAGTATATGGGGGGGGCACCTCTGGGGGCATTATTAGTTCATGGGGGCACCTCCGGGGGCATTATTAGTTCTAGGGGGGCACCTCCGGGGGCATTATTAGTATATGGGGGCACCTCTGGGGGCATTATTAGTATATGGGGGCACCTCTGGGGGCATTATTAGTTCATGGGGGGCACCTCTGGGGGCATTATTAGTTCATGGGGGGCACCTCTGGGGGCATTATTAGTATATGGGGGCACCTCTGGGGGCATTATTAGCTCATGGGGGCACCTATGGGGGCATTATTAGTGTATGGGGGCACCTCTGGGGGCATTATTAGTATATGGGGGCACCTCTGGGGGCATTATTAGTGTATGGGGGCACCTCTGGGGGCATTATTAGTTCATGGGGGGGCACCTCTGGGGGCATTATTAGTATATGGGGGCACCTCTGGGGGCATTATTAGTATATGGGGGCACCTCTGGGGGCATTATTAGTTCATGGGGGGCACCTCTGGGGCATTATTACTATATGGGGGCACCTCTGGGGGCATTATTAGTGTATGGGGGCACCTCTGGGGGCATTATTAGTATATGGGGGCACCTCTGGGGGCATTATTAGCTCATGGGGGCACCTCTGGGGGCATTATTATCTCATGGGGGCACCTCTGGGGGCATTATTAGTGTATGGGGGCAACCCTGGGGGCATTATTAGTATATGGGGGCACCTCTGGGGGCATTATTAGTGTATGGGGGCACCTCTGGGGGCATTATTAGTATATGGGGGCACCTCTGGGGGCATTATTAGTGTATGGGGGCACCTCTGGGGGCATTATTAGTGTATGGGGGCACCTCTGGGGGCATTATTAGTGTATGGGGGCACCTCTAGGGGCATTATTAGTTCATGGGGGCACCTCCGGGGGCATTATTAGTATATGG
This sequence comes from Dendropsophus ebraccatus, assembly GCF_027789765.1. Lineage (NCBI taxonomy): Eukaryota > Metazoa > Chordata > Amphibia > Anura > Hylidae > Dendropsophus > Dendropsophus ebraccatus. The sequence goes on along the minus strand of NC_091457.1, from coordinate 159,711,541 downwards.
GGGGGGCACCTCTGGGGGCATTATTAGTTCATGGGGGCACCTCCGGGGGCATTATTAGTTCTTGGGGGGCACCTCCGGGGGCATTATTAGTATATGGGGGCACCTCTGGGGGCATTATTAGTATATGGGGGCACCTCTGGGGGCATTATTAGTTCATGGGGGGCACCTCTGGGGGCATTATTAGTTCATGGGGGGCACCTCTGGGGGCATTATTAGTATATGGGGGCACCTCTGGGGGCATTATTAGCTCATGGGGGCACCTATGGGGGCATTATTAGTGTATGGGGGCACCTCTGGGGGCATTATTAGTATATGGGGGCACCTCTGGGGGCATTATTAGTGTATGGGGGCACCTCTGGGGGCATTATTATTGGTGAACATATACAAATCAAACAGCCCCCCAGACCCTCGAAATTCAATAACCCCAAAGGGGGCATTGCCTAGTACTCAACAGCATTCTGAATACAGGGGAACCCCTACCCCACTCTTGTATGTTGTAGTCTCCATCATAATGAGCCCCGCTGGGCTTGTAGACACGCTATAAATTGTACGTTGCAGGGGTGAGTATAATGCACTGCATACAGAGCACAAGAGCCAGCTATACAAGTAAGTGTCTGTATGGTGACATTTACATTGCACCTTGTTCACATTTAGTTTCTACAATTTTATAACTGTATAACAGAGGTTACATTTTAAGCCACTGGGAAAATGGGGTATATGAGCCAGTTCTCTAGAATTGATCGGAATCAAATTATACCTCCCAGCAAGGCGTGGGGCGAACACACTATTTTTTTTTTATTAATGTGGGGGGCCCAGACACTTTGGTTGTATGGGGCCCCAAATTCCTGATGGCGGCCCTGGCTGCAATCATCCTGATTGGTTTATGTGCATATACAAGCAGTGTGCCTATTCATCACAACCTGACACGGTGAGCAGCCTCTACTAGCCAGTCCCTCACCTGCCCATGTGTAGTATTCGGTAACACCCTATGGTTATTTTACTGTCATCATACATATAAGCTCCTGCCCCCAGAGGGGTTAAAGTCCATGAAATAAATAAACCAATCAGTGCTGTATGTTTTTAGTATATAGAGCTGACGTGGTATGTCATCAATGCATCTGTATATCCAGCAGCAGAAGCCGCTGTTATGGACACTCTGCCCGATATCAATCACAGACCAGGTGGTGTTTGCAGTTTTATAACCACAAGGACGACATGTTTCTATATGAAACACCTTTCTTCATCAGGGTGTGATAAAGTGATGCATAACCTTGTAATCGATTGACTTTCACCCTGTAGCGTACTTAGTGGGGTTTTTTTTCTCTCTTTCTTGGTTAATTATAGATATGGCGGCACATGGGTTTCTTATGTGATTGTTTCATTTATCTAAGATTATATAAAACTGGCTGTGACCTGTGCTTGTGGATTGTAAATTGCATGTTAGGGCCCTATTCCACCGGACGATTATCGTTCAGATTATCTTTAAATCGCTCGAATCTAAACAATAATCGTTCGGTTGAAATGCAATTAACGATTAACGACCGAACGAGAAATCGTTGATCGCTTTATAAGACCTGGACCTATTTTTATCGTTGCTCGTTCGCAAATCGTTCGCATTGAATAAGACGTCATTTGGTCGTTCGCAAAAGATACGAACGCAATAGCGAATAAATAGCGAAGAAAAAAGGATCGCAATTACGATCATAAGTAACGATTATCGTTCCATGGAAATGACTGAACGTTTTCAGGTCTTTCGCAATAGCAGTCGTTTGAGATTGTAAACGTTAACGATTATGCAACGATAATCGTCCGGTGGAATAGGGCCCTAATGGTGGTTTTACACGGAACGATGTATCGTTCGAATTTGCCCGATAACGGTCGAATTTGAACGATAATCGTACGTGTAAACGCAGCGAACGATCAAGCGACGAGTGAGAAATCGTTCATTTTGATCTTTCAACAAGGGGGTACTCTTTTTCTTTCAAATCATTTTGTTTCAGAAAGTTATATAGATTTGTAAATTACTTCTATTTTAAAAATCTCCAGTTTTCCAGTACTTATCAGCTGCTGTATGTCCTGCAGGAAGTGTTGTATTCTCTCCAGTCTGACACAGTGCTCTCTGCTGCCATCTCTGTCCTGAGCAGCAGGAAATCCCCATAGAAAACCTCTCCTGCTCTGGACAGTTCCTGACATGGACAGAGGTGGCAGCAGAGAGCACTGTGTCAGACTGGAAGGAATACACCACTTCCTCCAGGACATACAGCAGCTGATAAGTACTGGAAGACTGGAGATTTTTTTTTTTTTTTTTTAATAGAAATAAGTCTGTCCATGTCAGGAATTGTTCAGAGCGGTAAAACATACCCATGGAAAACCTCTCCTGCTCTGGACAGTTCCTGACATGGACAGAGGTGGCAGCAGAGAGTACTGTGTCAGACTGGAGAGAATACACCACTTCCTGCAGGACATACACCAGCTGATAAGTACTGGAAGTAATTTAAAAAATCTGTATAACTTTCTGATACTGATTGATTTAAAAAAGAAAAATTTTCTCCGGAGTGCCTCTTTAATCTGGTGATTAAACTAAGACTCCAACTGATCCCATCTTTTGCTATCTCTGTGTGATCAATACCCCCTTGGGGTTGGCTTCATGCCAGTATTTTGCGCTAAACTCTTGGTGCATCTTCGGTTCAGACCAATCCCTTTCCAACTAGTCACGTCCCTGTCCTCCCAGCCCACCCCCCTCCGTCGAGCAAAGTGCAAATATCATCTTAAACAAGTAAACGTTTCTAAAAAGCTTGGATGAAAATCCTGGTGCCTAAATCCATCCCATAGTTTTTGCAGCTTCGATGCCGAATGGTCAGTACACTGAGAGCTACTGAAGTTATTTACACACCCTATGGCTATGTTCACACAACATATGGACAGCAGACATTGTTTGACACTCAAAAAAAAAAAAAAACGGCATTGAAAATTGCACTGAAATCAATGCAGAACGGTCGGAAATAACCTACATGTCCATTATTTCAACGGCCGTTGTTCAATACACTGACAACGGGCGTTGTTTGCATCAACTTCAATGCAACACGTTTCACCATGAAAAGAACGGCCGTTCTTGTGATAAAATGTACGTTGTGTGAAGCAACAAACAAAATGAATATAAAAAGAAGTAATAAAGTAAAGAGACATCTACAAACAATAAATCAGATAGTAAATCTTGCCCAGAAGAGCTGACAATCTAAAGGCAGTAAATATTATTGTACTGTGCTAATAATAAACAGAAGTGAACCCTTAGGCTAAGTTTACACGGAGCGATAATTCGCCCGATCGTACGATTACCGATTTCGAAGTAACAATTTTTTTTTTATAACGATCAGCGTTTAGATGGAATGATATATCGAAAATTCGTTTTGCGATCGCTTAAGCCTATCTCACACATAGGTAAAATCAGTGAATGACTGTTTACACGGAACGATCGGCGAATTTTTTGCGAACGACGAACGACAATTTAAGAACATGTTAAAAGATCAAAATGAACGATTTATCGATCGTTCGCCGCGTTTACACGTACAATTATCGTTTGATTATCATTTGAATTCAATCGTTATCGCGAAAATTCGCCCGATAATCGTTCCGTGTAAACGTAGCATTAGGGTCCATTTACACAGAAAGATTATCTGACAGATTATCTGCCAAAGATTTGAAGCCAAAGCCCGGAATGGATTTGAAAAGAGGAAAAATCTCAGGCTTTCCTTTATGACCTGATCTCTGTCTATAGTCTGTTCCTGGCTTTGGCTTCAAATCTTTGGCAGATAATCTTTCTGGGTAAATGAACCCATCGGTGATATAGTAAGAGGCTCAGATCACTTACCCACTGGTCCCGGTAGCGACTTCTTTCTCAGTAAGGTTTCTGTAACTAGCTGCCGGTTTTAGTACTCGTCCCCCCTCCCCCTCTCGGGTGCAGAACACGGACATAGTAGCTGGAGGGCGGCCTTGTTCTGAGTTAATGTTCAGCCTACTATACTACCTTTTTTTTTTTTTTTTTAAATGTATGTAAGTTTTATTACTTCTTGAAGATACTAATTTGTTTTGCAATAAGCTGATCGGTACGTGTTAGAGCTGGTTCATAATGCCATGCAGGGAATGGTTTCCATGCTCACTCACCTTGCATCAATCAAACATCTGTCATTACGAATCTTCACCCGATCGTTGTTTAGTCGGGCAACTGTGCATGTGCCAATACCACTGAGTACCATGCACGAGCCAATAGGGGGCGGGAACACAGCTCGCCCAGCATCGTCGTATCCATAGGTGGCAGGAGTGACAGCTACACTGTAAAGGGAACCTGCCACCCAGGGCACCCAGGCACACAGTCCTCTACCCTGTAATAAAGTCTTACATACTTCACCATACTAGTCTCAGTGACGCTCCGGATGGCGGTCCGGTTACGGAGAAATCGCTGATTCTTTTTTCGTGCTTATTATGCAAATGGTGACACCTAAGTCTGGCCTTCTCTCCACCTCCTTCATCTTGATTGACATTATTCTTTATCCTCTTCTCACCAGCGCATGCGCGGTTTACTGTTGAAGTTTATGTGTGTACTGCGCATGTGCAGAAGATGGAAGCAGAAGGATCGGATGGGACCTGAAGTCTGTCAATCAAGATCCAGGAGGCGTGGATGGGCGGCATCGCTGCAGGGCCCGTATCAATACAGGGGACTCATCTCTATTTCTCTATGGATGTCGGACTCATCTCTGCTCATTGAGTGAAAAAGAAGAAGAGCAGATTTCTCCTCCACCAGACTGCCAGCAAGAGCATCAGTTTATTTGCCTTTTGGCCCCGTTCCCTAGCGTGACAAGTTCTCTATATATACAAGGAATAGAGAATGAAGCTAGCAGTGGTATTCCCATCCAAGCATATTATCCCCTAGCCGCAGCATAGAGGATAACATGCTGATCAGTGGCTTAAGGCAGACCACGCAACTGCTATGGGGCCAATGCATTAGTGGGGCATGCCCAGCCGGGCCCCTTAGTCTTAGACTTATGCTACATTTACACAAAGCAATAATTCGCCCGAGCGTACGATTAACGATTTCGAAGTGACGATTTTTTTTTTTTAGAATGATCAGCGTTTATACGCAATGATATATTGTACGGAAAATTCGTTTTGCGATCGCTAAAGCCTATCTCGCACATAGGTTAAATCGGCGAATGACTGTTTACACGGAACGATCTGCAAATTTTTTGCGGACGACCAACGACGATTTAAGAACAAGTTCAAAAAAGATCAAAATGAACGATTTCTTGCTCGTCGCTTGATCGTTCGCTGCTTTTACACGTATGATTATCATTCGAAATTGATCATTATCGTGCAAATTCGCACGATAATCGTTCCGTGTAAACGCAGCATTAGTCTCTGGTGTAATGTGAAGGACACTGTAGTCTCAGGTGCGGGACCGCACAGTCACAGGGTGCAGCATATGTTCCTGTGCTCCATGAGAAGCGACTATTTCAGTGTTGGAGCGACGGATTGAGACAAGAGTTATATCACCTGGTTCTGGGTAATAAGGCCTTTTCTACACTGCTCTTACTTTACTCAGCCACATGTCCTCTTTAAGTCCATGGAGGCAAGTGGTCCCCCCCGTAACCTTTGTTTTAAAATTACTATTTATAAATAATAATTTACCTTGAATTTAGCTTGAATGAGAATATGGAGTGTATGTAGGCCGGCACTGAAGGTACAAGTATTGTTGGGTATTCTGTGGATGGTAAACTGTAGTACTGTACTTTGGTCACTAGATGTCCCCCTGTATTTTCTTCTATTGTAAAGCACAGTACTATGGTTAATGATGTAGGTGCCTCGGCAGATGTTTTTCTCCTGTCTGCCATCAGCTGAGAGTTGGTTTGCTGTCCAATACCTGCAGAGATCATCTCACAGCATATCAGAGGCCAGTCTCACTGTCTCCTCATTCCCTCTCCATCAATAGTTAACCTCCAGAGAGTCTATAAGTAGAGGGGGAGTTGACCATGTGCTCAGTCCTTTAGTTCTGTAGTCCCAGTATAGTTAGTGTAAGCTGCTGAGAGACTTTCCTGGGCCTGGTCCTGGGCCTGGCCACTATAGTATCCACTAAAGTATCCAGTTATTTTTTCCAGTGTTCCTGTATGCTAGCCATGTCGGGATAGTACATCTCAGGTGCAACTATCCTAAACTCTATCCATGCTGAGGGGCTATCCTGTCTTCTTCTTCCAAGCCCTGCAACTTCCACAAGAGCTTCAGTCTTTAGTCAGCAGACTGAGAAAGTGGAACTGAAGCCGATTTAGCCTGCTGAAGCTTGATGGACCTAACGGAGAATCCCAGCAGCTGGCTCACCCTTGTGGGGCCGATACTACTGGACGTGTCACTCTGTGACCACAACAAGCATTAGGCAGATATTCATAGCTGTGAGTACAGGTATTTTCTTCAAGTATATAATTAATGACTCCAAGGTGGTTAGAGGCCCTTTTCAGCAGAACACAGTACTACTTGGATAGGTCCTCCTTAAAGTAGTCCGTCTAGTCTCAAGTCTATTAACCCTTTGATGACCAGGCCCAAAATGACCCAGTGGACCGCGCAAATTTTGATCTTAGTGTTTTCGTTTTTTCCTCCTCCCCTTCTAAGAGCTCTAGCACTTTCAGTTTTCTATCTACAGGGCCATGTAAGGGCTTGTTTTTTACAGGAATAGTTGTACTGTGTAATGGTGTCATTCATTTTACCATAACATGTATGATGGAATCCCAAATATATAATTTATGTAGATATAAATTGGTGAAATCGTAAAAAAGAATGCAATATGGTAACGTTTGGGGGGTTCCTGTGTCTACGTAATGCTTTATATGGTAACAGCGACATGATACTATTATTCTATAGGTCAGTCTGAACACAACCATATGCAGGTTACACAGATTCTCTAATGTTATATATATATTTTTTTTAAATGAAATCCTTTTTTTTGGCAATTAAATATTAATAAAATGGGCCTATTGTGATGCTTATAACAGTTTTATTTTTTCACCTACGGGGCTGTATGGGGTGTCATTTTTCCGCCATGATCTCTAGTTTTTATTAATACCATATTTGTGAAGATCGGACGTTTTGATCACTTTTTATAATTTTTTTTTATATATAATGTAACATTAAATTGGTAATCCGCGCACTTTTTTCCCTCTTTTCGTGTACGCCGTTCACCGTGTTTTATTTATATAATGGGATAGGGGGGTTATTTCAACTTTTATTGGGGGAGGGGTTTTGGGGTAGTGTGTTAGTGTTTTTAACTTTTTTTTTTTTTACACATTTGAAGTCCCTTTGGGGGACTTTTACATACACTAGTTTGATTTCTACACTGATGATTGCTATGCCATAGGCATAGCATTGATTAGTGTTATCGGCGCTCTGCTAATTGAGCGTACCTGTGCAGGCTCAGTGACCAGAGCACCGATCGGACCGCGTGGAGGCAGGTGAGAGACCTCCGGCGGTCCGTTTTAAAGATCGGGACCCCCGCAGTCACTTACACATAAACGCCGTTGTCGCGCCGCAGCGTTTAAGGAGTTAATAACATTCGGCAGCGCGATCGCTGCAGCGTGTCTTACCGGTGAGGTCCCGGCTGCTGATTGCGCTTCATAGCCGGAGAAACACCCAGGACGTATAGTTATGCCCTAGGTCGTCTAAGGGTTAAAGGGGTACTGCTGGTGTCAGAAAGTTAAATAGATTTGTAATTTACTTCTATTTAAAAATCTCAATATTTCCAGTACTTATCAGCTGCTGTATGTTCTGCAGGAAATAGTGTATTCTTTCCAGTCTGACACAGTTCTGCCACCTCTGTCCATGTCAGGAACTGTCCAGAGCAGCAGCAAATCCCCATAGAAAACCTCTCCTGCTCTGGACAGTTCCTGACATGGACAGAGTTGGCAGCAGAGAGCACTGTGTCAGACTGGAAAATATACATCACTTTCTACAGAACATACAGCATCTGATAAGTACTGGAACATTTGAGATTTTTAAATAGAAGTTAATTACAAATCTATATAACTTACTAACACCAGTTGATTTGTAAAGAAAAAGATTTTCGCTGGAGTACCCTTTTTACAGTTACTGGACTCTCACAAGCTACTTCAGTCTTATTCAGTGTTTGTACATTCCTCCTGCGAGATGCAGTAATCCAAGTATTTCTAAGTGATTCCAAAGTATTATCATGGACTCTGTCAGGCCAACTCTCAAGCTATAATCTTATGTACAAGTAAAGTGCTAACCTGTTCTGAAGCCTGTGACTTCCTTAATCTCCACCACCACAGGGACTGCCTATACCTTTAAAGGGGAACTATCAGCAGGTTAGACTAATGTAACCTGCTGACAACTCCCTAATGGGCACAGGGTGCTGAGGATGAACATATGTCTCTTACCTTCATCCTCAGCTCCCTTTCCGAGCTGTTAGTTGTGCCCGGTAAGCCGTTAGGAGCACTTGGGGTGTGGCTACCGCCCCTCTGGGCAAGATCCGGACTGCACCTTCTAGGTCAGGGGTCTCAAACTCAATTTACCAGGGGCCGCTGGAGGTAGAGTCTGGGTGAGGCTGGGCCGCATCAGGTTTTCTACAAAAAAACCTCTTACACACACACACACAGGGATAGGGTTGTATGACTATACAGGACGCACATAGGGATAGGGGTGTATGACTATACAGGGAGCACATAGGGATAGGGGTGTATGACTATACAGGACGCACATAGGGATAGGGGTGTATGACTATACAGGGGGTACATAGGGATAGGGGTGTATGACTATACAGGGGGCACATAGGGATAGGGGTGTATGACTATACAGGGAGCACATAGGGATAGGGGTGTATGACTATACAGGGAGCACATAGGGATAGGGGTGTATGACTATACAGGGAGCACATAGGGATAGGGGTGTATGACTATACAGGGGGCACATAGGGATAGGGGTGTATGACTATACAGGGAGCACATAGGGATAGGGGTGTATGACTATACAGGGGGCACATAGGGATAGGGGTGTATGACTATACAGGGGGTACATAGGGATAAGGGTGCGATGCCCTGACCCCTGGGGGCCACTTCCGCAGTGCTGGTGTTATGAGCGGGCAATGACCGGGGCAGCTGCAGGGGTTATACTGGTCACGGTATAGGCCTGAGGGCGGCACAGCTGTAGGGCCGGTCTGTGGAATCTGCGGGTGATGATGGGCATGCGATTCTTCGCTGCACTTAGTCAGGGCACCAGTTAGTGGATACCAATGCCAGGGTTCAGTAACAGCGGTTTTATTATAGATGAGGTAACTAGTAGCAACAGTTCTGTCCGGATGCAACCGGGTATATAACAGGCTTTGACCAATAAAGCAGGAGTGGTGCTGCATAGGCTGTGAGAATACGTGCCGGATGATGGGAGTAGGAGTATGAGAGAAATAGCGTTGCTGGGTGGATTAGCTTGAGAATAATACTTGCTGTGAATCCTTGCAGCGATGAGGAGAGATAACGGAATGACACCCAGATGAGAGAGAAGAATCCGGTCACTTGAGCAGGCAGATACAGCCGAAGACTTGAATACAGCAGCAGACTCAGTCACTCTTCTGAGGGAGAGGACAGAACAACACAACCTCCTTGCTTGAAAGCAGGGGCTGAACTGACTTGTCAGCAGGAAGTGGGAGGTCACATGGTTGCTCCTGGCCAGAGCTAGTCGGCCATTGGAGGAACCATGGTTACAGGTCACGTGATCAACAGCCTTGCATACCACTGTACAATGCAATAATACACAGGAACTAATCCCTCTGCTCCGCTACGTCTGATCGGTAACTGGGACTAACTCTTCTTAAACTGCATTGGTGGGGAGGAACTTATTACAGTACTAACGCTTACATTTTCCCTCTTGATTATAACAGTGGTTGGCAACCCTCACTCCTTAGTGGGTGGGATAAAGACAGCAAGCTCCTAACCTACTCCTTCCACGAGGTGGAACGATGGAATAAGTGATCTTGGCGGAAGATGTTTTTCCCTTGATGACTCTGGCTAACTATTACTAACTCTATTATTAATTCTGCCTGCGGAAATAACTTACATGACCTATTGTTCCTTTCCACGCTGGTTTTCCTCGCTTTTTGTTCGCTGGACAAAATCAATCCCTTACTGTGTGACCTGTTCTAGCGCTTTCTTTTTGTCCCCCCAGCTGGGGTTGAGAGCGTTGGAGGGGACTCCCCCTTAGTGGGGAGGAATAATCTTGCGTATACTTTTATTTATACTTTTATCTATGAATGTTTTGCTAAATTAATTGTCCTTTGTGAATCACTGTCTGGGGGGGGGTCTGCTAGACTTGCAGAGCGAAGTTGACTGTCACACCAGAGAGATTGTGGTGCTGTGGGTGGGCTGATAGTTAGCCGGGCCATCGCTCCTGCCATTTCTGTGTAACTAAATCTGGTCATAGTGTTCTTGTTTTTTTTGGTCCCTGCATAATGGCTTCTAGGAAAGCTCACAAAAATAGCAGCCCTAAACAAGATGCTAGGAAAAGTCTTGGTAAGATCGATAAACTATTTAACTCTCCTACGGCTGGTAAATCCAAAGACCTGAATAAGAACGGAGGGGATTGCGCCGGGGAGAGGGAGGGGGGAGGTGGTGGGAGTGGAGATGGCCCGCCTCTGTGGTTGGCGGATATCCTTACAGCCATAAGTAAATGTGACAGTTCCATCTCAGCAGTGGCAGAGCAGGTTGGTGCTATTGGAAGTGATATCAACTTGCTACGGCAGGACTTAAGTAATATAAGGGAAAGATTTAGTGAAGCGGAGAATAGGATCAGTGCTTTGGAAGATAACATGGTCAAAATTCAGGGAGAGGTGGAGAGCTTGGTAAGGGATAATGTAGCGCTCAAAAGGAAAGTGGTGGACCTCGAGGATCGCTCGAGGAGGAATAATGTCAGGTTGGTTGGGCTTCCTGAAGGAGTAGAGGGTAGAGGAGTTGTGGAATTTGTTCAAAATTGGCTGGATTCAGTGCTGAGTTCAAAAGAACATCAGATAAAATATAATATAGAAAGAGCACATAGGGTTCCTGCCAAGCCTCCACCTCCTGGAGGGCATCCACGCACGCTCCTTATTAAGTTTCTCTCCTTTCAGGTTAAGGAATTGGTGTTAAGGAGGGTTAGGGAGGCAGGAGAGATTAAGTTCAATGGGAATAGAGTGTTCTTTTTCCCGGATTATGCATACGACACACAAAAAAAAAGGGCAGAATTTATTCAAGTTAAAAAGAGATTGCAACAAAACAACATTAAGTATTCGCTCATTTTCCCAGCTAAGCTGAGAATCCAGTATGAGGAGAGGGCTTGGTTTTTCTCCTCTCCCGCTGAGGCCACCGCATGGTTGACTCACAAGGGACTATGATGAGATAGTTTGTAGTCAGAGGTAACCTGGATTTTGCTCAGGTAGAGAGGCCCTAGGTTTATTCCTCGGGCTATCTGGGGGGTGTGGTGGCGGGGGGGGGGGGGGAAGGGGGGTGGTTGGGGGGGGGGGTGGAGGGGGGGGTGGGTAGGTCAATGGGTGGGTTGGTGTTTGGGGGGATGGGGGGGTGGGTAAGGGAGGGCATGCATGTCGCCTTTTTTTTTTTTTTTTTTTTTTTTTTTTTTTTTTTTTTTTTTTTTCTCCTCCCTCTCTTTCCTCTTTCTTCTATCTCTCTCCCCCTCTCTCCTCCTCTGTCTTCTTCTCTGGGTAAAAGTCTATGGTTCGTATACTGACCTGGAATATTAGAGGATTAGGGGAGAAGTGTAAAAGACTGGCGATTATGAATGTAATCAAGAACTACCAACCTTGCATTGTTGGTCTTCTTGAAACACATTTGGTTGGAGAAACAGTGGCCAAAGTGCACAGACCCTGTTGGGGGGCACAGTATCATGCGACTTTCTCCAACTATGCCAGAGGGGTATCGGTCCTAGTCCATAGGCGAATCAAATGGGTGTTGTTGGATCAGTTGGTGGATAGAGAGGGGAGATTCATCTGCTTGCACTGTCAGGTTGAGGGGTTGGAGTGCACCCTGGCGTTTGTATATATTCCTCCTCCCTTTAGATCAGAGGTTCTTGAACTAGTCTCCGCGTTTGCTAATAGATTTAGTGGTTGCCCGCTACTGATTTCTGGTGACCTTAATGTAGTCGCTTGTGAGGAGGCTGACCGCTTTCGGGCCTCTGTCCCTGTCCGGGCCGTTGGTCGGTCCCCTCTCCCCATTTTGCTTCGGGAGCTGGGCCTGACCGACGTCTGGCGGGCAAGGCATCCGGACGCGCGGGCCTTCTCTTGCTGGAACAGATCGAGTAACACGCAGTCCAGGATTGACATGGCCTTGGTTAACACTGAAATGTTTAAATGGGTTCACGATATAAAATATCTGCCTCGCTGCCTATCAGATCATGGTCCGATTTTGGTGGATCTAGATGGGCAGAGACGCAGTCTTAGTCGCACTTTTAAGATTAATGCACATTGGTTACAATTAATAGATGTACCATCTGAATTGGATGTTGAGTTAGAGGAAATTTGGAGGGTTAATTTTGGTAGCGCCCCCTTAAATATTGTTTGGGACGCCTTTAAAGCTATTATCAGGGGAAAATATTTTAATTTAATCCACGGGAAGAAGGCACAATTTAGGAAAGAAGAAATAGAACTTAAAGATAATGTTAAATCTCTGGAAGAGATATTTAGAGGGGACCCGTCACCGGTGGCACAGTATAATTTAACGCAGGGCCAGGAAAAGTTGGATAGCTATCTGTTGGAGAAGGCACGGTCTCAAATGGGGTTCGTGGCCAGGAAAAATTATCTTGAGTCTGGAACCCTCAATAGGGGGCTCATGGGGGTCATCAGGAATCAGAGAGATAGTGGGGAAGTCCATGCCTTACGGTTGCCTGATAAGTCTGTTGTAAACTCCTCGGGGGATATTCTGAAGGCATTTGGGAGTTACTTTCAGGACATATATAGTTCCAGTGGCAAAGCGCAGGATGAGCATCTGGAGGAATTACTCGAGTCTGCTCTCCTGCCTAGGTTAACACAAGATCAAGGTGAATTGTTAGGGGCCCCTATTTCACTGGAAGAGCTGGAGGGTGTCTTGGCGAAATCTCCGAATGGGTCCTCTCCAGGTCAGGATGGCATCCCATTTGAAGTCTACAAAAGGCATAGAAAGGTCCTGCTCCCGGCGCTCCTTCAGGTTTTGGGGGGTTCGATTTCCGGGGGGTCACTCCCCAGGTCCATGAGTGAGGCTGAAGTCATATTGATTTTGAAGGAGGGGAAGGACCCCCTGGAAAGAGAATCCTATAGGCCGATATCTCTACTCAATGTAGATGTGAAGCTTTTTGCTGGAGTGTTGGCCGCGCGGCTTAATAAAGTAGTGGGGGGTCTGATTGGGGAGGACCAGACCGGTTTCATCCCAGGGCGCCAGATTAAGTCTAACTTGAGGAGATTATTTGTAAATATGCAGTTAGCGGGCGGGGAGGGCCCCCACTCCATCCTGTCGTTGGATGCGGTTAAGGCCTTTGATAGGGTGGAGTGGGGATACCTCTGGGCAGTGATGGAGAGATTTGGTCTGGGGAGGGGTTTTATTGAGTTGGTCAAACTGTTATATAGAGATGCGAGGGCGACTGTTGCTGTTAATGGATTGCACTCTGCTGTTTTTGAGCTGGGTAGGGGGACTAGGCAGGGTTGCCCTCTCTCCCCCTCACTCTTCGCCCTTAGTATAGAGCCAGTAGCCAATTTAATCAGATTAGATCAGAGTATAGTTGGCTTTGGGGCGAGGGGTGAGGGGGACAGGGTGTCCCTCTACGCAGATGATATGCTTTTGTTTTTACGGGACCCCGCAACGGCTGTCCCCAGAGTCATTGAGCTGATACAGCAGGTGGGGAGGTACTCGGGCCTTGGGATTAATTGGAAAAAATCGGTTTTAATGCAACTGGCTGTGGAGGGCGATCTGTCCTTTCCACAGCTGCAGGTCCTGGGTAGGGGTGAATCCTTTAGATATCTGGGGATACGGATCTGTCAGAACTTGGCAGCCTTCAGTGACCTTAATCTAGCTCCGCTGATTAAAGAGACAGAGGATAAGGTGAAGGTATGGCATAACTTGCCTCTCTCTAGAGCGGACCGGTTGGTGTTACTAAAGGCGGTCCTGCTGCCCAAATTTCTGTATATCTTCGGGGCTGCCCCGGTTTGGGTAGGCCAGAAGGTCTTTAAGAGGATAAGGAACATTTGGAATTTTTTGATTTGGGGGCGCAAACGTGTTCGTATCAAACTAGAACTATTGACAGCTCCTAAGAATAAGGGCGGGCTTGGCCTTCCGTCTATGGAGTTGTATTCATTGGCCTCTCAGGCCTTCTGGCTTCTGAACTGGAAAGATGACCCTTTTTTCTCCCGATTAGGAGAGGGGGCAAGGGACGTCTCTTTAGATATCTTTCAGATCCTTGATGCCGGAATATTAGAGAGGGGAGCAAGAGCTGACTGGCCGATGGTGGTCGCCTTGGTTAGAACTTGGCGGGAAGTAAAAAAATGTCTGGGGCTGGAGGGTTTCTTGAGTCTCTCTCCTCTTTGGGACCATCGGGAGCTGGTGGAGGTTAAGAAGTTAGAGGCTCTTTATGGAGTATTTGGGCGCGACCTGAGGTTGATAACTGATTTAGTGGTTATGGGGAAGGTTAAAACTTGGGAACAGGTCAGGGCAGAATATGGTTTTGCAGATTCCCGCTGGTTTGATTATCTGCGTCTTTCTAGGGCGTTAAGGATGGATCTCAGAAGAACGGAGTATAGGCTTGGAGCAAATATAACGCTGGATAAATTAAGAGGGCTGGGTAGTAGATCTAAAGGGGTCTCAATACTGTATAAATGTTTTATGTTAGAAAAAGAATGGGTTTTTGGGAGCCAGAGCTCCTGGGAAAGGGATGTTGGGATGAAGGTGAACTGGCTATCAGTTTATGGTAACATCAAAAAAGTAGCGCCCTCGGTGAACCATCAACTCATCCAGTTCAATATCGTCCATAGATTATATTATACTCCTTCTTTCCTTAGTAAAATTAAAAAAAGAACTAATAATCTTTGCCCTAGATGTAAAAAGGAGGTGGGAGATCTGGTGCATATGCTCTGGTCGTGTGAGCAGCTGGGTCAGCTTTGGTCCGGAGTTTCCCGGGAGATAACTAAGGCTATAGGCCTGTCCATAGGGGAGGACCTTCGTCTGTTCATTCTGGGGGATACATCGGGACTACCTGTGGGGACAAACAGGAAGCAGAGGAAATGTTTGTTGAAAATGCTGTTCTGTGCGAAATTATTGATCATGAGAAGGTGGATATCCCCTCAGCCACCCAGTTTAGCGGAATGGGGTCAATGTGTGAAGCGATATGAGTGTGTGAAGTAAGAGGATGAGGGGTCTTTTTTTTTTTTTTTTCTCTTTTTTTTTTTCCCCTTTCTTTCCTTTTTCTTTCTCTGTGCATGTTCTCTGTTGGGATGGGGAGGGGTTGGGGGAGGGGAGGAAGGGATTATATAGGGAATATATAGATAAATCTGTCTTCTTGAGGATGAGTAAGGAATGTAACCTGTGAGGTACTTTCAGGGCGCCCGGTGGACATAGCACTATAGTGGATGTCTGGTGTGTGAATGGGGCCGCGGGGTGGCCGCACGCTTGCCGGGTTGGGGGGAGGGGGGGGGCGGGCGGCTTTGGGCGTACCGGCCCGCCAACATAGTGTTTGGAGGCAGACTGGCCAGGGAAGTCGGCCGTGAGAGGGTCGAGTGAACAGGCTGGAATTTATTCGGATCACTGACCACTGTTCTGTTATCAAAGTTTGAGTGGAAAATATATGAAATGAACCCGGTCGTTTGGTGGGGACCGCAGTCCATAATAGATGGATGGTGGAAGCCGTTGGATTGGACAGGGCAGTTGTCCACAGGATCCGGCGCGCAGGGTCCGTGGATAACTGGTATGAATGGGTTTTTTTTTTTTTTTTTTTTTTCCCTCCGTCTGTGGCCAGTATAGCCCTCACCGGGGCTGGATTGGCAGGATAAGGAGTTGAGATTGGTTGTGGTTATCTGAGCAAGCTGATGTCTGCAGCCGGCACTGTGTAGAGGTGGAGGGGGTGGGCTCTGGTCTTGTCTGCCCGTCTCCCCTGGCCTCGGCGCGGCGGGGGTGTGGCTACTCCGCAGCCTGGTGGGTTGAGTGTTTTAAAATAAGTATAGGGTGGGTGGTGGGATAGGTAGGATAGGTGTAGAGAATAAAGGGGCGCCCTGCAGGTTTTACCACATGGAGGAAAAGGTAAAATTTGTAATTAACGAGGAATGTTTTGTAACCGTACCTACAGATTGGGATTGTTGCTCTATGGCGTTTTAATGTGATTGTGGGGTTGGGATAGGGGGGGGGGGGTCTGGGTTTGTCTGTGTTAAAATATTAAAATATTAAAAATAAAGAAATTAAAAAAAAATAATACACAGGAATACATGAGAATACACATGAGAATGCACATTACCAGAGAATACTAGGGGAAAACCAGCAGCAGTTGCAGTGCAAACACTTACCAGAACAGGCATGGACACAGCAATAGAAATGGCCATAATAGGAGTAGTAGTCTGCATGTTCTGGGACACTGCAGGGGTGTATGACTGTACAGGGGGTACATAGGGATAGGGGTGTATGACTATACAGGGGTACATAGGGATAGGGGTGTATTACTATACAGGGGGCACATAGGGATAGGGGTGTATGACTATACAGGGGGCACATAGGGATAGGGGTGTATGACTATACAGGGGGTACATAGAGATAGGGGTGTATGACTATACAGGGGGCACATAGGGATAGGGGTGTATGACTATACAGGGGGCACATAGGGATAGGGGTGTATGACTATACAGGGGGTACATAGAGATAGGGGTGTATGACTATACAGGGGGCACATAGGGATAGGGGTGTATGACTATACAGGGGGCACACAGGGATAGGGGTGTATGTCTATACGGGGGAGGGCACATATACAGGTGCAGACACACTGCATGCTGGGACCTGTAGTCCCCTCAGTAACAATACAGGGCCCGTGCTGGGGGGGGGGGGCACACTGACAGGCCAGTTATCCTCATTCTCCAGGCAGTACCAGAGGTAACGCAGTCATGTACCTGGAGTCCAGCTCTAGAATGCTCCAGAAGAGAGAGAATCCTTTGCCTACAGGACAGTGGCTCTGACACTGACAGTGAGCCGCCCCAGCTGTCGCCCTTCCACCCAGGAACAGCCACCCGGAGATCTTCACCTTCGGTGTGGAGTCCGTGACCCCTGTGAAGCCCCAGCACAGGAGGAGACCCCGCAGAGTGCTCTACCTGACCAAGGTGCAGCAATACCTCCCTGTGCCCTTCACCAATCACAGAGCCGACAGGCCGGGCCGGATGAGGGGGGGTGCACTGACGGACTGGACGGGTAGGGGTGAAGCGCACTGATGGGATGGGTGAGGGCGGGTGCACTGACGGAACAGGCCGGGTTGCGTGGGAGAAAGTGCACTGTTCGGTTGAGGGGGGCACTGACAGGCCGGGGGGGCTCTAACACATACGGCCCTGCACCAACCTGTGCAGCACTCACAGCTCAGACCTCAGGCAGGGAGACGAAAATACTGCAAATACCGTCCTGGCAAAGTTGAATTCAGTTAACCAACAACAGAGATGGTATCGGTATTTTCACGTATATCGCCCAACCCTAATCCTACCATGATTGGTAGATTCATTCACCTCCGCACACAACACTGAAAATTGCCATTCAAATACGGGCCGTACCAACCTTAAAAATTTGATATTGAGGTGGGGGCTGCAAACTATTGTCCCGAGGGCCGCGAGCTTGAGACCCCTGTTCTAGGTAGATGGGGTAGATGGGAGTTGCACAGACAGAATGAGAAGAAAAGGCTTCTGCTGGGATGTGCGACTGTCTCATGAATAGCAGATGCCAGCCTCTCCCCGATCCACATTGTGCTCAGTGAGCAGATAGCATTAAAAAAGGTTGTCCCAGGACACGGAATGTTCTAAAAGCAAAAATATGCAGCTTCAACGTAATTTCGTCTTGGGACTTATTAATTATTCTTATCACTTAATAATTATTAATTATCACTGTGTCAGACTGAAAAGAATACACCACTTCCTGCAGGACATACATCAGCTGATAATGGTTACTACAAAAGAAATGTAATTGTGGTGTCCCATTAGGGGTGTTACTGCTATTCACACCCTTCGTAAAAGTCTGTACTTTTGTGTTCTTGTTGCAGCCAAAGTATTACTTAAAGATTGGATACAGCAAAAAGGAGAATCAGCTCACCCTATAGCCAATGGTGACTTGTGCAGTTTCCCAGGAATGGAGGACGTGGATCACGGTGGCGGGCCGTCACCCGTATGCAATGTCCAAAGGAATAGATTTTCCATAGCTCCTTGAAATGTAGCAAAACTTTATTCGTACAACATAAAAGTAGTATAGGAGACAAAATGGGTTTGTTTGTCCACATACACACACATCGGGCATCTCGGAGCAGCACATTTGTAAAAACCTTTTAATTTCAGCCAATTGGACCCACTAACGTTGTGTGAACACTGTCGAAGTGCTGAGGGGGAAAGGATATTCCCCAGTGTCTGTCCTCTCCTAGCTACACATCTAATTCCCTGTGATAGGACCTGCTCACACTGTTTGTCTTGAAACAATATGGGCAGATACTTATTGATTATAAATTTAATAGCATCAAATTGTGGACTGTATGGAGTAGAGAATGTGATAGGAGTTTTCTTATTCATGGGTAAATGATTAGTATGTGTGTGTCTATCAGTAAGATGGTATGACCTGTCATGGCTTTCTGCTATATTACGGGCCCTAATAATGTGATGCATTTTATAGCCCCTATCCAATAGTCTATGTGTGAGATTTGATACCGCCTGTATATAGCCCTGTTCACATGTACAGTTGCGTCTCGTTCTAACAAATTCCCTGATGGGGAGATTACTAATGACGTGCATGGGGTGGCTACTAGCCGCATGTAATATACCATTACCTGCAGACTCTTTTCTGTAAAGGGTACTGGCAATTTTGCTGCCATCAAAGGACAGAGTAACATCCAAAAATGAAATAGAAGATAATTCGTACTGAAAAGTAAATTTAAGGTTAAGGGCATTACCATTAATGTACTGGACGAAATCCTTTGCACTCTTCCCGTCGCCAGCCCATATGAGGAGGAGGTCGTCGATATACCTCCCATACCACAAGATGTATTCCAGATGGTGGATGGTGTATAGGACGACCTCCTCCCAATACGACATGTAAATATTGGCTAACGACAGGGAGAAACTAGCCCCCATAGGACAGCCCCTTACCTGAAGGAAAAACGAATCATTGAACTGAACAAAAATTATTTGAAAGTAAAAAATTCGTAACCATAAGTATGTATTCACATAGACCCTTACTGTAATTGCTGTATTTGAACAGATGAAACGACAGGGCTCTAATAGAGAGGTCATGGGGCAAAAAGGGGGTTGAAAATCTATTCCTTTGGACATTACTTAAAGATGACCACTAGATGTCACTGTATTGTATATTAAAGTATGGAAGTTGCACAGCTGAACTGTCTCAAAGGGTTATTGTGTTTATGTGCACCAGATACTGTGAACCAGTAGGATCTTTACTTTCTTCTGTCCTATCACCTCCTCCCTCTCTACTCTTCTGTTGCACTCTTTCCACCCAACCACAGCGCACCTTACACAATGGAAGTTAATCCCTTCGGTGGAGAAAGGACGCAGTTCAGATAGCTCTCCACAGTGATTTTACCTGGATTGAAACTGGGTGTTTCCATTCATTGACAGCAAACAAGGTTACTGTGTGTTTCCATTCAGTGACAGCAAGCAAGGTTACTGTGTGTTTTCATTCAGTGACAGCAAACAAGGCCAAATTTTCTTCACTAAGTTGTTCCATGTATCCAGTTTCCTCTTCTGGGTGGTAATTCCAGCTTCTCCTCATCTCCCATTGACTAATAGGGTTCGAGTTCGAGTCGAACCTTGAACCGAACACAACTACTATTCGAGGTTCAACTCTAACTCGAACATTTTACTGTTCGCTCATCATTACAAAGTTCATTAAGGGAATGGGTGGGTTACAGGACCAGGACAGGTTATCACGCTTGGGGTTATCTACGCTAGAAAATAGACGTCTTAGGGGCGATCTGATCACAATGTACAAATATATGAATGGACAGTACAGAGGTCTTTGTAGTGGTCTTTTTACTCCTAGGTCTGTAACCATGACTAGGGGGCATCCTCTACGTCTAGAGGAAAGAAGATTTCATCATCAGCATCGACGCGGGTTCTTTACTGTACGAGCGGTAAGACTGTGGAACTCTCTGCCACATGATGTCATGGCTGATTCAAGGGAGGCCTGGATGCTTTTCTTGAACAAGATAATATTACAAGTTATAGACATTAGATTTCCGGTGATACGTTGATCCAGGGATTGTTCTGGTTGCCATTGGAGTCGGGGGGGGGGGGGAGTTTTCTCCCTGTGATGGGGCAATTGTCGTCTACCTCGTGGGTTTTTTTTGCCTTCCCTGGATCAACACAGTAGGGTTCCCCTAGGTTGAACCTGATGGACTCTTGTCTTCTTTCAACCTTATTTACTATGTTACTATGTAAAATCTACCCGTATGTGAACAGGAGGCAATTTTTTTTCCTTCTGACACAGAGATGATGCTTCAACGCGGGGTTCCTCTATTATGTTTTCTATATGTTCTATAGGTGCCGTCTACATAAGAAAACCCTTTTAGTAGTTATAGTTCCAATGTGGATTTTGTCCACCAAGCTTAAACTTGTTTTGGCTGGTACTCCATTTATTCAGTACTGTCAGAAGACATATCCTAAAGGCTTAAAGCAAGACTGACACCTGGTGATCAGATAAATCTATATAACTACTATATCCATAATCTTCAGCATGATCCTGGGGCTGCAACCATAGTATAAAATCCCTAAATACAGGGTGGCTCACAAACAGTAGCCTCCAATACCAGTGCCTTTTGGAGAAGGCTGTAGCTCTGTGATGTCTGTCTGCTGACTGTCCGTCTGTCTAGTGACATGGTGTTTTCCTGTGTGCAGTGTTTTTCGCCTTTATTAAAGTATTGTATTGCCCTCCAAAAGTTATACAAATCCCCAATATACACTAATTACGAGAAATGCTTATGAAGTACTTTTTCCCTGCACTTACTACTGCATCAAGGCTTCACTTCCTGGATAACATGGTGATGTCACTTCCTGGATAAACTTGGTCATGTCACTTCCTGGATAAATGGTGAAGTCACTTCCTGGATAACATGGAGATGTCACTTCCTGGATAACATGGTGATGTCACTTCCTGGATAATATGGTGATGTCACTTCCTGGATAATATGGTGATGTCAGTTCCTGGATAACATGGTGATGTCATTTCTTAGATAACATGGTGATGTCAGTTCCTGAATAACATGGTGATGTCACTTCCTGGATAACATGGTGGTGTCACTTCCTGGATAACATGGTGGTGTCACTTCCTGGATAACATGGTGGTGTCACTTCCTGGATAACATGGTGATGTCACTTCCTGGATAACATGGTGATGTCACGACCCGACTACCAGAGCTGTGCGGGCTGTGGCTGCTGGAGAGGATGATGGCAGGGGGACACTGAGGGACACTGAGCATCCCTCTGCCATCATCCTCTCCAGCAGCCACAGCCCGCACAGCTGCATAAGTCATTTGCTTGTTCATCTTTTCCTACTGTCACCAGAGACGGGCTAGTTTTTGGTGAGCTACTGTGTATAACAAAGCTTCTGGTGCAGTTATGTCGCCCTCTAGTGACGTTATGATGTTGTTGTATACAGACCAACTACTAACAATCATTAACTATGTCCAAATCACTGGTGCATGGTCTTATTGAGATGGTTTTTATAACCTACGACTTTAAACTTAGGGATTTGGTCCAGTTTTGTTAGTATGTTATACAGAGAAAATGCTCTGTATGTAGAAAGTACCGGCAGATTTACAGGAAGATATTAGCTTAGAGGCCTGCAACACTTTGATGATGTTAAAGATGGGCGAGCATGCTGTAAAAAAACTTTTTATGTAGAAGATTCTCGACACTCACCCCCGCACACTCCCGCTTGACTCTCAATAACAAGTCAATTCTTTGGGCAGACAGCAGAATCCGCCTGAGCATAGAATGGAGTCTGTGGGACGGGCAAAGAGGCAAGCAGAAGTGTGCGGGACAAGCGGTGGAATCTGCGGAAAGTTCTCTGTGTGCATATACCCTTATACTATGAGATTTCTTAGCCCTTTTTACCCTAACAGGCTTAAAGAGGACCTGCCACCCTGACCCCCCTGGAGCAGTCATTCTCTATGGTCGTCGGACTCATCTCTGGTGAGCAAGCGCACGGCTTCCGACGGGGATTTAACGGCGGTGGCGGGACGGGGTCCGGGATTTCGTGGAAGCGGTAAGTATAAGGGGCCCAAGTGGCGGGTAGGGCAGCCTTCACCCCGGCAGCCGGGGGACAGGTCTCATTTAAAGTGTAACTACCATTTTTAAAAACTTCCGACATGTTACAGCTACTGTATATCTCAGAATTGCGTATCGGTAAGAATCCGGCTGCTGAGAACTCCACCGATCACTAGAACGAAGTAGCAGGTGCACATTTTGCCCCTTCATCTCCGCTACAGGGAGATGAATTTCATAGACTGCTAATATGAGCAGTCTACGGAATTCACCGCCCACACGCCTGCCCCTTTGTTCTAGCGATCGGCGAGGTTCTCAGCAGCCAAATCCTGACCGATATGCATGTCTGACACTTTAAAGTGGTGCTCTAATATAGTTACTTGTAGGACTCGTAAAGTTATATTATTTCGCAAATACATTTAAGGTAGAAACCTGCATAACAGATCCGCAGCGGATTTCACGCAGCAAATTCACAGCTAAATTCCAATGCAAGTATGCAAGTAACACCCCCCTTAAGCCTCCGCCGGCCGGTACATACATTACCGGCTCCATTCTCTGGCTGGCTTTGCTGGCTCCTGGCCTCTGGACATCCTGCTCAGCCAATTGGTGGCTGTGGCGGACAAGGGGGGGGGGGGGGGGGCACAGCAAGGAGAAGTGGCCTCCTCCATGCCTGATTTACCATGATTCATGGCAGAAATCTACACCTGCTCAGGTCAGGCCAAAGAGGTGTGTGCCTCTAAGTAAATTAGGCGGGGAAATTGGTGGCAGGACCTAATGTAAGACTGGCGTACGGGTATGCCGGTCTTTATAAATGTCCTCCATAGTGTGTATATACGGTATAACATATATAAAAATTTATATACAGTGGTACCTTGGTTTAAGAGTAACTTGGATTGAGATCGTTTTGCAAGAAGATCTCACAGTTTTTCAAAATTGTAACTTGGATTGCTTTGGTTTAAGAGCTCCCTGTACTGGGTGGGAGGGGGAGTGAGGAGGGACATGGTCTGCATAGCGGGGTCTACAGCCCTGTACTCTGACTCAGGAAGTCCCCCTTACCTTCCAAATCATAGCAGATCCGCTTCAGGCTGGGGCTCACATCAGGGGATGGGCCTGTGGAGGTAATCTCTCCATAGCTGTAATACCTCTCTCCCCGGACAGAGTTTTGCATGTATGTGCCCACATCTGTCCTGCTCATTCCTTCATGATCCCTGCAGTCTCTGTCAGCCTTGTGTTTCCCATTCTCTCCATTCCTGCTATAATGTGCCTGCACTCACACTCAGTTATACACACTGCTGCTATAATGTGCCTGCACTCACACTCAGTTATACACACTGCTGCTATAATGTGCCTGCACTTACACTCAGCTATACGCACTGCTGCTATAATGTGCCTGCACTTACACTCAGCTATACGCACTGCTGCTATAATGTGCCTGTACTCAGGGCCATATTACCAGCTGCTGCTGCCCTAGGTACTGCACCTGCAGACCCCCATCTTCACTCACCAATTAGCATCATGATTTTTTAGTTTCTGATCAGTCTCAGGCCGTGTTCCCACTTTTACTGTGCCACCACATGCAGCAGATGTCAGACCCTCATGCGGTAACCAATAGACGTATGGCCAATAATCCTGGTAACAGAACATGACTACTGAGGAAGAAATGGGAGCGTCATACTGCCATACCAGACCTCACCAATACCACCATACTACACCCCCCACCCCAAAAAAAGACATCAGATTTACTGGCAAGTATTAAAGAATAAAAAAAGTTGTTTCCTTCCCCCTGCTCCCTGGTGCTGCTCTAGGCACCGGACCACGGGTGCCTAGTGGTAAATACGGCCCTGCCTGCACTTAAACTCATTCACACTGCTGTATAGAAAAGATTCTGTCACTGTCCTCCTGCACAGCTCTGTGATTCTCACTTTCTGACTGGTCTATGCTGGACACACTCCTTCCCTATTGCTGTCATGTGACAGCCCAGCTTCACTATTCTAGCCTGTTGTACTACGCTACTGCATTGTGAGTCTCCGCATCTCCATCCTGCAGTTACTATACATTATACACCACATACTGCTATACTGTACAGTAACTTATATATCACATATCCAGCTGCTGTGTTATCAGGGTTATACAGTTACTATACATTATACACCACATGCTGATTGCTATACTGTACAGTAACTTATATATCACATATCCAGCTGCTGTGTTATCAGGGTTATACAGTTACTATACATTATATACCACATGCTGCTATACTGTACAGTTACTTATATATCACATATCCAGCTGCTGTGTTATCAGGGTTATACAGTTACTATACATTGTACACCACATGCTGCTATACTGTACAGTAACTTATATATCTCATATCCAGCTGCTGCTGTGTTATCAGGGTTATACAGTTACTATACATTATACACCACATGCTGCTATACTGTACAGTAACTTATATATCACATATCCAGCTGCTGTGTTATCAGGGTTATACAGTTACTATACATTATATACCACATGCTGCTATACTGTACAGTTACTTATATATCACATATCCAGCTGCAGTGTTATCAGGGTTATACAGTTACTATACATTATACACCACATGCTGATTGCTATACTGTACAGTAACTTATATATCACATATCCAGCTGCTGTGTTATCAGGGTTATACAGTTATTATACATTATCCACCACATGCTGCTATACTGTACAGTTACTTATATATCACATATCCAGCTGCAGTGTTATCAGGGTTATACAGTTACTATACATTATACACCACATGCTGATTGCTATACTGTACAATAACTTATATATCACATATCCAGCTGCTGCTGTGTTATCAGGGTTATACAGTTACTATACATTATACACCACATGCTGCTATACTGTACAGTTACTTATATATCACATATCCAGCTGCAGTGTTATCAGGGTTATACAGTTACTATACATTATACACCACATGCTGCTATACTGTACAGTAACTTATATATCACATATCCAGCTGCTGTGTTATCAGGGTTATACAGTTACTATACATTATACACCACATGCTGCTATACTGTACAGTAACTTATATATCACATATCCAGCTGCTGTGTTATCAGATTTATGTAGTTTCTATACATTATACACCACATGCTGATTGCTATACTGTACAATAATATATAATATCACAGATTCTGCTGTTTCTCATTGTTTGTTTCATCTGTTTTACATGTTATTCAGAATATAAAATATCATTATTTTTGGGGTGTGGAACCAATTGTCTGCATATTAGTGATTTCTTATGGAAAAATTTACTTTGGTTTAAGATTGGATTTGGATCAAGCACAGTGCCGGAACGAATTATGCTCGTAATCCATGGCACCACTATATATATATATATATATATTAATATATATACAGTAGCAGCGAGACTGGTGGTGGTCGGAAGCCTAGACAATGAGCTGTTAATGGTAGGGAAAGGGCAGCATATCAGAGGAAGGAGGAAAGTTTGCTAAATCAATGTATTTGCAAAACTATATAAAAAGTACCTTACATGAAAAATAACTTTTGACATGTCATTGTGTACTTTCAGGGAACCCATGTTCCACTGATGGGTTCCTTTCCTAGTCCAGTCGGCCCCTGAAGGTATTTTTGTATTGTGATCCTCTTGTCAGGAACTTACCTGACCTGGCTCCTGCGGCGTCTTCTTCTGGCTCAGAAGAAGTAAAGAGACAGCATCCAAAAAAATAGTGAAAAAACGTGTAGCTTTATTCACCAAGCCATGCAACGGCGCGTTTTTTCAGTCATGATATGAGTCCGTTCACACGGCACGGGTTGACATATGAGTCATGAGCTCACTTTCGGCATGTATTTAATAGCCGATTTATAATATATGATACCACACTGTGATGGCCACAGAATCTCTCCTATATGTTTTTGAGAGACTCAAGCACATTTGTTGGAAGCTTAGTACCTTTGGGCGGTTTTGCCTTTTTCCAAAATGTCTTCCACCTTTGGTCTTATGACACTGCGCATGCGCGGACGTAGTGACGTGACACGCAGCTTCTGATACACGCTCGCGCATGCCCAGTGTACGTTGACCGAGTACATGATGCAGGACGCCATCTCCTTTTGGCGGCAGGGCTGGTAATTATGTTTTTAATTATATTTACACTGTACCAATAACTTTGTAACACTGCCGGTGTTTGTATATTCACTATTGTACACATGAATTTTGATTAGTTTGTATGGTTAACACGCCACCTATGAGATTTGGATTAGATATCCCCTATGATGTTTTTTTTGATTGCTGTGGATATGTTTATCATGTTGATTATGAATTGATTGTAAAATTACACTGTATGTAATTCACCTATGTATTTAAGGACTACCCTTTGGCACTTGTCACTTATGCTTGAGAAAGGCTGAGATACAGCCGAAACGTTGCATGGCTTGGTGAATAAAGCTACACGTTTTTTCACTATTTTTTTGGATGCTGTCTCTTTACTTCTTTGGAGATTTTTTCGGACTTGATCCAGTCTGGTGAGGCGTGCATCTGGTACTATTCCTTCATTGTTTTTTTATTCTAGTGCTGTTGGACTTTGCTATTTTTGATTGGATTGTTGGATCAGCCAGCGTGCACTTTTTTGTTTGACAAGATTCCCTTGGGATTATTGTTGGCTTTTGAAAATTTCGCTATACATTTTGTCATAATTATGGCTACTTCACCTGCGGTATTCCGTTACTCTAGCGAGGAAATTGCTAGGATAACCAGCAGAATTGCGGGCAATGTGTCATACCTTCATTCACCCGATGCTGACCAGATTAAGAAAATGTGGGAAAATGACTCTAAAAGACTTGTTGCCTTGGAATTGCATTTGTTCACGATAAATGAATATTTTAAGATTGGTCGGATACCAAGAGGGATGAGATCTCCTCTCACTCTAAATTTGCTGCCGAACAATGTTGAATACTGTAGTCGTTTTGCTTTAATATCCAACCAATATGCCATGGATTTGATGGTCCTTAATCTTGAATTTCTGCAGACCGAGATTGATATATTGAAAAAACAACTTGAGGAGACGGATTCTAAGTTTGCCAATCTAATGCCTGGGCCTGATGTACAACAGTTTAAAGTTGGTTTGGATGAGTCCTTAGAGAATTTTCGCAAAAAGTTAGAGAAAGTCAAGAGGATTAAGTGGAGTCGTGATTTGGAGGATTATAAGTCTGGTAAAATTTATAATTGGCAGAAAGTTGGACTATTGAGTCAGAGACAGAAGAATGCTGGAGCATTTATTAAGGGCCCCCAGAAACGTAAAAGGAGGTCCCAGACATCTACAGTTGATGATGAGGATGATAATGTTGCATCAAATGTTTTTTTAGACCAAGCAAATATAGGAGAGGAGGACGCAAACACGGCAGGCGCTTCAAAAACTGGCAAACCGAAAAAAGTGACCCGCGATCGTCCAGCTACACATCAGAAGAAGAATACCCGGAAGGCTTCGAGACAGGATCCACAGAAGGACGATTGACACAAGGTAGTGATACCAAACAACTTGTGGTAAATATATCTGAACGCTGCCTTACTCCGATTGAACAAAATGTCCTGAATAGAGGGTTGTTGTTTTGTCCTCATAATGTCATGGATTGGTTTCAACTAGAAATGGACTTGTGTGATCTGTTTAGACAAATGAAATTGAAGGTGTGGTTTTCTGATAAAACATATGTATCAGGAAAGAATGACAGTGAATTGAAACTTTCAGATACTGGTTTGAGAAAGAAAAGTAGATTTACTCCTAACTTTTCTCATTGTGTATTAGATTCATTTGCATATACTGTGAAGGAACAAGTGAAGGAACTCAAGACCACATACACCAATAACCCTAGACATAATATGACCCGAGCTGAAAGAGAGGCACTATTAGGGCTACAGAATGATAAAAGTATAGTCATTAAACCTGCGGATAAAGGCGGGGCGGTGGTGTTGATGGATTCCAGATTGTATATGGCAGAAATACAATCCCAGTTGACTGATACTGATGTATATGACGAATTGCCCGCTGACCCTGTCCTTAAGATTAAGAGTAAGTTGACTGGGCTGATCAGAGATGCACACATGTTGAACATTATTGATGACAATCTGAAGGACTATTTACAAGTTGAACACCCTATAACACCTGTCCTATATTGCCTCCCGAAGATTCATAAAAATCTACGCACTCCCCCGGGGCGTCCCATAGTCTCTGGGAGGGGCTCCATATTTGGTCCAGCTGCCATCTATTTGGATAGGACACTTAGGGGTTTTGCCACGGTCGCCACATCCTATATTAGGGACACACAGGATTTCCTGGATAAATTATCTCAAGTAGTGGTACCCACGGAATGCATCCTAGTTTCCTTTGATGTTACTGCCCTTTACACTTCAATAGATCACACAAGGGGTCTCAGGGTGGTAAGAGATGCCCTGGATGACTCTGACGTTACTCCTCATGCGAAGCAATTTCTCTTGGACCTCTTAGAGATCATCTTGACTGAAAATTATTTTCTTTTCCAGGACAGATTTTATGTACAGAAACGGGGGACAGCCATGGGCAGTAACGTGGCACCTACTTATGCCAACATGTACATGGCGTCCCTTGAACGTCTTTCTATCTATGTATCCCACCATTTTAGCAAGACGCTGAGATGGTGGCGATACATAGATGACATCTTCACAATTTGGACAGGCTCAGAGGGTGAACTGGAATGTTTTTTTGATTTTTTGAACACCATTGACCCTAACATTAAGTTCACCATGGTAGCATCTAGGGAGGGTATTCAATTTTTGGACACATGGGTTTATAGAGTGGAAGATAGATTATACACAGATCTGTTTGTTAAACCCACTGATCGCAATAACCTTCTTTTATTTGACAGTCATCACCCTCGTCCCATGGTGAAATCCCTCCCCTACAGTCAGTTTCTTCGTGTCTGCAGGATAGTGAAGGACCCTGACCGACTCCCTAAGAGACTTGAAGAGATGAGGAACAAATTCATTGACCGTAGATATCCTATGAGACTAATACACGAGCAACAAAACAAAGCAATCACGTCTACAACCACAATGACTACGACTTCTACAGACAAATCACCTAGACTAGCATTCGTATCCACATATACGGACACTAGCAGAATGGTAGCCAGGATCATACAAAAAGAATGGCATACAGTTAGAAGAGCATTCCCGCACATTGAGGAATTCACCATCTGTCCTCGTATGGCTTACAGGAGACCCCCGAATTTGAGAGACACCTTAGTTAAAGCTGACGTAGGACCTGGAACACAAACCGTACAGAGAGTTATCGGGACCCAAAATAGAGGATGTTTTCCTTGTCTGACATGCAGTATATGTACACATATGCGTAAGGGTAATTGTTTTGTACACCCCCAGACACATCGTACATACAGGATTAGGGATCACCTTACCTGTCTGTCAGATTATGTGATCTATGTTTTAATATGTCCATGTCAGAAACTATACGTGGGAGAGACCCCTATTAATTGTAGGTCCAGGATTACTAAACACAAGTCCACGATCCGCACTGGGAGATTAGACCTCCCAGTATCGAAACATTTTGTTGAAATGGGACATCAAGTTGACGATCTGAGATTCATGATATTAGAAAGGGTTCCTAAACAGAGGAGAGGTGGTGACAGGACACTCCGTCTTAAACAACGTGAACTAAGATGGATTTATACGTTGGATAGTCTGACCCCATCGGGACTTAATATTGAATTTAGGTTGTGATCAGATTCCGTCTTTTTTGGTGGGAATCCATGTAGCATATGTTCCCGTTATTAGTGACGGTAAATAGTGCCGAACTGATAGTCTGATATTATCATTTATTTGTTTATTTTGAATAATAAGCTTTTCTCTCTCTCTCTTCTACTTTGTAGATGTGATCATAGAATCCAGAATTATCCAGTATCCAGTTTCCAGCCCCGGACGGTCATTTGGCATATTCCTGCTTTTTATTGATTTATATGATCTTTTAATATTTTTTTCTAATTAATAAAGGTGGATCAGTTTTGGTACATTAATTTGTATGATTTTTTGGTAGATTTATGGCATCACTGATTTTATGTCTTGTATGACTGACGCACACTGAGGGTACGCATGGTTGATCCACAAGGGTTCCATTGCTAAGATTTGGGTTAGCTCCTCCTCGTACAACTCCCTCGGTGGCCAGATCAACTTTTGGTCGGCTACCGGGGTTGAGTTACACCCCTGTTGTGAGGTCCCATGACTATGTTGTGGGTCCCTACATATGGTGGTGGAGTTACGTTCGAGGGGCTTTGCAGCGGCGAAGTGTCCTTCACTGCGTTCCCAGCAGTGGATGTTCACTGAGCCAATGCCCCAGATACAGCATTTTACATACACAATCGTTAGTCCCTCTATAGTGTGACGAGTCCGTTTACACGGCGCGTTTTTTCAGTCATGATATGAGTCCGTTCACACGGCACGGGTTGACATATGAGTCATGAGCTCACTTTCGGCATGTATTTAATAGCCGATTTATAATATATGATACCACACTGTGATGGCCACAGAATCTCTCCTATATGTTTTTGAGAGACTCAAGCACATTTGTTGGAAGCTTAGTACCTTTGGGCGGTTTTGCCTTTTTCCAAAATGTCTTCCACCTTTGGTCTTATGACACTGCGCATGCGCGGACGTAGTGACGTGACACGCAGCTTCTGATACACGCTCGCGCATGCCCAGTGTACGTTGACCGAGTACATGATGCAGGACGCCATCTCCGTTTGGCGGCAGGGCTGGTAATTATGTTTTTAATTATATTTACACTGTACCAATAACTTTGTAACACTGCCGGTGTTTGTATATTCACTATTGTACACATGAATTTTGATTAGTTTGTATGGTTAACACGCCACCTATGAGATTTGGATTAGATATCCCCTATGATGTTTTTTTTGATTGCTGTGGATATGTTTATCATGTTGATTATGAATTGATTGTAAAATTACACTGTATGTAATTCACCTATGTATTTAAGGACTACCCTTTGGCACTTGTCACTTATGCTTGAGAAAGGCTGAGATACAGCCGAAACGTTGCATGGCTTGGTGAATAAAGCTACACGTTTTTTCACTATTTTTTTGGATGCTGTCTCTTTACTTCTTTGGAGATTTTTTCGGACTTGATCCAGTCTGGTGAGGCGTGCATCTGGTACTATTCCTTCATTGTTTTTTTATTCTAGTGCTGTTGGACTTTGCTATTCTTCTGGCTCAGGTCCGGCGGCCGGCTCGAGAGTGTGCCGTCGCTCCGCCCGCCTGAGCCGAGTGACGTCACGGAGACCCACTGCGTCCCTAGTAACCGGGGGCGCCGCGGTCCCACGTGACAGTCAGCCGGCCGGCACAGCTGATGCGGCTCCTGTGCAGGCTGAGTGACAGATCCCTCTGCCACTCGGCCTGCAGCGCCGCAGCTGTACTGTGGCTGGAATCAGGAGACCGGATCAATCGTCTCTGGTCCGGGCTCCTGATCCAGTATAAAGTAAAGTCAGAGCCAGTTGTTTATCGCTGGCTATTAGGTTCACTTCTGATCCCAGCTCCCATTGACCTATTCCTGCGAACCCCGTCCTAATTCCTTTCTGCCTGACTTACTCGTTGTTCTGACCTCCGCCTGACTTTTGACTCTCCCTTGTGTTGCTGATTTTGTACTGCGTTGCCTGTGTGGTTTGACCCGGCTTGTTCCACTATTCTATATTGAGTTTTGTCTGTCCGTATTGTTCTGTGTTTCACTTACGCAGCGTAGGGAACGCCTTTGTGGTTGTCCGCGACCATTTAGGGTTGACCGAGGCAAGTAGGTAGGGTCAGTGGGTGGGTTCAGATCCAGGGCCCACTGTCTCTGTCCTGTCTGTGCTTGCCAGTCCTGACACCTCTATTGTATTTTCAGATCTGCTGTATTAACTTTTGGCCACCAGATGCCACCACTGAGCATTGCCTTATTCTTGTCCTGCACATTGAAGCTAATTGGGGTTGTTACTAATACTGTGTTTACATGGAGCGATATTTCGCCCAATCGAACGATTAACGATTTAGAAGTAAGAATGTGTTTTTTATAACTATCAGCGTTTAGACGGAACGATATATCCCTTGGAAAATTTGTTATTGCGATTGTTTTAAGATCGCTTAAGCCCATCTCACACATAGGGTGAATCGGTGAAAGACTGTTTACACAAAGCGATCTGCGCATTCTCAGTAAATGACCAATGACCGACCAATGACCGACAATTGTTCCTGACTAGACTGCACCAGATCTTATGTGAATTCACAAACAGTAATTTTGCAACCAAAACCAGGAGTGGATTGAAAACTCTAAAAGACTATCTTAGCACACTGCTGAAATTTTGTAGATGGCTGTTATTTAATGGCAAATAAAGGCCGTTATTTTAAAACAACAGTGCTGTGCCCCCATATAGTAATAATGCCCCCTGCTGTGCCCCCCATATAGTAATAATGCCCCCTGCTATGCCCCCATATAGTAATAATGCCCCCTGCTGTGCCCTCCATATAGTAATAATGCCCCCTGCTGTGCCCCATATAGTAATAATGCCCCCTGCTGTGCCCCCATATAGTAATAACGTCTCTTGCTATGC
Source organism: Dendropsophus ebraccatus (assembly GCF_027789765.1). Taxonomy (NCBI): domain Eukaryota; kingdom Metazoa; phylum Chordata; class Amphibia; order Anura; family Hylidae; genus Dendropsophus; species Dendropsophus ebraccatus. The sequence goes on along the minus strand of NC_091457.1, from coordinate 159,678,403 downwards.
TTGCTGTGCCCCCCATATAGTAATAATGTTCCTGCTGCGCCCCCATATAGTAATAATGCTCCCTGCTGTACCCCCATATAGTAATAACGTACCTTGCTGTTCCCCCATATAGTTATAATGCACCTCCTGTGCCCCCCATAATGCCCAATGTACTACAAATGCCCCATTATGGCTAATAGAAAGGAAAGAAATAATACTCACCTGTGCCCCCATATAGTTATAATGTCCCCTGTGCCCGCATATAGTTTTAATGTACCCCATGCCCCCTAGTTGTATGCCTCATGTACTAAAATGCCCTATTGTGGCTAATAGAAAATAAACCCTCATGTTCACCTAATCTTGAGTAGAGCTTATTTTTTCTCTTTCGGCCTGTGATCTATGAGCTGCAGGGAGGAATCTCCGGGCGGGTGAAATTATATCTTATCATTGAGGGGGGTCACATCCTGGTTCATAGGCAGCAGGGGGGTCAAATCCTGGTTCATAGGTGGCAGGGGGGTCACATCCTGGTTCATAGGCGGCAGGGGGGTCACATCATGGCTCATAGGTGGCAGGGGGGGTCACATCCTGGCTCAGAGGCAGCAGGGGGGGTCACATCCTGGCTCATAAGCTGCAGGGGGGTCACATCCTGGCTCATAGGCAGCAGGGGGGTCACATCCTGGCTCATAGACAGCAGGGGGTGTCACATCCTGGCTCAGAGGCAGCAGGGGGGTCACATCCTGGCTCATAGACAGCAGGGGGGGGGGGTCACATCCTGGCTCAGAGGCAGCAGAGGGGTCAAATCCTGGCTCATACACAGCAGGGGGGGGGGTCACATCCTGGCTCAGAGGCAGCAGGGGGTTCTCATCCTGGCTCATACGCTGTAGGCCTGAGCTACCTGTAGTCGATGAGAGTGAATGGGGGAGCAGGAACCTAAAAGCTCCTGAAATGCGATTCTACTTCATTGCATCCAGAGAATAAAGGCCTGCAGATCCAGGGCCCCAGGATAAACATGCCTATTGTTAGCAATGCCCCCGTGCGGGCCCCATTGTGGGCCATGGGGTCCGCACCCCTGATGTAACGTATTGCTGTGCTGGGTCGCCAGTGCAGGAACTGCTCTTATTAATAACATATAACATATAGGACATATGGATGGGGCTTTTCCGAATAGGATATGACCAGAGAAGAGAACATGACCAGAAGCTCTGCAATACAGACATATCCTTTCTACTATAGAGAGACATTAAAGGTGATCATAGAAAATAAACGATGGCATCACCTCGGAATGTAGCCAGGGGGTAATGCGCCTCTGTGTGATGAAAATGTCCGTCTCCCGTTTACTGTCCTTTTCGGTGATAACCTCCCACTGTCCACTCGTAGCAAAGTCAGGTCGCTTCTTAACACTACACACGGTGGTCTGAAAATCAAGAGAACTTCATAAACATGAACCTAAAACATCAAGACTGTCCTGACTAAACCCTGCGACTAAATACCCAGGCAAGGTGGCACCCAGAGAACCTGCCCACCAGCCCCCCACCCCAGCTACAGCCCTAAAGGTACGTTTGTGATAATAGATGTAATAGAATAAAGGATTTATTGTAGATTTCCCCCAATTACTTCACTGGAGAAGTGAAAATCGGCAATAAAATCCCCGCGTTGCAGATTTTGCTCGTGATTTCCGGCGGACCTGACACAAAATCCTCAGATTCAGAAAATTGGCTAGAATTTTTTCAGTCTCCTTCTGTTTCCATGCTAAGGTTTCCTTGGTCCCAGTCTCAATATAGTGTTAATGCATGCAGCCAATGGCAGGATTCAGCGATCACACACGACTACACATCATCGGGGGAGGTACAGGGACCGGCCAGGGGACCAGGAAGGCCAGGGTACGGGGGGGGGGGGGGGGAGCAAAAGGGGAAAACATTGGGGAGATGTGTGGTACATGTGTGGTGTAGGCCCGGCCTCTTAGTAAATCTGGCCAGGGAAAAGAGGGTAGGGCTTTATTTAAGAGTGACGTGCTCGTACATCGGTCTTCATAAATGTCCCCTATTGAGTTTTCAACCTGTTGTGAGTCTTTAAAAAAATCTGCACCAAAATCAATACAACCTGATTCATTTTAAGATGGATTATCCTGGGAATTCGGGGTCGAAATTATCCCCAACAAATCCAACCATATGTGTGCGTTTACAAATCCGCAATGAAATCCATTCCATAACCTGCATGTGGTCATCCTGCTTTGGATTTGCCACAGATTTGGGCTATGTTCACACAACATACTATTTAAAAAAAAAAACAGCTGTTCTTTTCATACCGCAATGATATGCATTGAAGTCAATCGAACAATGGCCGTATGTATTAAACAACAGCTTTTTTTGTTTTGTTTTTTTGAGTACCAAACAGCGGCCATCATTTAATGCATTGTGTAAAAAAACAACAACCGTTGTTCCATTGACTTCAGTGTATCTCATTGCAGTATGAAAAGAATGTCCAAAATAGTATGTTGTGTGAACATAGCCTTGTCATGAAATGACTTATAACATCACTTTTATTTTTACACATATACTAGAAGCCCTGGGGGACTTCTAGTATATGCACTCAGATCTCTCATTGAGATCTTTGCTGTATAGTTATACAGCAAAGATCAATGAGATCGGCGCTCGTTTGCTTTCGGCTCGTTTGCTTTTGGCCCACTATACCACCACCGATCATCTGCAGCCGGTAATCAGAGGCAGCTGTCATCTTTGACAGCTGCCTCCGATTACCTGATTACCGGGCACGGCGATCCCGGGCTACATGCGGCACCCGGGATCACGGCGGTTCAGAGTGCGGCCGCCGTGCGGCCCCGCTCTGAACGTGGGGAGGCGGCCCTGGACATACGGAGAAGTCCAGGGTCGCCTAAGGGTTAAAAAATAATTGTCACGACTGGGGTAGTGGATCCTCTGTACTGTCACCAGCGATGGCATAAACCACACCAGGGAGCGGAGTCTAAGGGGCCGCTAGTTCTCACCAGAGCCCGCCGCAAGGCGGGATGGGCTTGCTGCAGCAGGCGACCCCCAGGTCGCTACCCCTGGCTTGGTTTGCTAGTGGCGGCGGGCAAGGTGAAGCTGGAGCAGTAGGCAGTAGATTGTGCAGATAGTGGTCTAGGCGTAACCGCAGGGGGCAGAGGCAATAGACAGGAACTACGGACAAGGGCAACAGACAGGAACAGCGGACAAGGGCAGCGGACAGGAACAACGAGGAGCTGGGCCAAAACAATATGGGAAGCATATAGAGGCTCCAACACGAGGGACAGGGCATGCTGGGATTTATAAGGAGTGATTATGTGCAACTACCAATTAGGGGAAGACTGGCCCTTTAAATCTGAGACAGCCGGCACGCACGCGCCCTGGGAGGCAGGGAGACAGGAGCGGGGCGAGGTAAGGCGCCCCCGGAGGCTGAACTAGCCACAGCGCCAGGTCCCTGCACTCGGACACCGTCGGCTGCTTGACACGGGGAGGAGTTGCGGCGGTGGCCCGGAGCACGGGACGCCGCCACAGCTCTGACAGTACCCCCCCTTTGGCCTCCCCCTCTTTCTTGCCTGCAGGAATCTCTTAAGATCTTGATCCAGGATGTTAGTCTCGGGTTCCCAGGATCTCTCCTCAGGACAAAAACCTCTCCAGTCCACTAGAAAGAATCGTCTTCCTCTGACAGTCTTCATCGCCAAGATATCTTTAACAATATAGACATCGTCCGAGATGGCTTGTAAAGAAGTGAAAGAAGACTTACTGGAAAATCGGTTGAGGACCACTGGTTTTAAGAGGGAGATGTGGAAAGAGTTCGGGATAGTAGGAGGTAGACAAAGTTTGTAGGTGACCGGGTTGATGCGCATTAGCACAGAAAAAGGTCCAAGGAATCGGGGTCCTAACTTGTAGCTGGGAATCTTGAGTCGGACATATCTGTCCGAAAGCCAAATCTTGTCACCAGGAGAAAAGTTTGTGGCAGGTCTTCTCTTCTTGTCCGCCTGGACCTTCATGCGGTCGGATGCATTGAGCAAAGACTGTCTAGTTCTTTGACGGCTGGAACCTCGGAGGATGAAGAGAGAGGCAGAGGGGGACGAGGGGAAAGACCGTAGACTATATAGAAGGGAGACTTGCCGGTGGAACTTGAGTCCAGATGATTGTATGAGAACTCTGCTTGATCTGATTGACCCTCTCCACTTGCCCGTTGGTCTGGGGATGATAGGCTGACAGGAAGTCCAGCTTCACTTGGAGTTGAGAGCAGAGAACACGCCAGAATTTGGAAAGGAATTGTGATCCTCTGTCTGAGACAATATGTAGAGGAAGTCCATGTAAACGGAAAATATGTTGAAAGAACAACTGGGCCAGACGAGGGGCGGATGGCAGTCCAGGAACAGCCACAAAGTGGGACATTTTAGAAAATCAGTCTGTAACCACCCAAACGACTGTGTTTCCTGCAGAAGGAGGCAGGTCTGTGACAAAGTCCATGCCAATGTGGGACCAGGGACGGTCTGGCACTGGCAAGGGTTGTAGCAACCCGGCTGGTCTTAGACGGGAGGACTTATTTTTGGCACAGATGGTACTCCGGAGTGCAGGGCGTACATAAGTCTTTCCAGGGAAAACCTTTTGAAGAACTGAGGTGGCAACAGGCATCAAGTAATTAGGGGGTATGATGTGGCGAGGGGATTCTTCTTGTCCCAGGACATCAGACGCTCAAGAGAGGGCATTGGCTTTCACGTTCTTCTCAGCCGGGCGAAAATGGATGATGAAGTTGAAGCGTGAGAAGAAGAGCGACCATCTGGCCTGCCTGGGATTGAGGCGTTGGGCCGAATGAAGATAGAGGAGATTCTTGTGGTCCATGAAGATGTTAACCGGATGCCTAGCTCCTTCTGGGAGATGACGCCATTCCTCCAGGGCCAACTTAATTGCCAGAGGCTCTCTGTCTCCTATAGTATAATTCCTTTCAGCAGGAGAGAAGGTCTTGGAGAAAAACCCACAGGTTCTGGTCTTGCCTGAGGAGTCCTACTGTGAAAGAACAGCCCCAACCGCCAACCGAGGATGCATCGACCTCTACAGAAAACGGCCTGGCGGGATCTGGACGGGCTAGGACAGGTGCTGAAGCGAAGGCTGATTTCAATTTTGTGAAGGCTTGCTCAGCCTCAGGCGGCCAATGCTTGGGATCCTCCTTTTTCTTAGTTATAGCCACGATTGGCGCAACCAGGGTGGAGAAATGTGGGATGAACTGCCGATAGTAGTTGGCAAATCCCAGGAAGCGTTGGATTGCCCTGAGTCCTATGTGATGTGGCCACTGAAGGACGGCCGAGAGCTTCGCTGGATCCATCTGCAGACATATGGCCGGTGAGGAGGTAGAGAGTCAGCCTCTTTTGGCAGAAAACACGTCAGCCAAATCTTGATATTCTGCCGGTAGGCCAGATAGAGGCTTGACGGGGTCAGGTGACGATACCAGAGCACTTGAGCTGAGGGAACTTCAGGCACCGGTTTGAGCAGTCCGGACCCCAACTTAGAATTTCCCCGGTTCTCCTGTCTAGCTTGGGGGAATGTAATTGCAGCCAAGGGAGTCCCAGCAGGATGGCAGAGGAGGAACGGGGCAAGACATAGAGGGAGATCACCTGGAGGATTAGTGGCGCCCACCTGGAGGATTAGTGGCGCAGTCTGGTAGTGCACAACATCAGTAAGAGTTTTACCAGTGACCGAGGAGATAGTCAGGGAACTAGCAAGCCAGTTCACGGGTAGCTGCCATCTCTGGACCAATGTTGCTGCAATAAAACTGCCTGCAGACCCAGAGTCGAGGAAAGCAGTGGACTGGTGACTCTGTCCAGAGGGTGTCAAGATGGAGACTGGCATAGCCAACCTTGGAGAGGAGGCATTCACACCTAGGGAGGCCTCTCCTACCGGACCTAGGTGCGAGCGTTTCCCGGATGCTGCAGGCGTTGGGGACAGCTCAGCCGGAAGTGATCAGAGCCACCGCAGTAGAGGCAGAGATTCAGCTCCCGACGGCGAGTTCTCTCATCAGGAGTCAGGCGAGCTCGTTCCACCTGCATGGGTTCCTCAGATGTGGGCTGGGACGCAGGGGTAACTGGGTTCTGAAAGACCGGTGCCAGCCGGTGAGGACAACGGAGAAGACTTAGCCGCCGTTTTTGCCGAAGCTCCTCCTCTCTCTCGGAGAACCGGACATCGATCTTAATAGCCAGCAGGATGAGATCATTCAAGGTTCCTATACTGTAGGCAAATCTTTTACTCACTCTCCTAAATCTGGAACATTTTATATATAGTGTATGCCATCTCACCGGACTCTGTATATATAATATATGCCATCTCACCGGACACTGTATATATATATATATATATATATATATATATATATATATATATATATATATTGTACGCCATCTCAGCGGACTCTGTACTACTTGCTTGGATCCAGTAGTGTCAGTCGAACAGCAGTCAGCTTTTCCTGCTCCTGTTGTGCTGATCTTCCCTCTCTCCTTTAACCCTGTATATACACATTGCACACCCAGTAATTATATACAGCGTGCACCCAGCCTCCAGCCATTAAACTGTTAAAAGAAAGTGACGAGAAAGCTTCGCTTTGGCTGTCCAGGCATGATGGGAATTGTAGTTTTGCAACAACTGGAGGGCCGAAGGTTCCCCATCCCTGCTTTAATCGATTGCTGTCATTATAAAATAAAATAAAAAAATAAAATAAACTTTTAAAAAATGTTTATTGAACATCAATAGAGTAAAAGCAGCAGAGCACAATGAAGGACATTGAATCCAGGGCAGGAAAGTCTATAATGGAAGCCAGGCTCCCCATAGAGATGTCCCATCTGCACACACTGCCGTATAGAACAACCTTTACCGCTCAAAATGAACAGGAACAAAGAAAAGTTAGCAGGACGTGAAAAGGAGGGGAAGGGTTGGGAAAGTGGGGCAAAAAAAGTCTGTCATGGTAAAAAAAAAAAAAAACAACTTTTGATATGTCATAAAAGCCGAGACAGGACAAGGCCTGAGCTTAGCGCACTCTCTCCCGACTCCGCGTCATGTGTCTGTTTCATAATGTGATCCTGTGGCATCAGAGGTGATGAGCGAACCTGGAGCATGCTCGAGTCGATCCGAATCCGAACTTTCGGCATTGGATTAGCAGTGGCTGCTGAACTTGGATAAAGCCCTAAGGCTATGTGGAAAACATGGATATAGTCATTGGCTGTATCCATGTTTTCCAGACAACCTTAGAGCTTTATCCAAGTTCAGCAGCCACCGCTAATCAAATACCGAACGTTCAGGTTCGGATCGACTCGAACCCGGTTCGCTCATCTCTATTCCTGATCTATCTCCAGTGTGACCCCCAGTGTAATGTGATTCTTTGGTGCCGTCTCCTAATGCACAGGTACGCTCAGCAGTAGAGTTGATCAAACTTCGGGAAATCCTAGGTTCGATTGAACTCGAACACTCACGTACCTGCTGCATCAGATTCCCAATGCCTTCCCGGTCCATGGGGAAGGAGGAGACAGCCCGGGTACTGGAATTCTGAAATTCAGCCTAGGTAATAGGAATTCCAGTCGGTACCCGGGCACTCTCCTCCTTATCGACGGACCGGGAAGGCATCAGCAATCTAATGCGGCAGGTCTGTGAATGTTTGAGTTCTATAGAACCTAGGATTTCCTGAGGTTTCATCAACTCCACTCAGCAGCGGAGACAACAGCAGTAACACCTCCAGTAAGGTTTTCCATCACCTCCAGTAAGGTTTTCCATCACCTCCAGTAAGGTTTTCCATCACCTCCAGTAAGGTTTTCCATCACCTCCAGTAAGGTTTTCCATCACCTCCAGTAAGGTTTTCCATCACCTCCAGTAAGGTTTTCCATCACCTCCAGTAAGGTTTTCCATCACCTCCAGTAAGGTTTTCCATCACCTCCAGTAAGGTTTTCCATCACCTCCAGTAAGGTTTTCCATCACCTCCAGTAAGGTTTTCCATCACCTCCAGTAAGGTTTTCCATCACCTCCAGTAAGGTTTTCCATCACCAAATTCAATATAGAAATAATTTTAAAAAAAAATTACTCTTGTATCATGGTCGCTGTATATACAGATACAGGTGCTTTATAGATCGGTGTAGGGAAGCTTGGCTCTCCAGCTGTTGCAAAACTACAACTCCCATCATACATGGACAGTCAAAGCTAAAACTTTGGCTGTCCAGACATGATGGGAGTTGTAGTTCTGCAACAGATGGAGAGCCAAGCTTCCCTACCCCTGCAGACAGTAGGTAAGGTTTATATAAATGTGATATATATTTGGAGAGGGCAGATATTAAGGGGTTAAGTATAGAATATTGTACAACCAGAAGAGACCCCTAAATAGACATTGGACCCCAACTCTCTTGTGTGTCTTCCCCCCCAGACAAGTGTCACCCTATCCCCCCCTGATTGTCCTCCCCTTTCCACACACCTGTATCTTCTTCTTCCTCCTCCTCCATAGTGCAGTGTACACACAGGACCTGCGGTGACATCATAGTCACATGTCAAGGTCCTGTAACTTTGCTGTACCGTCTCCAGGCTGCCGGTAAAAACGCAGCGATTTTGTGCAAATTATAGCTAAACAGCAGCCAGGAGACAGTACAGTATGGAAAATAGCTCTTTTGATGAAGTAAAAATCGTCCCCTGCCTCCTCACACTGACAGAGAGCAGAACGCTTCCAGGTTGCCTCATCCACTGTCATCCTCTCCCTGTCTCTGCGCCCGGGGCAGCTGCCCCCCTTGTCCCCCCTAGTTACGGCCCTGTGTGGGATCATCTCACCCACATCCAAAGACCAGGAAGAGAAGTACGAGTACCAGAAGAACTCAGAACCTGACTGACCCATTAAACGTTAATTATATTGACAGGTGCGCTTAAAGGGTTTTAACATTTTGACAGAAGTTAATGTGAAGCTAAAATATAAGAATTTAAAGGGGTATTCCCTGCAAGTTTTTGTACATGGGGGAGATTTGTAGCGCTGTCTTATAGTAAGGTTCTTTGTTGCCTATAGCAACCAATCAGCTCCCATAGCAACCAATCCCAGCTAAGCTTTCGTTTTACCTTCTTATAGTAAGATTATCTTTGTTGCCTATAGCAACCAATCAAAGCTCAGCTTTCATTTTACCTTCTTAGGGTATAAACCCACACACCGTATATGCAGCAGATATGCAACAAATACGCAGCAGATTTGTTGGTACAGATTTGATGCTGTGTTGTTATTTAGATCTAATCTGCTGCGATTTTGCTGCGAGTTTGCTGCGTATCGCAGCAGTAAATACGCTGCATATACGGTGTGTGGGTTTATACCCTTAGGGTGCGTTCACACGTACAAGATCCGCAGCAGATTTGATGCTGTGTTCAGTTATTTAGATGAAATCTGCTGCGTGTGAACGTACCCTTACAGTAAGGTTCTCTTTGTTACCCATAGCAACTAATTACAGCTCCCATAGCAACTAATCACAGCTCCCATAGCAACCAATCACAGCTCAGCCTTCATTTCTCTCTGGTAAAATGAAAGCTCAACTATGATTGGTTGCTATGGACAACAAAGAGAATCTTACTAAAAGACTGCGCCATAAATCCCTTTAATTCCAGTCTAGCTCCTCTTCTTTATTGCCATCTCAGGTAATGAATGTTGCCGGGATTACAAACCAGGCCGGTGAGCTGTACCGCCATTCCAATTCACTTTTGCAGTTTCCGTAATCCCGGTCGTCTCTGCCCATGACATTTGGGTGGGATGGGATTGGAGGCCGCCATTGTATAGATAAATGTGGGTCCCGGGGACTTATTACTATGGATATACCATGAGTTGCAGGAGATGGGAATACCCCTTTAATGCTGAGGTGAATTTGCGCCCCCTAGATGAAAACGTTATTATAACTACATACAGATATACAAAGCAGCAAAAAGAATCAGAATGCCAAAGATCTTAATAATGAATGTGAAGGAGCCCTGAGAACCGTCGTCTCTCATGCTTCGCGTCTTCATGGGCTTGATGACGCGTTCGTGCTGGGTTAAGATGGCTTTCTTCGCGTCCTTCCACTGTCCAGGTCCGCACAGGCGATACTGGTACGGGGAGCAGGGGCCGAAGAACACCTCCCAGGCCAGCTTGGGGTCCGTCAGAAACAACTTCTTCAGATTCGGCCTGCAGCCTATCTCTACTGCTACTTCATCCATGTAACTCACGTAGTCCACTTGTATGGTGTGACGCTCACTCTCCACATATCTGTATAAGAACACATAGCGATCCTTAGTAATCTCTTTATATACCCTAATACTTTTACATGCAATACATTTTATTAAATAACAAAAATGTATTCACTCAATGTTCTTGTCCTCAAGAGCATTAAAGGGGTAGTGCGGCGGTAATCAATTATTCACTAAATAACACACATTACAAAGGCCATTCACTAACATAACATACATTACAAAGTTGTATAACTTTGTAATGTGTGTTATTTAGTGAATAATTGATTACCGCCGCACTACCCCTTTAAAGGGATTGGAAGCGACGCTGCCTCCAGTAGGGGGCAGTGATAAGCTAGATTTTTTTCCTTGAGAGAAAGCTAGCTCTCCATAAGTCACAAAACTTTTTCAACCCCTGTAAAATTAATTGGTGCTGAAATGACGTGATGTTAAACATGGAGTATTATGAAAAAAATATAATGATAAGGATTCACAATAACAACTGAGGGGTCTATAACAACTTAGCACTTTGTTATACGGAGCGATAAATGGCCGAATCATGCCAATTCTGCCGATTGTCATTCTGTGTAATAGAAGTTTCTTTAGGTCTAGACCTAAAATCACCATCCTTCCCCCACCCTCCGAGATGGCTCATGGAAACAGCAGGACTGGCCGGCTGTACTCTGTACTCTTTAATGCTGGAAGGGTTAATCTGAGGTCAGGTTGCTGGTGACCTCCCTGTGATTAACCCTTTAAACCTAATACAAATTAAGATAGCTGAGCCCTGTGCTTGGAGGAGCATAGGACTTGGCTACATTTGGTATTCCTATACAGTTTGACTAGAATGACCAATCGGGAGAGCAGTGTTCTTGTAATAAGTTGGGACCCCGGAGGTTGATCAAACACTTATTAAAGGGGAATTATGGGAGGGTTAGATGAATCTAACCTGCTGATAGCCCCCTATATTGCCGGGGACACTGAGGAGGAAGGTATGTTATTGTTTGTTTGTGTGTCACATGGTTCTGTGAACCTATAGGAGTCTTTTCTTCTTCTATACTGTAATCTCTCACTTTACTTCTTCTAATGCACTCTTCACCCACTCACAGCGGAGTTTGGATACCCTGGGGAAGGGAGTCACGTGGGTAGAGGAAGTGTGTTGGTCTTTTGTGTTGGACATTGGGGAGGATGGATGCAAGCTAGAAAGCCCCCTACAGTGGTCCCTTTGGGCCCTGTTCCTCTGCCAGGTCCCCAACCTCAAGTTCAGTCTTAGATCCCCATATGACTAGGAAGCAAGACAAGACACAGATAACAGTTTCTTCTCAGTCTACTCTATACAACACTATGCAGTGTTAAACTATGCAGTGTTAAAGTCAGAGATCATCTCAACCCACGCCATGGACTAGGAGAGTCACAGTGCAGGACAGTATCCACACACAGCAGTAAGCTAGGAACTGATCCGGATAGAGCAAAGTTGCTAAGAGCCTAGAAATTCTATGTTGCAGCACGGTTGTCAGCAGGGAACCCTCGATTCCGCTCATCCCAGGTAACAGGGTCTGGGGCTTGGGTCACCCTCATATGAAGTGTCACCCGACACTGGTGGGCATAAGGTGGTGCGAAGACCCCAAGGTCAAAACACAGGCACAAATATTCTCTTTTTCTTCTTCTAAAGTATTCTTCTACCTCATCCTCCAACATCCCGACAGAGCACAGTACTTCTTGGGTTGGGACTCTCACAACATCCTCCTCTCTGCTCCTCTGATTCTTTGTATCTTTCTACACGCAACTCGGTCAGCACAACTGTTCTCTTCACTATACTCCTATCACAGAATTGGATCCTTTATTATCAAGTCCTTTTTCAAGAGAAATGTACCCTGTCAAAGGAAAGCTGTATACTTTGCTGTACACCAGAACTTTTCAAGTAAACAACAGATTATTTATGATAAAGAGACTCTGTGATTCTTCGCCCCACACCGATACAGTACACACTACATCCTTGGGACATTATCCCTTTCTGTGGTTGGCAGTGCCGATAGCCTGGGAGGGTCACTACACCACTCCGGCCAACTGTGATCATAACCCAAGGGACCCCGTAGCAGCCCGGCTCATCACTGTCCACAGGGAAACAAGGTACAACCGGCCTTCTAAACTAAAAGCAGGTGTGCCACCATACCTGTATGCCCAACCGGCACTGGCATTACAACATAACATCTTAAGGCCAGGCTGTATCTCGGCCAACCACCACTGGAGTGGCGTCACACTTCACCATCTGGCAAGTGACCGGCCGTTCCTCCGTCATAACACCTTAGGGGCTCACCACACTATCAGCAGGTTAGATTTGTCTAACCTGCTGATAGTTCCCCTTTAATCATGTATATAGGTGATACCTTTTCACTACAGGAATACCCCCTTTAAATATGAACAAAATTTTACTTAAGAGTGCCAACCTCTTCTGCATGTCCTCTCTTCTCTTCATGATCTCCGCCTTCATTTTACTCATAGATGGCAACTTACAAAGACCTAGGAACACATTATAAACTGAGTCAGCAAGGATATATATGGTGCACCCGCTCACTAACATGGTGGAAGCAGCTACGGAAGTTATTACCTTTAAAGACTCTGGTTGCCCAGCGAGCCTGAATCTCAGACACGGGCATTATGGCCCCGATTGGTTGGATGTAGCCGACGAAGGCCACGGTGGATTTTTCCAAATGTGGCAGAAACATCATCTTGTACAAGGGGACTTGGTTTTTTTCTACTTTTATGACGGATTCATCGAAAAAAGGAAAAAAGAATTTGTATCCTGTGGCAAAAATCACGACATCGATGTCTTTCTCCACCGTCCCGTCTTCAAATTCGATGTCTGTCTCCAGAAAGCGCTTAATGTTGGTCTTCATCACCACTTTGCCAGAGATAATGCGATTGGGGAGATCATCGCTGACCGTAGGGTGTTGGCTGAGAATCCTGCAGAGATAAAGAGCAGAGACATTACTAGTTATTTGTAGATTTAATTGGTTTCCAAGAAACACGATATGGACCTGAGGTTTTGACCAAATGCAAATTATTCTTCTACATCAGGGATGGGGAACCTTCGGCCCTCCAGCTGTTGCAAAATTACAATTCCCATCATGCCTGAACAGCCAAAGCTTTGCTGAGGCATTATGAGAACTGTAGTTTTGCAACAGCTGGAGGGCCAAAGGTTTTCCCATCCCTGCTGTAGCGAAATGACTGATGGCTCCAATTAACGGGAACCTGTCGTATGTTATAGAGCAAGAGAAGCTAAGCACATTGATATTTAGTTTTATGGGAAAAGTTCCAGGATACTCTGCTCATTCTGGATTAAATAGTCAAGAGGGCGGTCCTACTTATTGAGTTTAAAAGGAATCTGTCACTAGGTTTATGGTGCGTAAAATGAGGGCAGTGCTAACTAATGACAGAAATGCTGAACAGATCGGTGTATAACTTACATAATTTTATTAAGCCTTTCTCCTAATATGCAGGAGAATAGGATTTGTGCCACACCCTTCCCCCCGCCCTCCAGCTGATGATTGGCAGTTGATTGATTATACACAGCATGGATAGATAAGTGCCAATCAGCAGCTGGTGAGTAGAGTATTCTGCTTCTCATGGATATCCAGGACTACTGGGCTCATGCACATAATGGAGAAGATTACTTAGTGTCCATGTTATTCAGAAGGAGATCTCTGGATCAGCTGCACAGAACAGTGTGATACATCATTCTGTTCAGCTTCTCTGTCACTAGTTTATGCCACCCTTAGATAGGACAGCATACACCTACAGTACTGACCAAGTCTCTTTAAGAATGTACTGCAGTGTATTGTGCTGTCACCATAATCCTATTCCATCCTAATCCTAATCCATCTAATGGCTGAAGGCTCTTTTACATGGATCGATAATTGCCCAAAAATAAGCTTTCCTGGGAGCGTTTATTCATCAGGTGATTGAATATTTTGTACAGCCATTAAAAAAGATTATCACCGAGCACTCTTGTCCACCGTTTGGGTATGGGTTTTGCAGCTTATTTGTATTCAAGTGAATGGTTGTAATACCAATCACAACCTGAGGATAAGGGTGGTGCTGTTTTGCAAGACAGTAACTGTTTTTTTCTGATCCTGGTTAACCCCTTTAAATCATAACTATCAGCTACACATTGCATTGCAACGGCCACATGAATGAACCGGTCCAGCCGCATGGTTGATCGAGACTTGTGCATAACCTAGATGGGCACACGTTATCTGCAGCCCGGAACCATTGCAGTTGCTGGAGTTATTTTATCCCAGCCATTGCATGCAGATGCCAACTATAATAATAGAATGGCACCATGTATGGATTGAGCTCAGCTTCCATGCTAGCTTCAAACTCCCCTCCCCAACATCTTTACATAGATGTACGTCCAATATCACCAATGATGCAAACCTTCCTGTACACTTTGAGCTGGTTCCATATGCTTCAATCTCAGCAACTGGCTATAAAAACACTCACAGGCTCATGCACAAAGTACAAGGATTTAAGGTGTTATCCACCACTACAAAAACATGGCCACTTTTTCCCCTCTCTTGTCTCAAGTTCAGGTGTGGTTTGCAATTAAGCTCCATTTACTTCAATAGAACTGAGTTTGAAATCCCACCCAATCTGGAGACAATAGAGCTGGATAGACAGTAGCGCTGGATAACCCCTTTAATCCAGCACCTTATGCTCAAACTTACAAAAAATGGCATCTGTATCCAATAAGAGGACCGGCAGATAGATCATATGCTACGGTAGCAGGAATTGGTAACCAAAAACTTTATTTTTTTTGGTAGCTTGCACCGGAATTCTGCATAGTTTATGTAGTAAATCCTTTCCCGTTGACTTCACATTTTCATAGAAAAAGAAAACCAACGATAGCGTTTACCTGTGTTTGGGTTTTAGACCGAAATTTTCATGATCCACTCTGGAGTTGACTTTTCTTTCCATGAAGCTGTTTGCAAGAGATGGGATGGCATCCATTATCAATGCGAAGAATCGTGTGAAAAGGACGATATCCAATGGAAAGCCATTATCAAAGACGCGATTCAGTAGCCACGCTCCTCTCCTAGTGCTGAGAAAGACCTGAAAGAGAAGGAAACTAAGTAATACTGACATCTTACGAGTATCTCATTATACCCGTTAGCAGCCTTTACTTTATATACACACCTGGCAGCTATAATATTAAGATTAGTGTTGAGCAATGAGGTCGAACTGTTCGGATTCGGCAAAAATACCCTGAACCCAAACACTCACCATTTGGCTCCCAGGAGAAGGAGAAGTTGAATGCTGCCTTAAGGAGTCCTGGAAACATGTATGCAACCATAAGCCATAAGGGTATTTATGTTCTCCTGGAAGCCATAGGGTGGCATCCAACTTCTCCAGCCCTCGGGAATCAAAAGCTGAGTGGTCGGGTTTGGAGAACGTTGCTGAACCCGGACAGTTAAACAAGTTTGCTCAACACTAATTAAGTGTGCAGCCGTGATGAAGTGCGCTTGCACACGAAACAGCCGTCGCTTTGTGCACCCTTGTATGTCCTCCCTCACCTTCTTGTCGTCCGGCTGGACCTTTACGTACCAAATACTACAATAAAGTTTGAAGAGAAGACCTGGTTGGTGCCGCAATTTCATATGTCTCGTAATTAGATTGTAATCTATGAGCTGTTGCCTCAGACGCTGAGCACCACCAGAGCTCTCATTAATTACTCCGGCTTCCCACGAGGTCATTTTGGTGATAGTACTCCTGCCGCTCCTGCTCTCTATGCAATGGACTAATTAAGACCTATTATTGCCTAATATCGTGTAGGTTTCTTGTGCTCTGATTTCTGGAGGTGTCCTCTGGTATCTGAAACCAATAAGTCACCAGCAGATCCTGTGTGGTGTGAGGTGCAGCCTTCATGGATGGGACTTCTTTCTCCAGTGTATTTTACAGATGATCAATCAAATTAAGATCGAGATTGATGTGAAGGCCAACAAAACAAGGCAATCACTGAGCTCAGGGAGATCAGTGAAAAAAATCCAATGAAATACTCACTCAAGAGTCTCCATTTGAGATAAGCGAATATCAAGTATGCTCAAGTTCACCCGAGCATTCGGCATTTGATTAGTGGGGGCTGCTGAAGTTGGATAAAGCCCTAGGGTTGTCTGGAAAACATGGATGCAGCCTATGACTATGTCCATGTTTTTAGCTTTAGGGCTTTATCCAACTTCAGCAGCCACTGCTAATCAAATGCCGAACGCTCAGGTGTGGACGAACTCGAGCATGCTCGAGGTTCGCTCATCACTAGTCTCGATTGGTACATTGCCCGCTACAAATTTAAATATGCAAAAAAAAAGAGGTCTGTTGAGTCTCAGTTGTGAGTCTCAAAACACAGGAATAGCCAGATTTCCTCCAGGGAAGGAATCCTGTTGTTTATAGGTCGCTTCCTAGTCAGGAGATAATCAAACCACCCTGATACCTCGCCCTTAAGTCCCACTCGGATGAGAGTATTGGAACATGAATAGGGAAATACCAGGGTGGCCCCTTTTGCGTCAAAGTCTAACCCAGATCCCATGTTTTGTGACTTTGTGCACCTGAGGCTCCCAATTTGAAGACCAAGTCACCAACTTGCTCTTTGTCCTGGTGGCATGCAGAGTACAATATACCATGGCCAATAAGCAGTCAAGCAATGTGTTGGAAACACGTCAATGAGGCACATCAACTTTCCGACATATATAGAACTCCACCTAGCCCTGTAACCATGACAAGGGGGCATCTTCTATATTGTCATGGCTGATTCATTCAATATATTCAAGGGAGGCTTGGATGCTTTTCTCGAAAAAATATATTGCAAGTTATGGGCACTAGATTACATGTGATAGGAGGATGATCCAGTAGGTTGAACTTTTTATTCAACCTTATTAACTATGTTACTATGTTCTTATATAACATTGTGCAATGGAAAGCCTGCTATGTTATCGATGCAAGTCAGGCAAGGCCACTTGGGTTGCAGGATTTGGTATGAACCTTGGATTGGGCCCAGTGAGGCGTGTAGGCGAACAGTAATTTGTGCTGTTTCATAATATTATTTGGTTTGTAGGATGTGACAGTGTGAAACCTAACCTAGTTTTTGGAAGGACTTTTGCATTTTATTAGTATTAATGCAGATACTTGAAGGACATTCTTGTAGCAGAACTATTTTTTTTAGCTTTGGAGTGTACGCTTTATACAACTAGTTAGCTCACTGCACGACATTGACTGAACATGGGTAGTACTAATGCTCACAAGCCCAATGTATACACTTTGGATGGTGGGCAGGGGTCATCATTTTGTGATCTGACTACTTTCTATCATTGTCAGCAGGAACTTTTTCAGCATTTTGCTCTAGAGAAGCTCTTCTGTGGGATTGGACCAGACGGGCTAGTGTTCATCCACTCATGAATGAGACTTGGTCCTCCATGACCGTATCGACAGTGCCCGGTTGTCCTTTGTTAGGTTATATTTGGTCAATACCAATCACTACATACCAGGGACACCCTATTAGACCATCCGCTCTGGAGATGCTCCGACTCCGGTGTCTACACATGAATTTTTGGCTCTTGTCACCATCGCTCAGATCCTTATAATTGCCCATTTCCCTGCTTCCACCATCAACTTCAACAACTGACCGTCACCTCCTACCTAATATATCCCGTCCCGGATGGTCACCAGATATTCCATGCATTTCCTTCAACTCTCACTGGGTAACCAACGTTACATAAATGACTGACAAGTAAACAAAGTCTACTAATGCCACTATTTCACCGGTCGTTTAGAGGAGCAAACAAGCGCTCTCAGCGCTCGTTTGCTCCTCTTTCACCGCTCGCTGCCGCCGCTGTTCAGCTCGGCAGCAGCGAGCGGGTGAGTGCGGGAGAGGCGGCGGGGAGCTACGGGGGGGGGGCTGCCCGGGTGATCGCTGATCGTCCGGGCAGCCCATAGGATACAGCAGAGTCTGCTGCCCATGCTCCTATTCAACAAAGCGACGGCAGCAGATTGTTGCTGTATCAGTCGCTTGTTTTTCAACATGTTGAAAAACAAGCGACTGCAACGATCAGCCGACATGAACGATGTCGGCTGATTGTTGCACTCTATTCCACGGGACAATTATCATCCGTAGCAGCCAAAATCGGCCGAATGCGGACGATAATCGTTCCGTGGAATAGGGCCTTAAGTCAAATAGTCGGACACAAGACCTTTTGTTCCTAGACAGCCTTCATGTAATAGCAAAAGTAAAGTTTACACTGTACTCTGGAGGTCCCCAACTTTTTGTACTGTAAGAGTCTTGTTAAACACAGTGCAAAATTTAGAACTTAGGAATTAGGCATTAAACCATTTAACCTGGCAACCAGTCCAGTGGCTGGGATACATCTGATGGACCCAATGCACCTGCTCAGGGATTCTATCGCAAGCTATTGAGTTGGGCACCATGGAGGTGCCAAACCACTGATTAAGGACAAGCCTACCATTGTATACCGAAGGAACTGGTTTGTCTTTTCCTCTTACCCCTTTCATAGTTACCTGTTTGGCCACGGCGCTGAGTTCCACGGCCAGATCCACTCCTGTGTTACCGATCCCGACCACGACCACTCTTTTATCTTTAAAATCGCTGGGCTCTTTGTAGTCACGACTATGAAAGTAGTGGCCCTTGAAATTTTCAATTCCTGCAATAAGAAAAAGTCACTGAAGCATGTTTCTTTCTCCAATGACCATTACATATATTGTATCTCCTATTTAGTTTTTTTCCATAACAAGACTCAGAAGCGTGACGGCATTTATAGACGACTGTCCAATTGGATCTACCAAGAAAAATCTGGAACTCTTTAGTTGGGTTGTCCAAAATGTATAAGCGGTAGATACTATATGGCGGGCTCAGGACTATTGTAAGGCAGAGGTGCATGCCTTGGACACCATTAAAGGAAAAGTCTGTTGATTTCTAAAAGCTGGCGGCCTGCTGGGGGAGGGGGGAAACTGATTACAAGCACTCACCTTTCCTCATGCCTGCGGTGAGCGGCTGGAGTAGCTTCAGGACCCCAGCCAGAAGTCATTTTCCCCCAAGTTGTGATGACGTCAGGACTCGGGGGGAAATGCCTGTTCCGGCTCACGGACTGGCCGCTCAGCCAACCGGTGACACCCTAGAGATCCCAGAGCCCGGTGTCGATCCCGCAGCCAATCCGGCCACTCACCGTGGGCACGGGGAGAGGTAAATTGTTACTTGTAATTAATTTTTCCCCTCCCCCTGCTAGCTGCCGGATTTTAGAAATCGCTGGTGTAAGACACCGACCATTCTGTGAGCTGGCCGGGTCTCAGAACGTACTGCAGTACCGCCCAGATGATCTTCATTTCTGCTGAATTTGGAATTCTTTGCTGCGCACAATGGAGGCTGATTTTCCAGAGTGTATGAGTATTTGGGGGGGGGGGGAGCATTTTTGTCTGATAAGATATATTTAAAAGTTTCTAATATTCAATTGTACTTCTGATCTATGCAAGTTTTAAATGGGGACTCCTACAATCCCATAAAATTTTTTAAAAAAGCAAATAGGTGCATTCGCCAATCCCCCACTGATTGTTTGACACCTTTCCCGCGCTGCTCCTAGCCCCAGATTCAAACTTTTATAAATGATTCCTGTTTTACATCATGGCACCTGGCTGGGAAACTACATCTCCCAGCATGCATTGCACCTCAGAGCCAACTGCCGGGTACCTACCCCTGTCTTGTAGTATCTGCCAACCACTGGCTTGATCTGTTCCTACTTTGCACAGTAAACCTAGTATCTATCTTTCTATTCATGTACATCGAAAAACACAAGAGTGGTGCAGTGCTATTAAATGGGTGCCGACAGCGATGGCCCCGTCCCGGCCATTACTTTACACAACTGAGCACAAACTCTACAGCACTTAAGAAAGTCAAATTGTGTTCTTTATTCCATAAAGGTATACACAAAGTATGTCATTTCACTTTGTGATTTCAGTGGTGAGTGTAGTATGTTGGAAAGTAATGTGTTAGGGAGTATAAAACCAGTGGATCGGGAGTGGATCCATATGTTGCGGATGAGCAGTGGGGATGATTGTAGCCACAGCACAGTAATAAATCCTATTTCTTATAATGAAGCGGTTAAACTCAATGGTAATATAAAGTGTATGGTTACTAATGCCAGAAGTCTAGCCAGCAAGATGGGGGAGCTGGAGGCCTTGGTTCTGGAGGAGTCCATTGGTGTGGTTGGTGTGACTGAGACATGACTGGGCTGTCAATATTCAGGGATTTGTGTTGTTCAGAAAGGACCGGGTGGGTAGAAGGGGAGGAGGAGTATGTCTGTATGTCAGAAATGATATTAAAGTGAGTGTAAAAGATGCAATAGTGGGTGATGACTGTGATGATGTGGAAGCATTATGGGTAGAACTACAGAAGGAGGTAAAGAGTGAAAAAATTATTCTTGGTGTAATCTATAGACCCCCCCCCAACATTACTGAGGAGGTAGATGGCCAGTTGAATAGACAAATAGAGCGGGCTGCCCGGGAGGGGACAGTAGTGGTAATGGGGGACTTCAACTACCCAGATATAGATTGGGGTCACGGTTCAGCTAAAACCACAAAGGGGAGGGAATTTCTTAACCTCCTGCAGGATCATTTTCTGGGCCAGTTTGTGGAGGAGCCAACTAGAAGTGATGCCTTGTTGGATCTGGTTATTTCTAACAACGCTGAGCTGGTTGGGGATGTCACTGTCCATGAACACCTGGGTAATAGTGACCACAATATAGTGACTTTTAGCTTAAAGTGTAGAAAAGAAAGACATGTTGGGAGGGCAAAAACTCTTAATTTTAAAAGGGCCAATTTTCCTGGGTTAGGGCTGAACTTCAGGGCATAGACTGGGAGCGGCTGCTGTCACATACGGATACAGCTAATAAATGGGAAATCTTCAAATCCACATTAAATAACTGTACTGCCAAATATATTCCTATGGGTAACAAATATAAACGGTTAAAATCCAATCCCACATGGCTTACAACCGAGGTTAGAAGGGCTATAAATGAGAAAAAAGGGGCATTCAAAAAATATAAATCAGAGGGGTCAGCTGTAGCCTTTAAAGTGTCACTGTCGTTTTATTGCAGAAATCAATAGTCCAGGCGATTTTAAGAATCTTTGTTATTGGGTTTATTAGCCGAAAAATGCATTTTTATCATGAAAAAGCAGTTTAAAGCTCTTCCCCCCTGTCTTCATGATTTTCCTATGGAGAGAGAAAGTAAAGGCAGCAAAAAACAGGACAACAAAGAGTTAATTTACATTCACATCCAGGGCTCTCTCCTTTGACAGGCACCATGGACCTCTCTGACCTCTAATTAGGGCTCTGAATAGCTCCCCCACTGAGCAATCCTTTGTTCTCAGCTCTCTGCTGCCCACTAAGCTCACTCCTTCCCCCTCCCCTCTTCATAGACCAGACAGGATCGACTGATGAAAGAGATGAAAAAAAAGTCGAGATTTCCTGATTCTGAGGAGTGGACAGCAGAAAGGAGAGGGGGGGGGGACCTGGGAAAATGCTTTTTACATGCAGATAATGGCATATTTGGCTAATAAACCCTAATAAAAGTCTGAATCACCCCCCTTTTCCCAGGTTTTAAATAAAAGTAAACAAATAAATAAATAAATAAACATGTTTGCTATCGCCGCGTGCGTAATCGCCCGAACTATTAATTAATCACATTCCTGATCTCGTACGGTAAACGGCGTCAGCGCAAAAAACTCCCAAAGTGCAAAATTGCGCATTTTTGGTCGCATCAAATCCAGAAAAAATGTAATATAAAGCGATCAAAAAGTCGTATATGCGCAATCAAGGTAGCGATAGAAAGATCACATCATGGCGCAAAAAATGACACCTCGCACAGCCCCATAGACCAAAGGATAAAAGCGCTATAAGCATGGGAATAGAGCGATTTTAAGGAACGTATATTGGTTAACAACGGTTTGAATTTTTTACAGGCTATCAGATACAATATAAGTTATACATGTTATATATCGTTTTAATCGTAACGACTTGAGGAACATGCATAACAAGTCAGTTTTACCCCAGGGCGAATGGCGTAAAAACACATTTCCCCCAAATAAAAGAAATGCGTTTTTTTTTTCAATTTCACCACACTTTGAATTTTTTTCTGGTTTCGCAGTGTACTTTATGCAAAAATTCAGCCTGTAATTGCAAAGTACAATTAGTGACGCAAAAAATAAGGGGTCATGTGGGTTTCTAGGTGGAAAAATGCAAGTGCTATGACCTTTTAAACACAAGGAGGAAAAACCGAAAACGTAAAAACGAAAATGGGCCATGTCCTTAAAGGGTTAACCCTTAGACGACCCAGGGTGTATAGTTACGCCATGGAAGTCTGTCCCCAGACGACCTAGGGCGTAACTGTACGTCCTGGGTGTTTCTCCGGCTATGAAGCGCAATCAGCAGCCGGGACCTCACCGGTAATGACACGCTGCAGCGATCGCGCTGCCGCGTGTCATTAACTCCTTAAACGCCGTGATTGCAACGGGGGGAGTCCCCTGTCACTTACCGATCGGGACCCCCGCAGTGTGACTGCAGGGGTCCCGATCATTAAAACGGACCGCCGGAGATCTCTCACCTGCCTCCGTGTGGTCCGATCGGCGATCTGCTGCACTGAGCCTGCACAGGTACGCTCAATCAGCAGAGCGCCGATAACACTGATCAATGCTATGCCTATGGAGGAGCAATGATCAGTGTCTGCAATCAAACTAGTGTATGTAAAAGTCCCCCAAAGGGACTTTAATTAATGTGCAAAAAAAAAAAAAAAAAAGTAAAATTCACTAACACACTACCCCAAAACCCCTCCCCCAATAAAAGTCAAAATCACCCCCCTTTCCCATTATATAAATAAAACATATAAACATATAAAACATATATATTAATGTTACATTATATATATAAAAAAATAAAAAGTGATCAAAACGTCCAATCTTCACAAATATGGTATTAATAAAAACTAGAGATCATGGCGGAAAAAATGACACCCCATACAGCCCCGTAGGTGAAAAAATAAAACTGTTATAAGCGTCACAATAGGCCCATTTTATTAATATTTAATTGCCAAAAAAAAGGATTTCATTTAAAAAAAATATATAACATTAGAGAATCTGTGTAACCTACATATGGTTGTGTTCGGACTGACCTATAGAGTAATGGTATCATGTCGCTGTTACCATATAGTGCATTACGTAGACACAGGAACCCCCCAAACGTTACCATATTGCATTCTTTTTTACGATTTCACCAATTTATATCTTCATAAATAATATATTTGGGATTCCATCATACATGTTATGGTAAAATGAAAGACGCCATTACAAAGTACAACTATTCCTGTAACAAACAAGCACTTACATGGCCTGTAGATAGAAAACTGAAAGTGCTGGAGCTCTTAGAAGGGGAGGAGGGAAAAACGAAAGCGCAAAGATCAAAATTTGCGCGGTCCACTGGGTCATTTTGGACCTGGTCCTCAAAGGGTTAAACATTACAAAGAAGTCAACAAAACCTGTAAAACTGTAATGGCAGGTAGCCATAGATCGCAAAAGAAACCCCCAAAAAATTCTTCAAATATATTAATGCAAAAAAACCAAGGTCAGAGCATGTAGGACCCCTAAATAATGGTGACGGAGAATTAATAACTGGGGATCAGGAAAAAGCTGAGTTACTTAATGGGTTCTTCAGTTCTGTATATACAAAAGAGGATGGAGCTGTGGTGGGTGGGGCCAGTACTGAGGTGGGTGGGGCCAGTGCTGCTAACACATGTAATGTACTGAACTGGTTTACTATAGATATGGTCCAAGATAAATTAAATAAACTCAATGTAACCAAAGCTCCAGGGCCTGATGGATTACACCCCAGAGTTCTTAGGGAACTCAGTTCTGTAATTTCTCTATCCTTGTATGAAATATTCAGTGATTCTTTGCTTACTGGTATTGTGCCGAGGGAATGACACAGTTCCTCATGGACGTCTGATGGGTAAGTTAAAGTCTATCAGTTTGGAAAGTTTAATGTGTAACTGGATTGAAAACTGGCTTAAAAATCGTACCCAGAGAGTGGTGGTCAATGATTCCTACTCCGAATGGTCCCCGGTAATAAGTGGTGTACCCCAAGGGTCAGTACTGGGCCCTCTTCTGTTTAACTTGTTTATTACCAATATTGAGATTGGAATTAACAGCAATGTTTCTATCTTTGCAGATGACACCAAGCTTTGTAGTACAGTACAGTCTATGGAGGATGTGCAGATGTCACAGGATGACTTAGACACACTGAGTGTTTGGGCGTCCACTTGGCAAATGAGGTTCAATGTGGATAAATGTAAAGTTATGCACCTGGGTACTAATAACCCGCATGCATCATATGTCCTGGGGGGAGTTACTCTGGGAGAGTCGCTGATGGAGAAGGATCTGGGTGTACTTGTAGATAATAGACTACAGAACAGCTCACAATGTCAGTCAGCTGCTTCTAAGGCCAGCAGGATATTGTCATGTATTAACCCCTTGCCTCTAAAGCCTGTTTTGACCTTAATGACCAGGTCCATTTTTCCAAATCTGACCTGTCTCACTTTATGCGCTTATAGCTCAGTGATGCTTTAACATATGCTAGCGATTCTGAGATTATTATTGGCAAAATTTGGTCACTACTTTGTGTATTTTTTGTGAAAAACATCAAAATATCATGAAAAATTTGAAAACTTTGCATTTTATGAACTTTGAAATTCTCTGCTTCTAAAAAAAGGAAGTCATAGCACATAAATTAGTTACTAAGTCACATTACCAATATGTCTTCTTTATTCTGGCAAACATATTTTACTTTTTAGGGTGTTATTGGGCTTAGAAATTTATTAGCAAATTATCACATTTTTGTGAAAGTTTCTAAAAATGATTTTTTTAGGGACCAGTTCTTTTTTTTAAGTGGATTTAGGAGGCTTGTATACTGGAAACCCCCATAAGTGACCCCATTTTGGAACCTAGACACCTTAAATAATTAATCTAGGGGTATAATGAGCATTTTAACCCTACAGGGGCTTGAGGAAAGTATTCACCATTAGGCCGTAAAAAAAATTGGAAAATTAAAATTTTCCAATAATGTATACGTTTAGATTAAAGTTTCTCATTTTCAAAAGGAACATGAGAAAAAAAGCATGCCAAAATTTGTTACGCAGGTTCTCCTGAGTATAATGGTACCCCATGTGCGGGCGTAAACCACTGTATGGGCACACAGCCAGGCTCAGAAGGGAAGGAGCGCCAATTAGCTTTTTTAATGCAGATTTTGCTGAAGAAGTTTCTGAGCTCCAGGTGCGTTTGCAGTGCCCCTGTAGTGTCCGCAGAGTAAAACCCCCTCATAAGTCACCCCATTTTGGAAAGTGCACCCCTCAAAGAATTTATCTTGGGGTAGGATGAGCATTTTGACCCCACAGGTATTAGAGGAAAGTATTCAAAATTAGACAGTAAAAATGAAAAACCCAAATTTTTCCAATAATATGTTTGTTTAGTTTTAAATTTCTCAATTTCACGAGAAACAGGAGAAAAAAAATTAGCCCAATATATGTAACGCAGGTTCTCCTGAGTAGAACGGTACCCCATATGTGGGCATAAACCACTGCATGGGCACACAGCCGGGCTCAGAAGGGAAGGAGCGCCAATTAGCTTTTACAGTGCAGATTTTGCTGAAGAAGTTTCTGAGCACCAGGTGCGTTTGCAGCGCCCCTGTAGTGCCAGCGGAGTAAAAAAAAACATAAGTCACCCCATTTTAAAAAGTACACCCTTCAAAGAATTAATTTTGGGGTGTGATGAGCATTTTGACCCCACAGGTATTAGAAGAAAGTATTCAAAAGAAGACAGTAAAAATGAAAAAAATAGAATTTTTCCAATAATATGTTTGTTTAGTTTGAAATGTCTCAATTTCACTAGGAGCAGGGGAGAAAATACACCCCCAAATCTGTAACACAGGTTCTCCTGAGTATAACGGTACCTCATACTTGGCCATAATCCACTGTATGGGCACACAGCGGGGCTCAGAAGGGAAGGAGTACCAATTTGCTGGAGCAAAACTGCAGTTATTAGAATAGCACAGTTACTAAAATACAATAAAAAATGAGATTATAGGTAATGTAAGGTGGTTACGGGCAACCTGGGGTGGTTACGGGTAATCTGGAGGTGGTTACGGGCAACCTGGGGTGGTTACGGGCAAGATGGGGTGGTTACGGGCAACCTGGGGTGGTTACGGATAAACTGAAGTGTTTATAGGTAATCTGGGATGGATACATGTAATTTGGGGTGGTTATGGCAATCTAGCGTGGTTACAGGCAATCTGGAGAGGGTCACTGGCAATTTGGGGTGGTCGAAGGCAACGTGCGGTGGTCGGAGGCAACGTGCGGTGGTCGGAGGCAATGTGCGGTGGTAGTAGGCAATCTGGGGGGAATTACGTGTAATCTGGCGTGATTAGGGTCAACCTGGGGGGGTTACAGACAATCTGCAGTGGTTACGGGCAACATGGGGTGGTTACAGACAATCTGGGGTGGTTACCGATAAACTGAAGTGCTTATAGGTAATCTGGGGTGGGTACATGTAATTTTGGGTGGTTATGGCAATCTGGTGGGGGTCACTGTCAACGTGTGTGAGTTAGAGGCAGCGTGCCGTGGTCAGAGGCAACGTGCGGTGGTCAGAGGGGGGGGGGGGCACAGTATCACTTTTTATCCCCTGTCACCAATCATTTATGGTGACAGGGGATAAAAAGTGCTTCTTTGCACTGGGAACAGGCGATCAGCGGTATATAGTATATACCGCTGATCGCCTGTACAAGGCCACACGGGGGGGTCCCTGATCACTGCCCCATGCTCTCCGCTACCTCCGGTACTGAGAACTCGGCCTGACACTGGCCACACTGCAAGAGATTACTGAGAACCCGGCCTGACACTGGCCACACTGCAGGAGATTACTGAGAACCCAGCCTGACACTGGGGACACTGCAAGAGATTACTGAGAACCCAGCCTGACACTGGGGACACTGCAAGAGATTACTGAGAACCCGGCCTGACACTGGCCACACTGCAGGAGATTACTGAGAACCCAGCCTGACACTGGGGACACTGCAGGAGATTACTGAGAACCCAGCCTGACACTGGCCACACTGCAAGAGATTACTGAGAACCCGGCCTGACACTGGCCACACTGCAGGAGATTACTGAGAACCCGGCCTGACACTGGCCACACTGCAGGAGATTACTGAGAACCCGGCCTGACACTGGCCACACTGCAAGAGATTACTGAGAACCCAGCCTGACACTGGCCACACTGCAAGAGATTACTGAGAACCCAGCCTGACACTGGCCACACTGCAAGAGATTACTGAGAACCCGGCCTGACACTGGCCACACTGCAGGAGATTACTGAGAACCCGGCCTGACACTGGCCACACTGCAAGAGATTACTGAGAACCCGGCCTGACACTGGCCACACTGCAAGAGATTACTGAGAACCCGGCCTGACACTGGCCACACTGCAAGAGATTACTGAGAACCCGGCCTGACACTGGCCACACTGCAGGAGATTACTGAGAACCCGGCCTGACACTGGCCACACTGCAGGAGATTACTGAGAACCCGGCCTGACACTGGCCACACTGCAGGAGATTACTGAGAACCCGGCCTGACACTGGCCACACTGCAGGAGATTACTGAGAACCCGGCCTGACACTGACCACACTGCAAGAGATTACTGAGAACCCGGCCTGACACTGGCCACACTGCAGGAGATTACTGAGAACCCAGCCTGACACTGGCCACACTGCAGGAGATTACTGAGAACCCGGCCTGACACTGGCCACACTGCAGGAGATTACTGAGAACCCGGCCTGACACTGACCACACTGCAGGAGATTACTGAGAACCCGGCCTGACACTGGCCACACTGCAGGAGATTACTGAGAACCCAGCCTGACACTGGCCACACTGCAGGAGATTACTGAGAACCCGGCCTGACACTGGCCACACTGCAGGAGATTACTGAGAACCCGGCCTGACACTGACCACACTGCAGGAGATTACTGAGAACCCGGCCTGACACTGGCCACACTGCAGGAGATTACTGAGAGAACCCAGCCTGACACTGGCCACACTGCAGGAGATTACTGAGAACCCAGCCTGACACTGGGGACACTGCAAGAGATTACTGAGAACCCGGCCTGACACTGGCCACACTGCAGGAGATTACTGAGAACCCAGCCTGACACTGGGGACACTGCAAGAGATTACTGAGAACCCGGCCTGACACTAGCCACACTGCAGGAGATTGCAAGAGCCATTGAACTGTCTGAGATCCAGGCTCTACACATTGAAAAGAAAGAGACTGCAGTTTCAGTCAATGCAATCTCCAAATCTGCCTATGATAATAGGAACACCAGGAGTAGAAAAGAGAGAACTGTATGTGTAAACTGCAGTAAATGTGGCAGAGAGGGTCACACAAGCCAGGAGTGCACTGTGGTACAGAATAAGACATGCTATGCTTGTGGAAAGATGGGCACTGTGGTACAGAATAAGGGCCCTATTCCACCAGACGATTATCGTTCGCATAATCGTTAACGATTAATGATCTCAAACGACCGCTATTGCGAAAGACCTGAAAACGTTCACTCATTTCCATGGAACGATAATCGTTACTTATGATCGTATTTGCGATCGTTTTTTCTTCGCTATTTCTTCGCTATTGCGTTCGTATCTACTGCGAACGACCGAACGCCGTCTTATTCAATGCGAACGATTTGCGAACGTTTTGCGAACAAGCAACGATAAAAATAGGTCCAGGTCTTATAAAGCGATCAACGATTTCTCGTTCGGTCATTTATCGTTAACTGCATTTTAACCGAACGATTATAGTTTAGATCCAAGCGATTTAATCGCCCTGTGGGGTTAGGGGCCATTTTAGTCCAGAAGCAACGCACAGGCGACTATAGACCTATTCAGTACGCAAGCAGATCCCTCACTGATGTGGAGAGACATTATTCTCAGACTGAGAAAGAACCTTTGGCTGTTGTTTGGGGATGTGAAAGGTTTCACACCTATCTCTATGGTCTTGATTTTGAAATTGTAACAGATCACAAACCATTGGAAGTGATATATTCTCCTTGATCCAAACCATCAGCCAGAATTGAAAGATGGGTTCTTCGTCTGCTACCATACCGTTTTAAAGTGCGATACAGACCTGGACCTACTAATGCAGCAGATGCACTGTCCAGATTGCCACAGTCTTCAGCACCATTTCATAATGTAGCAGAAGAGTACATTCGCTTTGTTGCTGCTAAAGCCATTCCCCAAGCATTGACACCACGTGAGGTGGAAGAGTTATCATCAGTGGACCCAGAAATTGCACAGCTGAGAAATTGTATAAAACGAGAAACCTGGGAGGATTGTGACCCAGGATATCGCAGAATCAAACATGAACTGAGCATTGCTGGACAACTAGTGTTACGTGGGAATCGTATCTTGATGCCTAAAAACTACGGAAACAAACCTTGCACTTAGCCCATGAGGGCCACCAAGGTATGGTGCGCACCAAACAACGATTACGTGAGAAAGTTTGGTGGTCTCCTCGTGTCGAGTCTGTCAGCTGGTGGGTAGCAAACCTAAGCCAGAACCAGTAACACACACTGTTCTACCTGCGGGACCATGGGAAGAGCTGGCTATTGATCTGTGTGACATTCCATCTGGATACCATTTCTTAGTTGTTGTGGACTATTATTCAAGGTGGCAAGAGGTGGTAGTTCTTACAGAAGCAACTTCAACAATAATAATTTAGGGTCTGGAGCGCATTTTTGCTTCTCATGGGTTGCCTAAACTGATTGTGAGTGATAATGGTGTCGAGTTCACGTCTCAGGAATTTCAAGATTATCTCAACACAAATGCCATTGAACATCGTCGTGCAACTCCATACTGGCCTCAAGCTAATGGAGAGGTGGAACGCCAGAACAGAACCCTATTGAAAGCTCTGCGTATAGCTCATTTGGAGAGAAGGGATTGGAAAAAGGAACTGTGGCGTTTTCTTTTGGCTTATCGTACAATCCCCCATGCAACAACAGGAGTTAGTCCTGCTGAACTTCTTTGTGGTCGCAAATTCAGGACAAAATTGCCGGATATTGGGGGTTCTTCTCCTATAAGTTGGGAAATGTTCCAGGAAATTGATGAGGAAAGGAAGATCCGAGCCGAACAATATGCAAACCACCAGCGCCATTGTCAAACTAGTGGCCTGAAACAAGGAGATAAGGTGTTGCTTCAAAATGAACGGTTTAACAAATTGTCCCCATACTTTGAACCTGAACCTTATGTGTTGAAGGAAAAGAGAGGCACTCAGGTGGTTCTGGAGGATTTAGATGGAAACACAAAAGTGCGCAATTCATCCTTTGAAGAAATTTATTGATTCAGAAAGCCAAGGCCTGGAGGACCATGAATCAGCAGAAAGTAGTAGTGGTACCTCCAGTAATTCACACAACGACCCACAACCATCTACTTCAGAAACTTCAGACTTGCCAAGAGCAAAGCGAGCAACGAATCCACCGGCCTACCTACAAGACTATGTGTATGGACAGGAGTTTACAGTTTAAAGTGTTAGGGGTTTCCCCTTGACAATTAATTGTTTATTGCTGTTTATTGTGTTTGATTTCTAGTTCATGTTCAGATGCTGTTCTTCAAGGAAAGGAGGGATTGTAGTATGTTGGAAAGTAATGTGTTAACTTGCTGGCTGCAAAATGTTACAATATTATGTCCATCTGTCTTGTTGCCGCGTGTCTGAGTCTGACCTGCATGGAATAAAGTAAGCAGCCCAAGCCTGGTCTCTGTTCATACACTACAGTGGGCGGGGTTACAAATTAGGTGTTACAGCTTGATTGGCAACAGAAGAGACAAAGATCATGTGACCTCTGTCTCAGAAGGGAGGGGGAGGACAGAGGAGTGGAGACAGAGTGGACCAGGAAGTAAAGATTTTCAGCAGCTTCAGGGTGTGAGTCAGGATGTGCTGCGAACAAACTACGGCCGAATTCAAGTAATACAAACCTATTACGCACAAGCTTAGTTTATAGATGGGGATTGAACAGGGTGAAATATTTCTTTGCCGGAGTTCCCCTTTAAGATCAATTCACATTGGTGAGATTTGCTGCCGATAATCCTGCAGTAAATCCCGTCCTATAATTGACTGATAAATCTACCAAAAATCTTCTTTATCAACAAACCCCACAATATTGTGGGCTGACAATCTTTGGTACCTGGGAAGGATTGAAGTGATAGGTTCGGAGCAGTGTGATGACCAACACACACCAGGATGGCGTCAAACACTTGTGTCTCCTGTTTGCCTTCATGTTCTGTGGTAACGTCCCATTGACCAGTAGCTGTGAAATCTGGGCGCTTTTTAACACTGACAACGGATGTCTTTGAAAGGAAGATTAAAAAAAAAATTTTTTTTAGTTTGAGTAAAGTTTAGCGATTGTTTATTAAAGCAGGATTCCAATTTAAATGCACCATTAAGAAATGTCAAGGTATATTGGTGATGGAAAAAACACAGATGTTGTCTTTTAGCTGTCTATCTCTCTGCAGCGTGGGTGTGGTCCCAGGCACTCCCCCTCCCATTTTCCTCCTCCCCCCTTCATAGACTTGTAATCTGATTCCAGAGCTGCTACAAGTTTTGCCCAATAAATAAAAGTTGTTTTTAAGAGTGGATGACAGTTTACCAGGAAGGCGTAGAGGGAAGTTGCTTGATAAAAGGGAAAGGAGACATTTTTGTCTGATAAGATATATTATTATATATTTTTTTTCTATACAAAGTTTGTTGACATGACAGATTAAATGTGTGCGGCCACTTGGAGGTAGGAGGCGTTGGTGCACACATTGGGAGTTTCGCTCATCCCTAAATATTACCTTGAACTTGATATATTTCCGGAGTTGAAAATGTTCAGTATATTTATGGAAATACTGCAGCACTTTGGAGTTGTGCATGTAGTTGGGATAGTCCTCAGGGATCGGGTAGTCACTGTAGCACATCATTTCCTTGGATGTATTGATGATCACGGAATAGTAAATGCTGGCTCGGGTCTCTTCAGGATCTTTCTGAAATGAAAAAACATGACATATTTATCACATAAATCACGCTGAGACAATATGCAAAATTGCTTAAAGGGGTATTTCCATCTCAATTAACAGTTCTACTTTTTGAAAATAAAAATATTTGCTAAACTTGTCTTCTTCCCCTGATATGCTGCTATCTCCCTCCCATTGTTGACATCTTGTTGTCTAGGTCACTAAACAACACTCTGCTCTAAAAGCAGTGGTCTGGCTGGTGTTCATATAGAGATATATATATACACTATCTCTATAGAAACACCATCCAGACCACTGCTTTTAGAGTAGAGTGATGTTTGGTAACCTAGACAACGAGATGTCGACAATAGCAGCATATCAGGGGAAGAAGACAAGTTTTCTATATTTACCTTGATGAGTCCTACATGTATAACAGGAGTAAGTCTGGCCCAGTCGCCCCTAGCAACCAATCAGATTCCACCTTTCATTTTCCAAAGAGTCTGTGAGGAATGAAAGGTGGAATCTGATAAATCTCCCCCATTGTTATAGAAAAGCTGGTCGAGTTATAGACAGCCCTTTATAAACCCTAGTAACATTGCAATGGTCAGATATACCCTGTAAATGGTGCCAGTAAAATTATAGGCGGAGCCATAAAAAATAAACTCCATCATGTTACTGGTATTAGAATATGGCAATGTAGCGCCGCTCCTGGGTCTTGCCGATCTTTTACAACTGGAATCCGGGTACGTCATATACTTTGTTCCCCCTAGCTGGGACATCACGGCCCGGCTGGTCGATCGCCCGCTCAGCCACTCTGGTGACGGTGACAGGTTAGAGGAATAGAGGAGGGATAACTGTGAGGTACCATCGATAGAGATTGGTTTCCAGTCAACTCTAAGCTGGTGGCAACACATAATACAGTGCATGACTTTGGTCGCATATACACTTAACCCTTTACATAAATACCTTTAGCTGTATCTGACAATCAATAAACACACTGTGCGACCTCTAGTGGTGGGAATACATGAAGACACTTTCAGCCCAGAATACCAACCTACATATAGGAATACAGAACAGCAATGGCACACCTATTCAGGGATATAGCAGGTATATCCATGCAGAGACTGGAAGCGGCTGTATCTCCTCTGCTTCTCTGTGACCGGATCATCTTATTAGTATATTTAAGAGGAGTTTTAGTAACTATTGTGCCATCAATTTGAACTTACAGAGAAATCATCCAGTTTCACTTTACACCATGTTTGATAAACCTCCCTCAATATAAATGTGACTGTACCTTAAACCTCCAGAGTCCTCCAATGTCGTCACTTCTTTCAAAGCACGTTGGCTCTAAACCTTCATCGAGGCAGCATTTTATTGCAGGCAGTCCGCTGGCTCCGGCACCGATCACGGCGACCTTCTTACCCATGGTGGTGTGTTGGGTTCAGCTTTAGAGAACAGAACACTGTTAGGAAAGTCAACTTTTACCACATTTTATTGGGAGCGGCCATATTGACTGCGCTGATTAACAGCAATTAGAGTCATGCTTTACAGCAAACCTTCATAGACATATAAACAATAGACTGGAGACTGACATCTATGACCATTTGGCTCTACTAGGCATTGCTTCCACCTACCTAGAATCCTGCTCCACACTGATGAGGGGCAACCCCCCGAAACTGCTGTCTGTGGATGGATACCTGGCCTCCGGAGGTCACCACAATAACATCATGCCAATCGTATCACATAGAGCTTGTGTGGGGGCAGGGCTGATGGATGAGGACAATGCTTCTCAACTTCTTGCCACAGATATGAACAACCAAAGCCATAACTAACAGGTTGACCGAATATATAACCTGATAGGCCAGAACCAGAGGACCCCTCTCCCCACTCAGCATACATATACACGTCTAGCCAAGCACCCATGTTTATCAGGGGATTGGGAGATATAGACAAACAAGAGCCCCGACTGTATGGCCAGCCTTAGCCAAAGATTTCCTTTGAACCCCACACAGATGTTTTTGTAGTTTTTCTTCCACAATGTGAAATAGAACAAAAAATTTAGTTGCCGTGTCTGCTATGACTTTTTACATGTCTACCGAAACTTTGTACAATGCATACCCTTCCTAGTACAGTACTGTTAAATATAAAGGGGGTTATCCAGCGCTACAAAAACATGGACACTTTCCCCCTCTCTTGTCTCCAAATTGGGTGGGGTTTGGAACTCAGTTCCATTGAAGTAAATGGAGCTTAATTGCAAACCGCACCTGAACTGAAGACAAGAGAGGGGGAAAAGTGGCCATGTTTTTGTAGCGCTGGATACTGGTGCTAGATAGTTATACAGATTTGTAAATCTCCAGTCTTCCAGTACTTATCAGCTGCTGTATGTCCTGCAGGAAGTGGTGTATTCTCTCCAGTCTGACAAGGTCCGTTTCAGTTGGTGCTTCTATCCCAATACTGGACACTTTAACATTACATTTTTGTATATTTTCAGCTTTACAGGGCCCAGGTACCTAACCTAGCATTCCTAAAGGGCCCAGGAACCTAACCTAGCATTCCTAAAGGGCCCAGGAACCTAACCTAGCATTCCTACAGGGCCCAGGAACCTAACCTAGCATTCCTACAGGGCCCAGGAACCTAACCTAGCATTCCTACAGGCAGGGCCGCCGATAGGGCAGTACAACCGGTACTGCCGTATGGGGCCCGGCCCTAAGAGACATGGGGGGGGGGGCCCGGCGGGCCCGCCGGCCGCCGCCCCCTCCCCCGGCCGCCGCCCCCTCCCCGACCGCTATGCTAGGGGGGCCCGCACGGCCCCCCTTGCCACCTGGGGGGGGGGGGGGGTTGTGCCGCTTCGGTCCGGTGAGCTTCCGGCACACGCTGCCTCTATCACTGGCCGGAAGCTCACAGCTGCAGCCCTGCGGTCCTTCTCTCCTGCTCGGCAGCGGCGCACGTGACGTCATCGCGCCGAGCAGGAGAGAAGTTCCTGGACCGCGGGGCTGCAGCTGTGAGCTTCCGGCCAGTGATAGAGGCAGCGTGTGCCGGAAGCTCACCGGACCAAAGCTGCATGGGAAGGGGGGACCTGCCTCTGCTCCCCCGGCCGCTCCCTCTTCCCCCAGCCTCTCCTCCTGTACCCCCCTCCAGCCTCTCCTCCTGCACCCCCCTTCCAGACTCTCCTCCTGTACCCCCTTCCAGCCTCTCCTCCTGTACCCCCCCTCCAGCCTCTCCTCCTGTACCCCCCTCCAGCCTCTCCTCCTGTACCCCCCCTCCAGCCTCTCCTCCTGTACCCCCCCTCCAGCCTCTCCTCCTGTACCCCCCCCTCCAGCCTCTCCTCCTGTACCCCCCCTCCAGCCTCTCCTCCTGTACCCCCCCCTCCAGCCTCTCCTCCTGTACCCCCCCCTCCAGCCTCTCCTCCTGTACCCCCCCCCTCCAGCCTCTCCTCCTGTACCCCCCCTCCAGCCTCTCCTCCTGTACCCCCCCTCCAGCCTCTCCTCCTGTACCCCCCCCCTCCAGCCTCTCCTCCTGTACCCCCCTTCCAGCCTCTCCTCCTGTACCCCCCCTCCAGCCTCTCCTCCTGTACCCCCCTCCAGCCTCTCCTCCTGTACCCCCCCTCCAGCCTCTCCTCCTGTACCCCCCCTCCTGTACCCCCTCCAGCCTCTCCTCGTGTACCCCCCTGTCTCTCCTCCTGCACCCCCAGCCTCTCCTCCTGTACCTCCTCTAGCCTCTCCTCCTGCACCCCAAAGCCTCTCCTCCTGCACACCACAGCCTCTCCTCCTGTACCCCTCAGCCTCTCCTCCTGTACCCCTCAGCCTCACCCCCTGTACCCCACAGCCTCTCCCCCAGCCTCTCCTCCTCTACCCCCCCTCCAGCCTCTCCTCCTGCACCCCCCTTCCAGCCTCTCCTCCTGTACCCCCTTCCAGCCTCTCCTCCTGTACCCCCTTCCAGCCTCTCCTCCTGTACCCCCTTCCAGCCTCTCCTCTTGTACCCCCCCGCCTCTCCTCCTGCACCCCATAGCCTCTCCTCCTGCACCCCACAGCCTCTCCTCCTGCACCCCACAGCCTCTCCTCCTGCACCCCACAGCCTCTCCCCCAGCCTCTTCTCCTGCACCCCCCAGCCTCTCCTCCTGCACCCCACAGCCTCTCCCCCAGCCTCTTCTCCTGCACCCCCCAGCCTCTCCTCCTGCACCCCACAGCCTCACCCAGCCTCTTCTCCTGCACCCCCAGCCTCTCCTCCTGCACCCCACAGCCTCTCCCCCAGCCTCTTCTCCTGCACCCCCCAGCCTCTCCTTCTGCACCCCACAGCCTCACCCAGCCTCTTCTCCTGCACCCCTCAGCCTCTCCTCCTGCACCCCACAGCCTCTCCCACAGCCTCTTCTCCTGCACCCCCCAGCCTCTCCCCCAGCCTCTTCTCCTGCACCCCCAGCCTCTCCTCCTGCACCCCACAGCCTCTCCTGCACCCCACAGCCTCTCCTCCTGCACCCCACAGCCTCTCCTCCTGCACCCCACAGCCTCTCCTCCTACACCCCAAAGCCTCTCCTCCTGCACCCCACAACCTCTCCCCCTAGCCTACCCTCCTGCACCCCCAGCCTTTCCGTCAGCACCCCCAAGCCTCTCTGTCAGCACCCCCCAGCCTCTCCTCCTGCACCCCCTAGCCTCTCCACCAGCACCCCCAGCTGCTCCCCCTGCCCCCCAGCTGCTCCTCCGTCTGTCCCCCATCTTCTCCCCCTGCCACCCCAGCTGCCCAATCTTCTCCCTGCCACCCTAGCTGCCCCCTATCTGCTCCCCCTGCCTGCCACCCCAGCTGCTCCTCCTGCCCCCCATCTACTCCCCCTGCCACCCCAGCTGCTGCCCCTGAGCTGATCCCTCTGCCCCACATTGCTCCCTCTGCCCCCCCAGCTGCTCCCCCTGCCCCTCTCACCCCAGCTGCTCCCCCTGCCCCCATCTACTACCCCTGCCCCTCTCACCCCAGCTGCTCCCCCTGCCCCTCTCACCCCAGCTGCTCCCCCTGCCCCCATCTACTACCCCTGCCCCTCTCACCCCAGCTGCTCCCCCTGCCCCTCTCACCCCAGCTGCTCCCCCTGCCCCCATCTACTACCCCTGCCCCTCTCACCCCAGCTGCTCCCCCCGCCCCCATCTACTACCCCTGCCCCTTTCACCCCAGCTTCTCCCCCTGCCCCCCATCTGCTCCTCCTCCTGCCCCCATCTACTCCCCCTGCCCCCAGCTGCTCCCTCTGCCTCCCCAGATTCTCCCCCTGCCTCCCCAGATTCTCCCCCTGCCACCCCTAGCTGCTCCCCCTCCCCGTCACCCCAGCTGCTCTCCTTCCCCCTGTCACCCCAGCTTCTCCCCTTCACCCCAGCGGCTTCCCCTGCCACCCCCAGCTGCCCTCCTGCCCCAGTCACCCCCAGCTGCCTGCTTGCAGACTAGTTGTGGTCGGAGAAGTCTTCTTGATCGCTGCGCCAGATGGAGAAGAAAGCAAGAAGCGACGGCAATCGGAGAAGACGTCACCTGTGAGTCATTAGTAACTGCACTGTAATCACTTCTATAGTGTGCAGAGCCTGTGTACCATTGGGGTCTATAAGGGTCAGTGTATTGTTTGCGGTAGTGTACTGACACAGCCCCGCGGACACTACAGTACACTAGCGCAAACTTTTAAACTAGGACCCAACTACAACAGCCGCAGGCACTACAACTCCCAGCATATGCTGAGGGCTGCAGACTGTCAGTACATGCTGGGAGTTGTAGTGCCTGCAGCTGTTGTAGTTGGGTCCTAGGTGCATTATACACTGGATGCTTTGTAGCATATAAGAATACATAGATCTGTGGGGGCTCGGTGTAGGGAAGTGACCCCAGAACATCACTAATAGGGGATAGGGGAAGATGTTGTTGTTCTATCCCCTATTAGTGATGTTCTGGGGTCACTTCCCTGCACTGAGCCCCCACAGATCTATGTATTCTTATATGCTACAAAGCATCCAGTGTATAGGACCCAACTACAACAGCTGCAGGCACTACAACTCCCAGCATGTACTGACAGTCTGCAGCCCTCAGAGTATGCTGGGAGTTGTAGTACAGTGTAGACAGATGTATTGCTGGACCCTCAGGGCTGATGTCACCCACAGATTGCAGCCACCAGGAGCCTCTGCACACAGTGATTTATTACAGGGTTGTCCTCTCAGAGACTACAACTCCCAGCATACCCTGAGAGCTGTATAAATGTAGGGATTTGTCACAAATACAGATGAATTCAGGAAAGGACGGGGTCAGCATGTCGTGTCTCACTGGTTCTATATTGGTGGGCCCCAGGTACCCCAGTCCAACACTAGACAGAAGCGGCCCCCAAACTAAGACGTCCCCGGCCTCCTTCCTTCCTCCTCATTTGTTTGATGAGAACAGCGGGCATCAAGCAGAGTGACACCCAAGTGCCAGGGTATATACCATGCATGTACAGTAATGGGGGGAGGGGGGGCGCCTCAGCGTGCAAAGTGCCTAGGGCAGCATAAACTCTAAATACAGGCCTGGCTGCCGGCACTTCATACCAGGAGCCTATGGGAGGCCGGGCCGTGACCTCTCCGGCAGGCGTGATCATGTGACGTCATCACGCCTGCCGGAAGTCCCGTCCCTGCGGCTCGCAAGATGGAGCCCGAAGAGGAGGAGGAAGAGCTGCTGCCTGCACAGTGCGGATTAGGTGAGTAGGATGTTTGTTTTTTTAGGGGCATTATTAGTATATGGGGGCACCTCTGGGGGCATTATTAGCATATGGGGGCACCTCTGGGGGCATTATTAGTATATGGGGGCACCTCTGGGGGCATTATTAGTATATGGGGGCACCTCTGGGGGCATTATTAGTATATGGGGGCACCTCTGGGGGCATTATTAGTTCATGGAAGGCACCTCTGGGGGCATTATTAGTTCATGGAAGGCACCTCTGGGGGCATTATTAGTTCATGGGGGGCACCTCTGGGGGCATTATTAGTATATGGGGGCACCTCTGGGGGCATTATTAGTATATGGGGGCACCTCTGGGGGCATTATTAGTGTATGGGGGCACCTCTGGGGGCATTATTAGTGTATGGGGGCACCTCTGGGGGCATTATTAGTGTATGGGGGCACCTCTGGGGGCATTATTAGAGTATGGGGGCACCTCCGGGGGCATTATTAGTATATGGGGGCACCTCCGGGGGCATTATTAGTTCTTGGGGGGCACCTCTGGGGGCATTATTAGTATATGGGGGCACCTCTGGGGGCATTATTAGTATATGGGGGCACCTCTGGGGGCATTATTAGTATATGGGGGCACCTCTGGGGGCATTATTAGTATATGGGGGCACCTCTGGGGGCATTATTAGTATATGGGGGCACCTCTGGGGGCATTATTAGTATATGGGGGCACCTCTGGGGGCATTATTAGTATATGGGGGCACCTCTGGGGGCATTATTAGTATATGGGGGCACCTCTGGGGGCATTATTAGTATATGGGGGCACCTCTGGGGGCATTATTAGTATATGGGGGCACCTCTGGGGGCATTATTAGTATATGGGGGCACCTCTGGGGGCATTATTAGTATATGGGGGCACCTCTGGGGGCATTATTAGTATATGGGGGCACCTCTGGGGGCATTATTAGTATATGGGGGCACCTCTGGGGGCATTATTAGTATATGGGGGCACCTTTGGGGGCATTATTAGTATATGGGGGCACCTCTGGGGGCATTATTAGCTCATGGGGGCACCTCTGGGGGCATTATTATCTCATTGGGGGCACCTCTGGGGGCATTATTAGTGTATGGGGGCACCTCTGGGGGCATTATTAGTGTATGGGGGCACCTCTGGGGGCATTATTAGTGTATGGGGGCACCTCTGGGGGCATTATTATTGGTGAACATATACAAATCAAACAGCCCCCCAGACCCTCGAAATTCAATAACCCCAAACGGGGCATTGCCTAGTACTCAACAGCATTCTGAATACAGGGGAACCCCTACCCCACTCTTGTATAAGTTTTAGTCTCCATCATAATGAGCCCCGCTGGGCTTGTAGACACGCTATAAATTGTACGTTGCAAGGGTGAATATAACGCACTGCATACAGAGCACAAGAGGCAGCTATACAAGTAAGTGTCTGTATGGTGACATTTAAATTGCACCTTGTTCACATTTAGGTTCTACAATTTTATAACTGTATAACAGAGGTTACATTTTAAGCCACTGGGGAAAATGGGGTATATGAGCCAGTTCTCTAGAATTGATCGGAACCAAATTATACCTCCCAGCAAGGCGTGGGGCGAACACACTATTTTTTTTATTATTAATGTGGGGGGCCCAGACACTTTGGTTGTATGGGGCCCCGAAATTCCTGATGGCGGCCCTGCCTACAGGACCCAGGAACCTAACCTAGCATTCCTAAAGGGCCCAGGAACCTAACCTAGCATTCCTACAGGGCCCAGGAACCTAACCTAGCATTCCTAAAGGGCCCAGGAACCTAACCTAGCATTCCTACAGGGCCCAGGAACCTAACCTAGCATTCCTACAGGGTCCATGAACCTAACCTAGCATTCCTACAGGGCCCATATACCTAACCTAGCATTCCTACAGGGCCCAGGAACCTAACCTAGCATTCCTACAGGGCCCAGGAACCTAACCTAGCATTCCTACAGGGCCCATGAACCTAACCTAGTATTCCTACAGGGTCCAGGAACCTAACCTAGCATTCCTACAGGACCCATGAACCTAACCTAGTATTCCTACAGGACCCAGGAAAATAACCTAGCATTCCTAAAGGGTCCAGGAACCTAACCTGACATGCCTACAGGGCCCAGGAACCTAACCTAGCATTCCTACAGGGCCCAGGAACCTAACCTAGCATTCCTACAGGGTCCAGGAACCTAACCTAGCCTTCCTACAGGGCCCAGGAACCTAACCTAGCATTCCTACAGGACCCAGGAACCTAACCTAGCATTCCTACAGGGCCCAGGAACCTAACCTAGCATTCCTACAGGACCCAGGAACCTAACCTAGCATTCCTAAAGGGTCAACATCAATCCACAGGTCAAGAAATTGTCAGAAAACTAAACTTTTTATACTCTGTCTAGGGTTGGGCGTCCTGCTACGATCACTCCAAGACCCCCATGGGCAATTCTGAAAGAGGTAAAAAAAAAAAAAGAACCCAAGACTAACAGCAAAAAGATGTACAAAGAACTCTACAGACTGCAAAAGCCTAAAAAAGACTGGGGAAAAAAATGAAAAAATAAAGAATAAAAAAAACCTGAAAAAACCCTGAAAAACACAGAACCAGACAGGCTTTCCTACAGAAACACATTGCAGCCCGTGCCGGGACCACTGGGATATTACATAATATTACTGAGAAATGGCCTTGATGCAGAATGCAGAAGGAAGGAAGAAGAATGCGGCAGCGCTCGCCTAGACCGGACCCAGATGTAGACTGGACATCAGGTGATCACAACCTACAGAGGGGGACCTGGCTACTGGGGATACTACCTACAGAGGGGGACCTGGTTACTGGTGATACTACCTACAGAGGGGGACCTGGC
Source organism: Dendropsophus ebraccatus (assembly GCF_027789765.1). NCBI lineage: Eukaryota > Metazoa > Chordata > Amphibia > Anura > Hylidae > Dendropsophus > Dendropsophus ebraccatus. Next base: position 159,636,547 of record NC_091457.1, on the reverse strand, counting down.
TACTGGTGATACTACCTACACAGGGGGACCTGGCTACTGGGGATACTACCTACAGAGGGGGACCTGGCTACTGGTCATACTACCTACAGAGGGGGACCTGGCTACTGGTGATACTACCTACACAGGGGGACCTGGTTACTGGGGATACTACCTACAGAGGGGGACCTGGTTACTGGGGATACTACCTACAGAGGGGGACCTGGTTACTGTGGATACTACCTACAGAGGGGGACCTGTCTACTGTGGATACTACCTACAGAGGGGGACCTGTCTACTGGGGATACTACCTACAGAGGGGGACCTGGCTACTGGGGATACTACCTACAGAGGGGGACCTGGTTACTGGGGATACTACCTACAGAGGGGGACCTGGTTACTGGGGATACTACCTACAGAGGGGGACCTGGTTACTGGGGATACTACCTACAGAGGGGGACCTGTCTACTGGGGATACTACCTACAGAGGGGGACCTGGTTACTGTGGATACTACCTACAGAGGGGGACCTGGTTACTGTGGATACTACCTACAGAGGGGGATTTCAGACCCTTTATATTGTTATAATCTCATATACAAGAAATAGAGGGATATGTTCCAATGATACATTAATGACCTGTTGATCACTCGGCGGGGAGACATTCCAGATCTTCTCTATTACAGGGATCGATAATCTGATTACCATTCCGAGTAACAGAGACAATGATCAGCTGATGACAATGACAAATCAGCAGATTGTGTCTTTTGGTCCTCATGCAAAATCATCGGTCACTGACTATGTGCAAAAGTGATGCACGGCCGTTGGCTGATGAATGTGTAAAGAAAATAATAGAGTGTATACCTACCTGTTCTCGCTCCGCGATGCTCCTGCCCGCTCCCGGTATCTTCCTGGCTTCTGTTCTATTCCCGCAGCCACTGGAACTTTAGAACCGGTCTCTCAAGTGAAAGACTGCTCAGCCAATCCCTGGCCATGGCTAGTGATTGGCTGAGCAGCCTGTCACTTCAGATGCATAGAACTTCAGATGCATATAAGAACAAACAACCACCAGATCTAAACATCTAATATTTCATTATCTATTAGATCATCCAGAGATTGTTTGGCAATATGACAATATTTGGGACAGATCCTGTGTTCTCTATGGGGAAAAGAGGGTTAAGCGCTCGGTGTTCTCTATGGGGAAGAGAGGGTTAAGTGCTCTGGCTGCAGCTTATCTCTTCCAGAACAAAGGACTGTGGCAGTGATTATCCATCACACCCAACCCGTATCTCCACTGACATCATCTATGGGTGGATGGTTGGCGGAGCCCCATATACCTTATACTGTGAAAAGCAGGCACAACCGACTAAGATATAAGATGTATGGGGACCATTATTCTTCCTCCTGTCTCCCATTCCACTGCCAGCTACAATCCCTATTTGTTATCTTCCTCTGGTCTTCTACTTTATAGCCAGTCACAAAAGTTTAAAGAGTTTATTTTTGGCGACCTTGGTGCCAACCCAATATGTGCATAAACATGCACGAGAGAGTTGTGTGATATGGACCTGATGAAGAGAAGAGCATGATCGCAAAACACGTCGATTCTGATTTATCTGATTTACAATAAAGAAGAATCGCCCTTCCAAGCTCGTGTTGTGCAGCACTTCTGAATTCAGCGCTTTCTCCTGCCTATGTCTATGTTTCATATCCTGGAGTTATTGCTGAGGAAGCTGCAATCATCCTGATTGGTTTATGTGCATATACAAGCAGTGTGCCTATTCAGCACAACCAGACACGGTGAGCAGCCTCTACTGTGTTGTATTCAGTAACACCCTGTGGTTATTTTACTGTCATCATACATATAAGCTCCTGCCCCCAGAGGGGTTAAAGTGTCACTGCAGAAATCAATAGTACGGGCGATTTTAAAAAACCTTGTAATTGGGTTTATTAGCCAAAAATGCATTTTTATCATAAAAAAGCAGTTTGAAGCTCTTCCCCCCTGTCTTCATATTTTTCTATGGAGAGGGGAGGGGTGGAGGGAGATGAGGCCCCAAAACAGGGCAACAAAGAGTTAATTTACAGCTACATCACCGGGCTATCTCCTCTGAAGTCAGCACTGACCTCTCTGACCTCTGAATACCGGCTTTCACACAGCTCCCGCTGTGTAAACCTTTGTTCTCTGCCCTCTGCCGGTGACTAATCTCCCTCCTCTCCCCCTCCCCTCTCCATAGGTTACACAGGGCAAAGAGCAAACTAGCGCTGACAGTGCTTATTTGCTCCTCTATGTCACCCCATGTAATAGGGGCTTTAGGACAGTAATGACATACAATGATTTGGAATATTTAGGTTGAGGCTAAACACACAGAGGCTGAATTACTATAGCTAATTCTTAAAGGGGTACTCCGGTGAAAATCTTTTTCTTTCAAATCAGCTGGTTTCAGAAAGTTATATAGATTTGTAATTTGCTTCTATTTAAAAAATTCCAGTATTCCCCTACTTATCAGCTGCTGCATGTCCTGCAGGAAGTGGTGTATTCTTTCCAGTCTAACACAGTGCTCTCTGCAGCCATCTCTGTCCATGTCAGGAACTGCCCAGAGCAGCAGCAAATCCCCATAGAAAACCTCTCCTGCTCTGGACAGTTCCTGACATGGACAGAGGTGGCAGCAGAGAGCACTGTGTCCGACTGGAGAGAATACACCACTTCCTGCAGGACATATAGCAGCTGATAAGTACTGGAAGACTGGAGATTTTTAAATAGAAGCAAATTACAAATCTATATAACTTTTCTGAAACCAGTTGATTTGAAAGAAAAAGATTTTTGCTAGAGTACCCCTTTAAATAGTATAAACTTAGACTAGACAGTCTAAGAATGTGCCAAATGTAAACTGGGCCCATCTATGGACATTGTTGTGTAAATCATTATATATTTTTTTTTTTCAATTATGTTTAATCCATCATACAGAGGTTTCAAAAGTTTTGATATGCAGAGAAGCCCCCAATCGCAGGAGAAGTGCACGGCTTTGCGCTTCACTCCCTGGCTTACTGCTCAAAGTTACTCATTACCGGAGATGGACTCCATTTTTTTATCTTAGGAGCCAATCTCCTGCAACATGTTGTATCTAGCAGCAGGCCAGGGCACTTCCAACTTAAAGCGGTACTCCGGCGGGGCGGGGGGGCTTTTTTTCCGATCTGGCCGGGGAGGAGGTGGCTGAGGGCATAGGCATCCACTCACCTCCCCGGTTCAAGCGGCGGGCGCCGTATGGCAGCGCTCAGGTCGCCACTGCCCGGCTGCTTCCTGGTCTCTGACGCGGGCTTGAGACGTGATGTTAACAAATTGGGGGAGATTTATATGAGGCTATGTTCACACTGCGTATGAATACGTCCGTAGTGCGAGCCGCGAATATACGCACGTAGTTTTGAGGTTGATGCGTTCGCTTGAAAGTATACGATATACGCCCGCACAGTGCACACTACATATGAGTTTACGGCCGGATCGTATACGGCGCCGTGAAAAATGAACAAGACCATTGTTTGAGGACGGAAATGTTGAAACTCACGGCCGTGGATTTCCATTTCCTCATTTCAGCCAAATTGAACTTGATTTTTTGATCCAAAAGGTTCTGTCAGTTTTATTGGGCTGGGTGAAGATTTCCAAGTAAATGACCTGTTTCAGATCGCTTCGAAACAAGCCGGGGAAGCAGAACTGTACTACGGGCGTATGTTCGCGGTTCGTACACATCCGGCCGCATGTCTATTTTTCTCACACCCGTATTTTCAGCCGCACATGTACGGCAGCGTAAGACCTGCGTATGGATTCGTACGCAGTGTGAACATAGCCTGAGGGTGTAAATATACACCTGGTGTAAACTGCCCACAGCAACCAATCACAGCTCAGGTTTCAGCTCTGGTAGAATAAAAGAGGAGCTGTGATTGGTTGCTGTGGGCAGTTTACACCAGGTATATATTTACACCCTTTCATAAATCTCCCCCATTATATATCGTCGCGTGCGGAATTGTCCGATCTATTAAAATATGACATTATTGTTCCCACACGGTGAACGGAGTAAACAAACAAACAAAAAAACACCAGGATTGCTGCTTTTATAAAATTATATATCAGAAAAAAACTAATAAAAAGCAATCAAAATGTTTCTTCGACACCAATATGATATTAATAAAAACTAGAGATCATGGCGCAAAAAATGACACCTCAACCAGCCCTGTAGGTAGAAAAATAAAAGTGCTATGGCTCTTAGAAGGCGGGGAGGAAGATTGCATTTATTTGACCCGGACATCCGGGCATCAATGGGCTCAGTCTTGAAGGGGTTAAACAAGTAAAGGTTTCTTAAAAGCTCATGTAGTGCCCGGAATGTTCCCCAGTTTTATGGTGCAAATTGGATGAAAATCCTGGTGCCTAAATCCATCCCATAGTTTTTGCAGCTTCAATGCCGAATGGTCAGTACACTGTGAGAGCTACTGAAGTGATTTACACACCCTATGGCTATGTTCACACAACATATGGACAGCAGACGTTGTTTGGCACTCAAAAAAAAAAAAAAACGTCAGTTGTTGAATTAAAAATAGCATCGAAATCAATAAAGAACGGTCGGAAATAACCGACATGTCCATTATTACGAAGGCCGTTGTTCAATACATTGTGTGAAAAACGGCCGTTATTTGCATCGACTTCAATGCGACACATTTCACCATGAGAAGAATGTTCGTTCTTGTGATAAAATGTACATTGTGTGAAGCAACAAACAAAAAATAAATATAAAGAAAAAGTAATAAAATAAATCGACATCTACAAACAATAAATCAGATAGTAAATCTTGCCCAGAAGAGCTTACAATCTAAAAGCAGAAAATACTATTGTACTGTGCTAAGAATAAACAGAACTGAACCCTAATCCCCCCCCTTCGGTGATATAGTAAGAGGCTCAGATCACTTACCCACTGGTCCCGATAGCGACTTCTTTCTCAGTAAGGTTTCTGTAACTAGCTGCCGGTTTTAGTACTCGTCCCCCCTCCCCCTCTCGGGTGCAGAACACGGACATAGTAGCTGGAGGGCGGCCCTGTTCTTCTGAGTTAATGTTCAGCCTACTATACTACACTACTTTTTTATGTAAGTTTTATTACTTCTTGAAGATACTAATTTGTTTTGCAATAAGCTGATCGGTACGTGTTAGAGCTGGTTTATAATGCCATGCAGGGAATGGTTTCCATGCTCACTCACCTTGCATCAATCAAACACCTGTCATTACGAATCTTCACCCGATCGTTGTTTAGTCGCTCCTGCCGCCAGAAGATCGGGCAACTGTGCATGTGATCATACCACTGAGTGCCATGCATGAGACCTATTCTGATTCAATAGGGGTCGGCAACGCACCTCACCCAGCGTGGTCGTATCCATGGGTAGCAGGAGTGACAGTGTTTCTGTTGGTTACATGCTTCGCAAAAGCCTTTACTTATTGTGAGTAAGTGATGATGTAGTAGTGATAAAGTTTTGCCACTAGATGTCGCTGTTATAGGTATGTGTACTCAGTTGCTGCACGGCTGAAGTATGGAAAGGGTTATTGTTTATTTGTGTCACATGGATCTGCGAACCTATGGGAGTATCTTCTTCTTCTGTCCTATCTTGTACTTTACTTCTTCTTTATGCACTCTTCACCCATTCACAGCACACCTTACAGGGAGCTGTAGATAGGAAATCACATGGGTAGAGGAAGTGTAGACGTCTTTGGTCATTAGTTACACCTCGAGCAACCTTACTAAGCACTATGCAGCGTTAAACCCCTCACAGGTTGGACTAGAAGAGTCACCGTGCAGAACAGTATTCACAAAGAGCAAAAAGCTAGGAACTGAACCAGATAGAGCAAAGTTGCTAGAAGCCTATGAACTCTATCTCGCAGCACGGTTGTCAGCAGGGAACCCCCAGCATTCCGCTCATCCCAGGTAACAGGGTCTGGGGCTTGTGTCACCCCCAGGACAGGTCCCCCTACACTGGTAGGGCAACAGGTAATTCATTACGACCAAGGTCGATGCACGGGCACAAGTATTCTCTCTCAAGTATTCTTATATCTCTACCTCATCCTCCAACATCCCGGCAGAGCACATTACTACTTGGGTTGGGACTCTCACGACATCTTTCTCTCTACTCCTGTCACAGATCTGGATCCTGTATTATCAAGTGTAACATATCCTGTCAAGGCACAGCTGTATGTTCTGCTTCAAACAAGTACTTTTAGAGTAAACAAGAGATTATCTATATCATAAAAATCAAAGTCTGTCTGTCTGTCTGTCCTTCTGTCTGTCTGTCTGTCCTCTATAGACTTCCAAACGCCTGAACCGTTTGACCCCAAATTTGGCACACAGATACATTGGGTGCCCGGGAAGGTTATTGGGAAGGTCCCGTCCCTGCCAGATGTACAGGAGGGGAGGGGGAGGGGAAAGAGAGGCGCCCCATAGAGATGAATGGGAAAATCTCCTCACTGCAAACACAGGTGATATAATTAGCTGCAGCAGACACGGCAGTTGGAGCCTTAGCAACCAATAGGATTACTGCTTTCATTTTCACAGGGAGCAATGGTTGCTAGGGAAGCTGCCTCACAACATCCACAGTAATAACTGGTAGACCCCCTACTCCATCTATACAGTACAGGTATACAGGACCCCCTACTCCATCTATACAGTACATGTATATACAGGGCCCCCTACTCCATCTATACAGTACATGTATATACAGGGCCCCCTACTCCATCTATACAGTACATGTATATACAGGACCCCCTACTCCATCTATACAGTACATGTATATACAGGACCCCCTACTCCATCTATACAGTACATGTATACAGGGCCCCCTACTCCATCTGTACAGTACATGTATATACAGGACCCCCTACTCCATCTATACAGTACATGTATACAGGACCCCCTACTCCATCTATACAGTACATGTATATACAGGGCCCCCTACTCCATCTATACAGTACATGTATATACAGGACCCCCTACTCCATCCATACAGTACATGTATATACAGGACCCCCTACTCCAACTACACATTACATGTATATACAGGGCCCCCTACTCCATCCATACAGTACATGTATATACAGGACCCCCTACTCCATCCATACAGTACATGTATATACAGGACCCCCTACTCCATCTATACAGTACATGTATATACAGGGCACAACAGGTATACCAAACTGTGACTGGGTAACACTGCCACACCAGACCTGACCAATACCGCCATACTGTGCTGGATAACACTGTCATACCAGACCTGACCAATACCGCCATACTGTGACTGGATAACACTGCCGCACCAGACCTGACCAATACCGCCATACTGTGACTGGATAACACTGCCAGACCTGACCAATACCGCCATACTGTGACTGGATAACACCTCCATACCAGACCTGACCAATACCGCCATACTGTGACTGGATAACACCTCCATGCCAGACCTGACCAATACCGCCATACTGTGACTGGATAACACTGTCATATAAGACCTGACCAATACTGCCATACTGTGAATGGATAACACCGCCACACCAGACCTGACCAATACCGCTATACTGTGCTGGATAACACTGTCATACCAGACCTGTCCAATGCCGCCATACTGTGACTGGAAAACACTGCCATACCAGACCTGACCAATACCGCCATACTGTGCTGGATAACACTGTCATACCAGACCTGACCAATACCGCCATACTGTCACTGGATAACACTGCCATACCAGACCTGACCAATACCGGCAAACTGTGACTGGGTAACACCGCCACACCAGACCTGACCAATACCGCCATACTGTGACTGGATAACACCCCCATACCAGACATGACCAATACCGACACACTGTGACTGAATAACACTGCCATACGGGTAAATACAACCCTGCAGGTATACAGGACACTACATGTATACAGGACCCAGAAACTATACACTACAAGTGCACGGGACCTCCACAAAACTATATACTACAGGTATACAGGACCCCAAACTTTACACTACAGGTATACAGTACCCCAAAACTATATACTACAGGTATACAGGACCTCCACCAACTATATACTTCAGGTATACAGGACCTCCACCAACTATATACTACAGGTATACAGGACCCCAAACTATACACTACAGGTATACAGGACCCCAAAACTATACACTACAGGTATACATGAACTCCATTAACTATATACTACAGGTATATAGGACCCCAAACTATACACTACAGGTATACAGGACCTCAAAACCATACACTACAGGTATACAGGACCTACACCAACTCTATAATACAGGTATACAGCACCTTCACCAACTCTATACTACAAGTATACAGGACCCCAAATATACTACAGGTATACAGGAACTCCACCAGCTATATACTACAGGTATATAGGACCCCAAACTATACACTAAAGGTATACAGGACCTCCACCAACTCTATACTATAGTTATACAGGACCCTCAAACTATTTACTGCAGGTATACAGGACCCCCGAACTATATACTACAGGTATACAAGACCTCCACCAATTATACACTACAGGTATCCAGGACCCTCAAACTATAAACTACAGGTATACAAGACCTCCACCAACTATACATTACAGGTATACAGCACCAACTATATACTACAGGTATACAGGACCCCCAAACTATACAGTACAGGTATACAGGACCTTCACCAACTGTACACTGCAGGTATACAGGACCTCCCTCAACTATACAATATAGGTATACAGCCCCCCCAACTATGCACTACAGATATGCGAGACCCCTAAAAACTATACATTGTGGGTATACAGAACCCCTCCAACTATGCACTACAGGTATACACTAATTCCACTGATTAACTCAGATGAAACAATACCTTTAGCTTGGCCTCCTGGGCACCTTAGAACAAATCTAATTAACACACTGACACTTCATACCCGGGCAGCGCCGGGTACATTTTCTAGTTTATGATAAAGAGACTCTGTGATTCTTCGCCCCATGCCAGCACAGTAAACACACACTCCTTGGGACATTTCCCCTTTCTGTGGGTGGCAGTGCCAATAATCCGGAAGGGTCACTACATCACTCCGGCCCACCGTGATAACAGCCCAAGGGACCCCTTAGCAGCCAGGCAGGTCACTGACCACAGGGGAACAAGGTGTATCCGGCCCTCCAAAATAAAAGCAGGTGTGCCACCATACCTGTGTGCCCAACCGTCACAACATAACACACTAGGGTCAGGCTACATCTCGGGCCAACCACCACAGGAGTGGCGTCACACTCTACCATCTGATAAGTGACCGTCCGTACCTTCGCCATAGTATCGCGGGGGCACAACAGCTAAGATGTAAAAGGAATCTGTCATCCTGGGGACCCAGGCACACAGTCCTCTACCCTGTAATAAAGTCTTACATACTTTTCTATCCTAGTCTCAGTGACGTTTTGGATGGCGGTCCGGTCACGGAGAAACCGCTGATTCTTTTTTTCGTGCTTATTATGCAAATGAGCGCAGGCGACTCCTTGGTCTGTCCTTCTCCCCGCCACCTTCAGCTAGATTGACGTTCTTTTTTATCCTCTTCTCACCAGCGCATGCGCGGTTTACTGTTGGGGTCTCTGTGTGTACTGCGCATGCGCAGGAAAAGACCGAAGCAGAAGGATCGGATGGGACCTGAAGACTGTCAATCAAGATCCAGGCGGCGTAGATGGCCGGCATTGCTGCAGGGCCCTTATGAATACAGGGGACTCATCTCTATGGATGTCAGACTCATCTCTGCTCATTAAAATATTGAGCAGGAAAATAAGAAGTGCAGATTTCTCCGCCAGCAAGAGCATCAGGTTATTTGCCTTTATGCCCTGTTCCCTAGCTTGACAAGTTCTCTTTATATACAAGGGATAGAGAATGAAGCTAGCAGTGGTATTCCCGTTCAAGCACATTATCCCCTAGCCAAAGCATAGAGGATAACATGCTGATCAGTGGCGTAGACACCATTAAAGCAGACCACGCAACTGCTATGGAGCCAATCCATTAGGGGGCACGCCCAGCCCCCTTAGTGCACGGGCCCTGTAGCAGCTGCCTGGGCTCATAATAAAACAGGAGTGCAGGAGCTGAGTTAGTCTCTGATGTGGTCTGAAGGACACTGCAGTCTCAGGTGCGGGTCCGCACAGTCACAGGGTGCAGCAGACGTTCCTGTCCTCCACGAGGAGCGACTATTTCAGTGTTGGAGTGACGGATTGAGTCAAGAGTTATATCACCTGGTTCAGGGTAATAAGGCCTTTTCTACACTGCTTTTACTTTACTCAGCCACATGTCCACTTTAAAGAGGATGTACCATTAGGTACACCTTCTTTAATCTGACCCACTGATAGATCAGCGCTGTCACGGAGATGCCGGTGCCATGGTCCGTTTTTTGAACCGCGGCCCGGTTCCCGTGTACAGCGCCGTTCTATGCACGGGTACCGGGCCGGTGCTGAAGCACAGGAGGTGGACCAGCCCGCCCCCCAGTGGGAGGGAATTCCCTCCCCTCTATGACGCGGCTCCATTGTTTCTAAGGGAGCTGCGTCATAGAAGACAGGGAATTCCCTCCCACTGGGGGCAGACCGGCCCGCCTCCTATGCTTCAGCACCGGCCCGGTACCCGTTGTAGGGATCTTCCAGGGGGATGGTGTGTTTGGACACAGTTCACAGCAGACTTGGACTTATGAAACAGGAGCTTGGTGTTTATTTGCAGCATAAACAGTCCAGCAAACAGAAATACAGCAACACCGTGCTTTTAAGAACAAAAACCAAACAAAAAGGTCTTGCCCGTCTGGGCGCTTACTAACAGGTCTTCTCACCTATCTGATACAATAACACAGCGTCTTTCGCCTGGATATCGCAGGGTGTATATTTGCTCCAGCCGTGGCTGCATTCGCAGCTTCCACCAAACACACTGGCTGATCACTCCTGGCTGAGAGCTCTCCCCTGCACACTGAGCACACCTTTTGCCTTCTCAGGCTGATTGGGATCAGAGCTCACCTGATCCCAAAACCCATACTGGATCGAGGGGGAGGGAATGGCAGATCCCACTACCAAAACCTACCTGCCATTCCATGTAAATCCAGGCCCGGTAAAAATAAATAATAACTCAGCAGCATAACACTGCTGAGCAAGAGATCCCTCCTGGACTCACCATCTCACACTATGTATCAGCCTAGGTGAGATGTACACTCCCTCGAACACATCTCCAGTGACATGTCTACACCGTGCATAGAACGGCGCCGTACACTGGAACCAGGCCGCAGTTCGAACAACGGACCGTGGCACCAGCTTCCCCGTGACAGCGCCGATCTATCAGTGGGTCAGATTAAAGAGGATGTACCTGATGGTACATCCTCTTTAAGTCCATAGAGGCAAGTGGTCCCCCCATAACCTTTGTCTTAAAATTACCATTTATAAATAGTAATTTACCTCCAGTTTTATTCCCCTACCTGTAGCTTTCCAGCTGCTGTACAACTACAATTCCCACTAAGCCCCGACGGCCGCAGGCTATAAGGACATGCTGGAAGTTTTAGTTGTGCAATACCTAACGCTGGGTAACTGATGAGTTTTCATAAGATTTTTAGGCAGTCACACCCTTTACCATACTAAGCATTTCATGTTACACATCTGTTTCCTTTATTACGTTATTACAATATACCACACACACGTACTTCTGTTGTCATCTATTCAGTATGTTTTATTAAGGTTTACTATTTTCCCTCTCACATTCAGGCTAATGCTTTTCAATTTCTTCTCTAGCAAGTTCCCTCTAAACACCGTTCATACACAGTTCAATGTCCGAATTAGGCTGCTAAATTTCAGTTCATTGCCCCCTCCAGGCTTCTGTCCAAAATCTGAAACGGCCCTATCTTTTTACTATCATCGATCATGTTCTGGATTTGTCGAGCATTTGACCTGCTGATTCACACCGGTGAAGTTCACTTTGGTTTTTAGGAATTTCTTCACAACTGGTACAAGTATTAGATAAAATGATTTTCACTTTGAGTTTTAGAACCTAATCTGATAAGTGAATGAGAAGATGGAGTGTATGTAGGTCGGCACTGAAGGTACAAGTATTGTTGGGTATTTTGTGGATGGTAAACTGTAGTACTGTACTTTGGTCACTAGATGTCCCCTTGTATTTTCTTCTATTGTAAAGCTAAAGTACTAGGGTTAATGATGTAGGTGCCTCGGCAGATGTTTTTCTCCTGTCTGCCATCAGCTGAGAGTTGGTTTGCTGTCCAATCCCTGCAGAGATCACAAAAGTTACTTATGTTGTTCAGCCTATTAGAGGCCAGTCTCACTGTCTCCTCCAGCCCTCTCCATCAGTAGCTAACCTCCAGAGTCTATAGGTAGAGGTGGAGTTGACCATGTGCTCAGTCCTTTAGTTCTGTAGTCTCAGTATAGTTAGTGTAAGCACAAGGGGATTCCTGCTGAGAGACTTTCCTATAGTATCCACTAAAGTATCCAGTTATTTTTTCCAGTGTTCCTGTATGCTAGCCATGTCGGGATAGTACATCTCGGGTGCAACTACCGCTGATGAGGGAATCCTAAATTCTATCCATGCTGAGGGGCTATCCTGTCTTCTTCTTCCAAGCCCTACAACTTCCACAAGAGCTTCAGTACTAAGTCAGCAGACTGAGAAAGTTGAACCGAAGGCGATTAAGCCTGCTGAAGCTCGACGGACTTAACAGGGAATCCCAGCAGCTGGCTCACCTTTAAAGGAGAAGTCCAGTGAAAATATTTATTAAAGTATTATATTGCCCCCCAAAAGTTATACAAATCCGCAATATACACTTATTACGGGAAATGCTTATAAAGTGCTTTTTTCCCTGCACTTACTACTGCATCAAGGCTTCACTTCCGGGATAACATGGTGATGTCACTTCCTGGATAACATGGTGATATCACTTCCTGGATAACATGGTGATGTCACTTCCTGGATAACATTGTGATGTCACCTCCTGGATAACATGGTGATGTCACTTCCTGGATAACATGGTGATGTCACCTCCTGGATAACATGGTGATGTCACTTCCTGGATAACATGGTGTCACTTCCTGGATGACATGGGGATGTCACTTCCTGGATAACATGGTGTCACTTCCTGGATAACAGGGTGATGTCACTTCCTGGATAACATGGTAATGTCACTTCCTGGATAACATAGTGATGTCACGGCCCGACTCCCAGAGCTGTGCGGGCTGTGGCTGCTGGAGAGGATGATGGCAGAGGGACACAGGGCCCTGGAGGGACACTGAGGGACACAGGGCACTGACCATCCCTCTGCAATCATCCTCTCCATCAACCACAGTCCGCACAGCTCTGGGAGTCGGGCCGTGACATCACCATGTTATCCAGGAAGTGACATTACCATGTTATCCAGGAAGTGACATCACCATGTTATCCAGGAAGTGACATTACCATGTTATCCAGGAAGTGACATTACCATGTTATCCAGGAAGTGAAGCCTTGATGCAGTAGTAAGTGCAGGGGAAAAAGCACTTTATAAGCATTTCCCATAATAAGTGTGGATTTGTATAACATTTGGGGGGCAATGCAATATTTTAACAAAATTTTTTGCTGTGCTTCTCCTTTGAGTGGGGCCTGTACTACTGGACATGTCACTTTGTGACCAAAATGAGCAGTAGGCAGATATTCATAGCTGTGAGTACAGGTATTCAAGTATAGAACTACTGACTCCAAGGTGGTTAGAGGCCGTTTTCAGCAGAACACAGTACCACTTGGATAGGTCCTCCTTAAGGTAGTCCATCTATTCTCAAGTCTATTAAAGGGGTACTCCTGTAAAAATGTTTTTCTTTTAAAACAACTGGTGTCAGAGAGTTAAATAGATTTGTAATTTACTTCTATTTAAAAATCTCAAGTTTTCCAGTACTTAGCTGCTGTATGTTCTGCAGGAAGTGGTGTATTGTTTCCAGTCTGACACAGTTCTGGCACCTCTGTCCATGTCAGGAACTGTCCAAAGCAGCAGCAAATCCCCATAGAAAACCTCTCCTGCTCTGGACAGTTCCTGACATGGACAGAGGTGTCAGACTGGAAAATATACTTAACTTTCTACAGAACATACAGCATCTTATATGTACTGGAAGATTTTCGCTGGAGTACCCCTTTTACAGTAACTGGACTCTCACAAGCTACTTCAGTCTTATTCAGTGTTTGTACATAGATGCAGTAATCCAAGTATTTCTAAGTGATTCCAAAGTATTATCATGGACTCTGTCAGGCCAACTCTCAAACTATAATCTGTTGCACCTTATGTACAAGTAAAGTGTTAACCTGTTTAAAGGGAACCTGTCACCTGGCATTCCGACGCAGAGCCCGCCCGACCCCCCGGTGGAGCCCCGGATACTTACCCTTTGCTGCAAGTCCCACTCCTGGACCCGGTCCCAGGACGGAGCTATCACCGTCGCCATTCTCTATGGGCATCGGACTTATCTCATGTAATTAGCATACAACACGCTCTCACCTTCCGGCGCCGATATCTCCGTCTGGGAACCGGGTCCAGGAGGGGGACTTGAAGCAAAGGGTAAGTATCCGGGACTCCACCGGGGGGTCGGGCGGGCTCTGCTTCGGAATGCCGGATGACAGGTTCCCTTTAAATTTCTTATAAAGTCTGTGACTTCCTTAATCTCCACCACCACAGGGACTGCCTATACCTTTAAAGGGGAACTATCAGCAGGTTAGACTAATCTAACCTGCTGACAGCTCCCTAATGGGCACAGGGTGCTGAGGATGAACATATGTCTCTTACCTTCATCCTCAGCTCCCTTTCCGAGCTGTTAATTGTGCCCGGTAAGCCGTTAGAAGCACTTGGGGAGTGGCTACTGCCCCTGTGGGCAAGATCCGGGCGACCTCCTCCATTGTTACTTATTAGAGGGGGCAGCTGGCCGGGGCCCCGTCCCAGCCTCTTATGTTTATCAATGGAGGGGATTGGCCGGAGGGGCGATATCGACGCCCCCCAGGGCTCCTAACGGCTTACAGGGCACAATTAACAGCTCAGAAAGGGAACTGAGGATGAAGGTAAGAGACAAACCTTCATCCTCATCACTCCGTGCCCACTAGGGAGCTGTCAACAGGTTAGATTGGTCTAACCTGCTAATAGTTCAGCCTTAAAGGGCGTGTGTCGGGACCCAGAGCGGGAATATACCACTCCGACCCTGTGACAAGTTCTGCAGTAGTACCAAAACTAGGTTATACCACCTAGCACCCCTGGGGTACCACAAGTAGCCGTGTTTTTACTAATCCTGGATAATCCCTTTAATCATATACACTCATGGATGAAGACTGAACACACAAGTGCAGCTAAACTGACATGATGAGAGTTGTCACTGATCCCATCACACATAACCTTGTAAAGAAGGTGTTCAGTACAATGTCAGCCAGCATAGATCTCAGACACACTCCATTAGACAATCCAGACTACACCTTCTAGGTCAGGGGTCTCAAACTCAATTTAGCAAGGGCCGCTGGAGGTAGAGTCTGGGTGAGGCTGGGCCGCATCAGGTTTTCCACAAGAAAAGCTCTTACACACACGCACATAGGGATAGGGGTGTATGACTATACAGGGGGCACATAGGGATAGGGGTGTATGACTATACAGGGGGTACATAGGGATAGGGGTGTATGATTATACAGGGGCACATAGGGATAGGGGTGTATGACTATACAGGGGACACATAGGGATAGGGGTGTATGACTATACAGGGGACACATAGGGATAGGGGTGTATGACTATACAGGGGGCACATAGGGATAGGGGTGTATGACTATACATGGGGCACAGACCCAGGCAAATAGGGATAGGGGTTTATGACCGTATTAACTATGTAACTATATGGGGGGCACATAGGGATAGGGGTGTATGACTATACAGGGGGTACATAGAGATAGGGTTGTATGACTATACAGGGGGCACACAGGGATAGGGTTGTATGACTATACAGGGGGTACATAGAGATAGGGGTGTATGACTATACAGGGGGCACATAGGGATAGGGGTGTATTACTATACAGGGGGCACATAGGGATAGGGCTGTATGACTATACAGGGGGTACATAGGGATAGGGGTGTATGACTATACAGGGGGCACATAGGGATAGGGCTGTATGACTATACAGGGGGTACATAGGGATAGGGGTGTATGACTATACAGGGGGTACATAGGCATAGGGGTGTATGACTATACAGGGGGTACATAGAGATAAGGGTGTATGACTATACAGGGGGCACGTAGGGATAGGGGTGTATTACTATACAGGGGGCACATAGGGATAGGGCTGTATGACTATACAGGGGGCACATAGGGATAGGGCTGTATGACTATACAGGGGGTACATAGGGATAGGGGTGTATGACTATACAGGGGGTACATAGGCATAGGGGTGTATGACTATACAGGGGGTACATAGAGATAGGGGTGTATGACTATACAGGGGGCACGTAGGGATAGGGGTGTATTACTATACAGGGGGCACATAGGGATAGGGCTGTATGACTATACAGGGGGCACATAGGGATAGGGGTGTATTACTATACAGGGGGCACATAGGGATAGGGCTGTATGACTATACATGGGGCACAGACCCAGGCAAATAGGGATAGGGGTTTATGACTATATGGGGGGCACATAGGGATAGGGGTGTATGACTATACAGGGGGTACATAGGGATAGGGGTGCATGACTATACAGGGGGCACATAGGGATAGGGGTGGATTACTATACAGGGGGCACATAGGGATAGGGGTGTATGACTATACAGGGGGTACATAGGGATAGGGGCACATAGGGATAGAGGTGTATGACTATACGGGGGGGGGACATATACAGGTGCAGACACACTGCATGCTGGGACCTGTAGTCCCCTCAGTAACAATACAAGGCCCGTGCTGGGGGGGGGGGGGGGGGACACTGGCAGGCCAGTTACCCTCATTCTCCAGGCAGTACCAGCGGTAACGCAGTGATGTACCTGGAGTCCAGCTCTAGAATGCTCCAGAAGAGAGAGAATCCTTTGCCTACAGGACAGTGGCTCTGACAGTGACAGTGAGCCACCCCAGCTGTCGCCCTGCCACCCAGGAAGAGCCATCCGGAGATCTTCACCTTCGGTCTGGAGTCTGTGACCCCTGTGAAGCCCCAGCACAGGAGGAGACCCCGCAGAGCGCTCTACCTGACCAAGGTGCAGCAATACCTCCCTGTGCCCTTCACCAATCACAGCGCCCTGACAGGCCGGGCCGGATGAGGGGGGGTGCACTGACGGACGGGACAGGTAGGGGTGAAGCGCACTGACGGGATGGGTGCAGGGGAAGCGCAAATACGGCCCTGCACCAACCTGTGCAGCACTCACAGCTCAGACCTCAGGCAGGGAGACGTAAATACCGCAAATACCGTCCTGGCAAAGTTGAGGTCGGTTAACCGATGCCAGAGATGGTATCTGTATTTTCACGTATATTGTCCAGCCCTAATCCTACCATGATTGGTAGGTTCATTCAGCTCCGCACACAACACTGAAAAGTGCCATTCGTATCAAACACGGGCCATACTAACATTAAAACTTTGATATTGTCCCGAGGGCCCCAAGCTTGAGACCCCTGTTCTAGGTAGATGGGAGCTGCACAGACAGAATGAGAAGAAAAGGCTTCTGCTGGGATGTGCGACTGTCTCATGAATAGCAGATGGCAGCCTCTCCCCGATCCACATTGTGCTCAGTGAGCAGATAGCATTAAAAAAGGTTGTCCCAGGACACGGAATGTTCTAAAAGGGAAAATATGCAGCTTCAACGTCATTCCATCTTGGGACTTATTAATTATTATTATTTATAAAGCGCCCTCGATTATAAAATACTAGCATGGCTGCCCCCAGCAACAAATCCCCATAGAAAACCTCTCCTGCTCTGGACAGCTCCTGACATGGACAGAGGTGTCAGAAAAGAGCACTGTGTCAGACTGGAGAGAATACACCACTTCCTGCAGGACATACAGCAGCTGATAATGGTTACTACAAAAGAAATGTAATGTTGTAGTATTACAATACCAATCTTATAGTACGAGGACTTCTCAAATCTACCCGTATGTGAACAGGAGGCATTTTTTTTTCCTTCTGACACAGAGATGATGCTTCAACGCGGGATCCTCCTCTATGATTTCTATGTTCTAATATGACAGATGGAAAGGTGCCATTTACATTTGGCTGGTACTCGATTTATTCAGTACTGTCAGAAGACATATCCTTAAGGCTTAAAGCAAGACTGACACCTGGTGATCGGACAAATCTATATAACTACTATATCCATAATCTTCAGCATGATCCTGGGGCTGCAACCATAGTCTAAAATCCCTAAATACAGGGTGGCTCACAAACAGTAGCCTCCAATACTAGTGCCATGCCTTCTTGAGACTGTGCTGTCTGCTGACTGTCTGTCTGTCTAGTGACATGGTGTTGCCCTGTGTGCAGTGTTTATTGCCTTTAGGACCAGTTCACACTGACCAAATTCGGCTGAATGACACGCCGTTTGACATGCCCTCCCATAGACATGCCGTATGACACTTCGGCAGGCGGGATTCCGTGGCGGAGTGAATAGGTCCTTATTTTGTCTTCGTATTAAAGGAGAAGTCCGTTGAAAATTTTTATTTAAGTATTGTATTGCCCCCCAAAAGTTATACAAATCACCAATATACACTTATTATGGGAAATGCTTATAAAGTGATTTTTTCCCTGCACTTATTACTGCATCAAGGCTTCATTTTCTGGATAAGATGGTGATGTCACTTCCTGGATAACATGGTGATGTCACTTCCTGGATAACAAGGGGATGTCGCTTCCTAGATAACATGGTGATGTCACTTCCTGGATAACATGGTGATGTCACTTCCTGGATAACAAGGTGATGTCGCTTCCTAGATAACATGGTGATGTCACTTCCTGGATAACATGGTGCTGTCACTTCCTGGATAACATGGTGATGTCACTTCCTGGATAACATAGTGATGTCACGACCCGACTCCAGAGCTGTGCGGGCTGTAGCTGCTGGAGAGGATGATGGCAGAGGGATGCTCAGTGTCCCTCCAGTGCCCCCCTGCCATCATCCTCTCCAGCAGCCACAGCCCGGGTCGTGACATCACCATTTTATCAAGGAAGTGACATCACCATTTTATCCAGGAAGTGACATTACCATTTTATCCAGGAAGTGACATCACAATGTTATCCAGGAAGTAACATTACTATATTACCCAGGAAGTAACATCACCATATCATCCAGGAAGTGACATCACCATGTTATCCAGGAAGGGACATCCCCATGTTATCCAGGAAGTGACATCACCATCTTATCCAGGAAGTGACATCACCATCTTATCCAGGAAGTGAAGCCTTGATGCAGTAGTAAGTGCAGGGAAAAAAAGCACCTTATAAGCATTTCCCGTAATAAGTGTATATCGGTGATTTGTATAACTTTTGGGGGGCAATACAATACTTTAATAAAAAATTTCGCCGGACTTCTCCCTTAAGTCTTTCTGTGCACATACCCTAGAAGGATGGTGTTCTCCCTAGAACAGTGAATAGTGATTGTGGAAACACAAGAGGCCTTCGCCAACAAGTACCCAGGAACAAACAAAAGTGTCTGCAAGTGTTGAAATCTCTAAACCTTAAACTGTACCGAATAACGTGTGCAAAAAGCAAAAGAGCCTGACAAAGCTAAAAGTGTAAATTACTGAACATAGCCGCTAACCATGATTTCTGGAGGACTTTTCATGAGCCACGGGTTATGGCCACCATGTTCCCCAGACTTGTCCAACAATGCACATACCCTAAATTAACTCAAGGAAAACATCACCAACAACACCTACCAAAAGCATCACTGGTGAAGATCTGCAAACAGTAGCGGCCAACATGCTCCGCTGTGCCGAGGGGGAAGTGAAGAGGGACCACTCACAGCATCTGCTGTAACCTCTTACACAGGGCACTGGAGGGACACTGAGCATCCCTCTGCCATCATCCTCTCCAGCAGCCACAGCCCGCCCAGCTGCATAAGTCATTGTCCTACTGTCACCAGAGACGGGCTAGTTTTTGGTGAGATACTGTGTATAACAAAGCTTCTGGTGCAGTTATGTCGCCCTCTAGTGACGTCAATAACTATGTCCAAATCACTGGTGCATGGTCTTATTGAGATGGTTTTTATAACCTCTGACTTTATTAGGAATTTTGTCCAGTTTTGTTAGTATGTTATACAGAGAGAATGCTCTGTATGTAGAAAGTACCAGCAGATTTACAGGAAGATATTAGCTTAGAGGCCTGCAACACTTTGATGATGTTAAAGATGGGCGAGCATGCTGTAAAAAAACTTTTTATGTAGAAGATTTCTACTGTATATAATATAAACTGTTATAAGGTCATCAAACATGCTCTTAGGGTATATACCATGGGTCTCCAAACTGCGGCTCTCCAGCTGTTGCAAAACTACATTTCCCATCATGCCTGGACAACCAAATCCAAAGCTTTAGCTGTCCAGGCATGATGGGAGTTGTGGTTTTGCAACAGCTGGAGGACCGCAGTTTGGAGACCGATGGTATATACACTCTATATAATCTGCGCAGATAACATCACGTGGTTTCTTAATGCTTTTCCCCGCGCACTCCCGCTTGAATCTCATTGACATGTCAATTCTTTGGGCAGACGGCGGAATCCGCCTGAGCATAGAATGGAGTCTATGGGACGGGCAAAGAGTCAAGCAGACTACGGTTCAGGGAAGAAAAAGAGTACTGCACCTCACACCTATGGCTGATACTAGTACCTCTCGGCTGCATAAAAAACATCAGAATTCTGTATGTGAATTGATCAAGCCACACTGCCCCATGTACCGCGTGCAGGTATCTGATACACATGGGTCCCTACACTAAGTCCACACTGTGCCAGTCAGCGACCACCACCCCCGCAGGCGTGCACAGTCAGGGAATGGAGGCCATGGAATGGCCCTGCAGCCCCCATGCCACAGGACCAGACCCAAAAATGCCACACCAAAACCCAGCCAGCACCACCGGCGGAGGAAGCTGCCCCCAAACAGCACAAGTCTGGATAAGGTATTGCACTCACCATAGCTATCACAGATAGAATGGGAAAGAGTCAAGCAGAAGCGTGTGGGGACGAGCAGTGAAATCTGCGTGAAGTTATCCGTGAGAATGACTCAGTGTGCATATACCCGTATACTATAAGATTTCTTAGCCCTTTTTACCCAAACAGGCTTTAAGAGGACCTTTCACGCCAGCTGCTGGGGCAGAGTCTGCCTGTCCCCCCTGGAGCAGTCATTTTCTATGGACGTCGGACTAATCTCTGCTGATTTGCATATAGCGTGTGCACAGCTTCGGGCGTCAATTTCTCCGGCTCGGGACCGGGTCCAGGAGCGGGAATTCCTGGAAGGATAAGGTACGCAAAGCTCCGCCGGGGGGTCGGGCGGGCTCTGCCGCGGCAGCCAGTATGACAGGTTCCCTTTTACACCTAAAATGTAACTACCATTTTTAAAAACCTCCGACATGTCACAGCAACATGTCGGAAGTGCGTATTGGTGCGGGTCTGGCTGAGAACCCCACCGATCATTAGAACGAAGGAGCAGGTGCACGCTCTGCCCATTCCTCTCCGCTACAGGGAGATGAACTGCATAGACTGCTAATTTGAGCAGTCTACTGAATTCACCGCCCACACGCCTGCCCCTTTGTTCTAGCGATCGGCGAGGTTCTCAGCAGCCATTCCCTGACCGATATGCATGTCTGACACGTTAAAGTAGTGCTCTCATCTCAGCTAATATAGTTACTTGTAGGACTTGTCAAGTTATATTATTACGCAAATACATTGAGGGTAGAAACACGCATAACGGATCGGCAGCGGCTTTTACGCTGCAAATTCGCAGCTAAATCCTGCAAGTATGCAAGTGACAGCCCCCTTAAGCCTCCGCTGGACGGTGCATACATTAACTGCGGCGAGCAAGGGGGGGGGGGGCACAGCAAGGAGAAGTGGCCTCCTCCATGTCTGATTTACCATGATTCATGGCAGAAATCTACACCTGCTCAGGTCAGGCCAAAGAGGTGTGTGCCTCTAAGTAAATTAGGCGGGGAAATTGGTGGCAGGACCTAATGTAAGACTGGCGTACGAGTATGCCGGTCTTCATAAATGTCCTCCATAGTGTGTATATACGGTATAACATATATAAAAATTTATATACAGTGGTACCTTGGTTTAAGAGTAACTTTGTTAGAGCATTTTGGTATAAAAGCTCACCGTTTTTCAAAATTGTAACTTGGATTAAGAGCATTACTTTGGTGTAAGAGCTCCCTGTACTGGGTGGGAGGGGGAGTGAGGAGGGACATAGTCTGCAAAGCGGGGTCTACAGCCCTGTACTCTGACTCAGGAAGTCTCCCTCACCTTCCAAATCATAGCAGATCCGCTTCAGAGGGGCTTGCATCAGGGGACAGGACTGTGGAGGAAATCTCTCCATAGCTGTAACCCCTCTCTCCCCGGACAGAGAGCGCTGCATGTATGTGCCCACATCTGTCCTGCTCATTCCTTCATGCTCCCTGCAGTCTTTGTCAGCCTTGTGTTTCCCATTCTCTCCATTCTTGCTATAATGTGCCTGCACTTACACTCAGCTATACGCACTGCTGCTATAATGTGCCTGCACTCACACTCAGCTATACACACTGCTGCTATAATGTGCCTGCACTCACAGTCAGCTATACACACTTCTGCTATAATGTGCCTGCACTCAGGGCCGTATTACCAGCTGCTGCTGCCCTAGGTACTGCACCTGCAGACCCCCATCTTCACTCACCAATTAGCATCATGATTTTTTAGTTTCTGATCAGTCTCAGGCCGTGTTCCCACTTTTACTGTATGTCACCATCCTGTATCTACAAACTGCTGCTGTGTTATCAGGGTTATGCAGTTACTATACATTATACACCACATGCTGATTGCTATACTGTACAGTAACTTATATATCACATATCCAGCTGCTGTGTTATCAGGGTTATACAGTTACTATACATTATACACCACATGCTGATTGCTATACTGTACAGTAACTTATATATCACATATCCAGCTGCTGTGTTATCAGGGTTATACAGTTACTATACATTATACACCACATGCTGCTATACTGTACAGTAACTTATATATCACATATCCAGCTGCTGTGTTATCAGGGTTATACAGTTACTATACATTATACACCACATGCTGCTATACTGTACAGTTACTTATATATCACATATACAGCTGCTGTGTTATCAGGGTTATACAGTTACTATACATTGTACACCACATGCTGCTATACTGTACAGTAACTTATATATCACATGTCCAGCTGCTGTGTTATCAGGATTATACAGTTACTATACATTATACACCACATGCTGATTGTTATACTGTACAGTAACTTATGACATATTCAGCTGCTTTTCATTGTTTGTTTCATCTGTTCTACATGTTATATAGAATAAAATATCATAATTTTTGGGGTTTGGAACCAATTGTCTGCATTTCAGTGATTTCTTATAGGAAAATTTACTTTGGTTTAAAATTGATTTGGATTACAAGCACGATCCCAGAACAAATTATGCTCGCAATCCATGGCACCACTATATATATATATATATATATTTTATTATATATAGCAGCAAGACTGGTGGTGGTCGGAAGCCTAGAACAACGATGCTGTTAATGGTAGGGAAAGGGCAGCATATCAGAGGAAGGAGGAAAGTTTGCTAAATTAATGTATTTGCAAAACTATATAAAGAGTACCTTATAAAAAAAAATTGCTTTTGACATGTCATTGTGTACTTTCTGGGAACCCATGTTCCACTGATGGGTTCCTTTCCTAGCCCTGTCAGCCCCTGAAGGTATTTTTGTATTGTGATCCTCTATTGTATTTTCAGATCTGCTGTATTAACTTTTGGCCACCAGATGCCACCACTGAGCATTGCCTTATTCTTGTCCTGCACATTGAAGCTAATTGGGGTTGTTACTAATACTGTGTTTACACGGAGCGATAATTCACCCAATCGAACGATTAACGATTTTGAAATAAC
Organism: Dendropsophus ebraccatus; assembly: GCF_027789765.1. Lineage (NCBI taxonomy): Eukaryota > Metazoa > Chordata > Amphibia > Anura > Hylidae > Dendropsophus > Dendropsophus ebraccatus. The sequence continues at coordinate 159,612,441 of NC_091457.1, read as the reverse complement.
AATGTGTTTTTTAATACGATCAGCGTTTAGACGGAGTGATATATGGTTTGGAAAATTCATTATTGCGATTGTTTTAAGATCGCTTAAGCCCATCTCACACATAGGGTGAATAGGTGAAAGACTGTTTACACAAAGCGATTTGCGCATTCTCAGTGAACGACCAACGGCGATTGTTCCTGACTAGACTGCACCAGATCTTATGTGAATTTACACACAGTATTTTTGCAACCAAAACCAAGAGTGGATTGAAAACTCTGAAAGACTATCTTAGCACACTGCTGAAATTTAGTAGATGGCTGTTATTTAATGGCAAATAAAGGCCGTTATTTAAGTTTTGAAATAACAGCAGATAATGGGGGAGTAGTACTTTATATGTGCCCAGCACCGAGCAGGGAGGGAGGGGGGAGGTAGATGGCACCTCTCTCCCTCCCTGCTCGGTGCCCAGCAAATGTATTTATTGATTACATTTATGGGATACTTTAGGGAGCAAGGACACTTGCTCCCCAAAGTATTCCATAAATGTATTCAATCGCAAAGTACAGTACATTACATTACATAAACACATCCATTGTAATTCCAATGGAGTGTCCAGCAGGGGCGCACTATATATAGAAGTCAATGGTACTCATTGACTTCTATATAGAGAGCGCCCCCTGCTGGTCACTCCATAGGAATTACACCGTTGGTCGTGACGTCGCTGCTTCTGAGAGAATTCTAACATGTCCTGATACACTAAATTAAGGGAAATAGCAGTATATGAGCATTTCCCATAATTAATGTACATTAGAAAATTGTATAACTTTCCATAATAATAACATATAAAAAAATACATTTTGGCCGGACTTCTCCTTTAATTACGGGAAATGCACATAGATCAGGGAGACTTCAGATTCTCTAAAAAAAAAGTGACGTCACGAACCGGGGGTGTAATTCCAAAGGAGTATCCAGCAGGGGCGCACTATATATAGAAGTCAATGGTACTCATTGACTTCTATATAATGCGCCCCTGCTGGACACTCCATTGTAATTACACCCCTGGTTTGTGACTTAACGTTTTTTTAGAGAATCTGAAGTCTCCCTGATCTACTAAATTAAGGGAAATAGTCCTATATGTGCATTTCCCATAATTAATGTACATTAGAAATTTGTCTAACTTTCCATAAGTAATAACATATTAAAAAATAGTTTTGGCCTGTTGCTCTGTTTAACAAAGACAGCGATCAGTGGAAGAAACGATCATTGGCTGATCATGTCTTTTGGTTCTGCCTAAGGGTCTATTTACACAGAAAGATTATCGGACAGATTATCTGCCAAAGATTTGAAGCCAAAGCCAGGAATCGATTTGAAAAGAGGAGAAATCTCAGGCTTTCCTTTATGACCCGATCTCTGTTTATAGTCTGTTTCTGGTTTTGGCTTTAAATCTTTAGCAGATAATCTGTCAGATAATCTTTCTGTAAAAATAATCTGTAACTGTAAAATTTTGCACAGGCCCTAAAAAGTATTACCTGTGTAAAAAAAACAGCAGATGATACAATCCCCCCTTAAAGCTAATCTATATTGCCAGACTTCCCCCAAAACCTCCAGTACCATTTAGTCGTCTTCATCAAGTCTGGTCCCGTGGTCTGATAGTCTCCTGGGGCAGGTATTTGGGCTAAAAACTACTTTTATTCCGGCAGCGCACTGCCAATGGGAGCAAGCATTGGCCTGCAGGAGCTCTCCCCCGCCTTTTTTCTTTTTTTGGCATGTGCCTGGGTTGGATCTTCATCTTCAGCATAATGAAGATCCAGCCCAAGGGCATGCCAAAAAAAAGAACGCGATAACCAGCAGCCGGCAGCGTTATCTTTGTTTGGTCTCCCTGAGATCAGCGATCTGTTTCTCTTATGGCTCTACTAGGCATTTCTCCCACAGAATCCTGCTCCACACTGATGAAGGGCAACACCCTGAAACAGCTGTATGTGGATAGATACCTGGCCTTGGTTTTCCCTTGTCATTACATTGACTTATAGGGCCACTTAATGTGATGGTTTGGTGGATTCCCTACAGGTGCTGCTCCTTGGCTGGGCCCTTCACGGAGGGATATCTGGCTAGTCCTATGTTTCGAAACTCTTAAAGGGGAACTGCGGATAAGAAAAACTTGTTTTCTATTAAAAGTACATTAAAGTTATATAGATGTGTCTATACAATGTATTACTGTATCTGTACAGTTCTGCCGAAATCCAGGAAGTGAAAAAATGGCCCCTGTGCCAATCCACATTGTCTCCTGCTGCTGGACAGATTTTCTTTAACTTTTTTTTCTAGCGTGGTTTTATTAAATTTTTTCTTAACCCCTTAACAAGCGTGGGCATACATTTACGCCCCCCCCCCCCCCCCCCCCCTGCTGCCTGGGCCTAAACGCAGGAGAGCGTACACCCTGCTGAGGTCCCGGGCTGTGGGGGGCTCAGGAGCTGAGCTCACTCTATAGCCAGTGAAGACCGGCTGCTATCTGCAGCCAGGCCCTCACCCTCAATTGCCAGCCGCCGCGATTGCGCGCCTGCCCGCCATTAACCCCTTAAACACAGCGACTGTCATTTAAGTGTAAGTGACAGGGGCATCTCCTGTCACTTACCGATCAGGACCCAGAAACGAGTCTGCGGGGGACCCGATCGCATGGCCTGACTCCTGGAGGTCCCTTACCTTCTTCCATGCAGTCAGGTCTTAAGTCTGCAGGTAGAGTCTGCCACAGGCAGGCTCTATCAGAAGATCACAGATAACACTAATCCCTGCTTTGCTATGGCATAGCAGTGATCAATGTTAGCAATCTAATGTATGAATGTAAAAGTCCCTAAGTGTAAAAAAAATCAATAAAAGTTTTAAGAAATGTCCCAAAGCCGCCCCTCCCCCAATAAAAGTGAAAATCACCCCCCCCTTCCCATTTTATACATAAAAATAAGAAAGTTAATTAACATATAATATACCGTAGCGTGCGTAATCGCCCGATCTATTAAAATAAAGCAATACTGTTTCTGCATGGTAAATGGCGTGAACAAAAAGTGGTAAAAAATGGGGAGATTGCTTTTTTTTTTTTTTACTTACATTTTATGTATAAAATATAAAAAATTAATAAAAGGCGATCTGATCTAGAAAAAAAATGTTACTAATAAAAACTAGAGATCATGGTGCGAAAAATGATGCCCCAAATCACCCCGTAGCTGAAAAAATAAAAGCGCTATAGGAATTACAATAGGGCCATTTAAAATTTTACTGCTAATAAAAATAGTAAAACATTAGAAAACCTAGTAAACTTGCACATCACCGTGTTCAGACCGACCTATTTAATAAGGAAAAAATGTCAGTTTTACTGTAAAGTTCATTACATAAACATGGAAGGCCCTCAAAATTTGCGAAATGTCATTTTTTGACCAAGATTCACCCCATAAATGATATTTTGGGGGCTTCCGACATTCATTTTATAGCTATGTTTACACGCTGTGATAGACTGGCCGGGTAACGGAACGGCCGGTCTCTGCCCAGATCATCCCGGCCGGTACTTAAGTACCGGCTGGATGATCTTTCCGGCTGCAGTGTTCTGATGTGGGCGCACCAGCGTGCGCCCGCATCAGAACCTCCCACAGCACACAATGAAGCAAGCGGCCAGAGTCGCTCGCTTAAAGGACAAGTGCCATGAAAAACTTTTTCCCAGTAATTGAAGCACATTACAAAGTTATATAACTCTGTAATGTGCTTCAATCACCTATCTGCCTCCCTTCCCTGTCTTTTCCCCCCTCCACCCCCCACCAGGAAGTGTCCTGACTCACACAGACCTGATTACTGTCGCAGGCAGCTCCTTCTTGTGAGGATGAGTCATCAGCAGGAGGGCTGCTCTAGGTCCTGTTACACCAGCCTCCCCCTCCCCCTCCTTGTCAGGTGACTCTGCTTGCTCAGCTTATCTTCTCTAGTGACATGACTCCTTCACTGAGTCCACGGCAGCAGGAGAGAGAGTATGAGAGGAGGGGGGAGCTGCCTATGTGCCGGAGTCAGTCTGAGGGAAGATAAGCAAGTGAGATGTGACAAGTGATGGCTTGCAGTTATTCAGCCAATGGGAGCTGAGCAAACCTGTCACCTGACAAGGCAGGGGAGGGGGAGGCTGGTGTAACAGGAGAAGGAGCTAAGAGAAGAGCTTGGTGACGGTGACGACAGTTATCAGGTCTGTGTGAGTCAGGACAGGGAAGGGAGGCAGATAGGTGATTGAAGCACATTACAGAGTTATATAACTTTGTAATGTGCTTCAATTACTGGGAAAAAGTTTTTCATGGCACTTGTCCTTTAATTGTGTGAACTGACAGGGTTTCCTACGTCCGCAATTCATTGAATTGCGGCCGCAGAAAACTGACATGTCAGTTATTGGCGGGTCCGCACGGGATCCCAGCCGGAGCGTATACGATGTGTATACGCTCCGGCCGGGATCCCATAGAAGCAGAGGCATTGTTCCACAACGTGAAAAGTACGGCCATTGTTGCCGATGGCAACAGCCACACTTTTACATAGTGTGAACATTGCCTATGGCAGTGTCAGGGCAGGCTAGAACAGACAGGACAGAGACAGTGGGCCCTGAATCTGAACCCACCACTGACCCTGCCTAATTGCCTCGGTCGACCCTAAACGGTCGCGGACAACCACAAAGGCATTCCCTACACTGCGTAAGTGAAACACAGAACAGCACGGACAGACAAAACACAATAATGAATCGTAAAACAAGCCGGGTCAAACCACACAGGCAACGCAGTACAAAGTCGGTAACACAAGGGATCGTCGGAGGTCAGGCGGAGATCAGAACACGAGTAGTCAGGCAGAAGGAATTAGGATGGGATACGCGGGAAAAGGACAGGGGGAGCTGGGATCAGGTAAACTAATAGCCAGCGACTTGCAACTGGCATTTACAACACTTTATACTGGATCAGGAGCCCGGACCAGAGACTGATTGGTCCGGCCTCCTGAATCCAGCCACATAGCAGCTGGTGCACTGCAGGCTGAGTGGCAGAGAGATCCGTCACTCAGCCTGAGTACAACAGCACTCAGCTGCTCGGCCGGGCGACGCTTACTAACGCGAGACCCGCGGCTCCCTTGATTACTAGGGACGCCGTCGGGTCTCCGTGACGTCACCCGGCCCGGCCGAGGAGGGCGGCGCTGCGCTCCAGCCGGGCCAGACGACGCTGGAGCGCGGTCAGGTAAGTTGCTGACATTACCCCCCCCCTTCAGGAGGGGCCTCCGAACCTCTACCTAAGGGACCAGGCTTCGATGGATTGTGCAAATGAAACTGTCTAACCAGACGTGGCGCATGCATATCCCTACTTGCTACCCAAGTGCGCTCTTCTGGACCAAATCCTCTCCAATGAACTAAATATTGCAAGGAATTTTGAACTCGACGAGAATCCAGAATTCTCTCCACCTCATACTCTAGTTCACCCTGAATAAACAACGGAGCGGGAGGAGAAGATGGTAACACGGGATTAACATATTTTTGGAAAACATCGTGAATTCTGAGACTCTTAGGCAAAAGTAATTTAAATGATACCGGATTTATGATCTCTACTATAGCATAAGGACCAATGTATTTTGGAGAAAGTTTACCAGATGGTGTCCTTAATCTCAAGTTTCTAGTAGAGAGCCATACCTTGTCACCTACCCTGTACTCAGGGCCAGATATGCGTCTTTTATTTGATTGTTTTTTACAATTTTCTTGGGCTTTAACCAGGTTCTGAAGAGCCTGGGCCCAAACTGTGCACAGTTTTCTGTAGATTCTTTCGGCGGATGGATTAATGGACTCGGACGCATGTACAGAAGAACATCGAGGATTAAACCCAAAATTACAAAAGAACGGCGACATTTTGAGAGACTGACTTTCACGATTATTTAGGGCAAACTCAGCCAATGGTAAGTATTCTCTCCATTTCTCCTGTGAACCTGCAACAAAACATCTTAAGACTGCTCCAGTGACTGATTAACCCTCTCCGTCTGTCCATTGGACTGCGGATGAAACGCTGAAGAAAATGACAAGGATATACCCAGGCGACCACAAAACTCTCTCCAGAATTTAGATACGAACTGTACTCCTCTGTCAGAAACAATATTCTCTGGTACCCCATGCAAACGTAAGATATGACTGATAAAAAGAGAGGCTAAGGTACGAGCATTAGGAGGCTTGCTGAGAGGAATTAAATGGCACATCTTAGAGAACCTATCAACCACCACCCAAATCACCGTTTTACCCTTAGAGGGTGGTAAGTCAGTTATGAAATCCATGGAGATGTGGGTCCAAGGTCTAGCAGGTAGAGGCAGGGGTTGAAGAAGTCCCTCTGGTAACCTGCGAGGAACCTTGGACCTGGCGCAAATCTCACAAGCCTCTACAAACAGTTTAGTATCTCTAGCCCAAGATGGCCACCAATAATGGCGAGACAGTAAATATTTGGTACCAGCAATACCTGGATGACCTGCCAGTACTGAAGAATGAGTTTCTTCCAGCACTTTCAAACGAAGATTTGGGGGAACGAATAATTTGTTCTCCGGGGTGTTCCTAGGCGCCATAGACTGAGACTGAGCCACTTGAGCGGCCAGATCGGGCTGCAGTATAGCCACCACCACCCAGGAGATAAAATAGTTTCAGATTCCTTTACGGGGACCTCGTTAATGTTGAAACTACGAAACAAAGCATCTGCCCTTACATTTTTGGAACCTGGCCTGAAGGTGATTTCAAAATTAAACCGTGTGAAAAACAATGCCCATCTGGCCTGCCGTGGAGTAAGACGCTTGGCTTTATCTAAATAAACAAGGTTTTTATGATCGGTTAAAACCTTAATTTTGTGTTTAGCCCCCTCTAAAAAATGTCTCCATTCGTCAAATGCCCACTTAATGGCCAGGAGTTCTCTATTGCCTATATCATAATTGCATTCGGTTTTGGAGAATTTTCTAGAGAAGTAGGCTATGGGTCTGAGATTAGTGAGTGTCTCTGGGCCTTGTGAAAGGACAGCCCCTACTCCCACCTCTGAGGCATCCACCTCGACAATAAAAGGCTGTTCAAAGTCAGGTTGAATCAACACCGGGGCTACCGAAAAACATGTTTTAAGTTTGTCGAAGACCAGAATGGCATCAGGAGTCCAGTTATCCATATCAGCTCCCTTTCTGGTAAGATCAGTTAAGGGCTTAGCAATCACTGAGAACCCCTTAATAAATTTTCTGTAGTAATTAGCGAATCCCAGGAATCTTTGAAGAGCCTTAAGATTCCTTGGGCGCTCCCACTTTTCAATGGCTGCCACTTTAAGGGGATCCATACCAAAAGAACTAGGGGTGATCTTATATCCCAGAAAGGAGACCTCCTGAACACCAAACTGGCACTTCGACAACTTGGCAAATAACTGATTTTGTCTAAGGAGTTCCATAACCCTGCGGACATGATCAACATGTGAAGACCAATCTGGAGAGAAAATCAAGATATCGTCCAAGTATACCACTAAAAAACGACCCAGGTACTCGCGAAACACATCGTTAACAAAGCGTTGGAAAACTGCAGGCGCATTACACAACCCGAAGGGCATGACCAGGTATTCAAAGTGTCCTTCGGGGGTATTGAATGCAGTCTTCCACTCATCACCCTCCTTTATTTGAATCAAATTATAGGCCCCTCGGAGGTCAATCTTGGAAAACCACCGGGCCCCTACAATCTGATCAAACAAATCAGGAATCAATGGGAGCGGGTGTTGATTTTTAATGGTGATTTTATTTAGTTCCCGATAATCAATACAAGGGCGTAATCCACCATCCTTTTTACCTACAAAGAAAAATCCTGCCCCAAGGGGAGAACAGGAGGGACGGATGTGACCGTTATGTAAGCTTTCTTTAACATAATCCCGCATAGCCTCTCTCTGGTCTAGACAAATTAAAGATTCGTCCTTTCGGGTATTTAGAATCGGGAATCAAATCAATAGCACAATCGTATGGACGATGAGGGGGTAACTCGTCCACCGATTTTTCGTCAAAAACATCAAGAAAATCAGACAGAAACTCGGGGATCTCCCCTTCTAATGAAGAACATTCTGTTAAATTCAAGGAAATACAATGAGCAGCACACCCTGGCCCCCATTGAACAAGTTCTCTGTTTGCCCAATCAAATACAGGATTATGCTGGGTCAACCAGGGCAAACCTAAAATAACATCAGAAGACAAATTGTCCATAACCAAAAAATCAAGACACTCCGAATGAATCGACCCCACTTTTACTTCAAGAGGAGGAGTAATATATTTTACTCTACCTTGAGCCAATGGGGTAAAGTCTGCCCCCGTAATACTCAGCGGGCATTTAAGCTGAAGCGGACATACCCCCAGACTGGACCAAAACCCGGAATTAATAAAATTAGCCGATGCCCCTGAATCAACATGGGCAAACCCCGAAATACATCTCTCACCCAAACATAGAGAGATGGGGACCATTAACTTATTCTTATCGAGTGGTACCTGTGTGCCTGAGTGACCCCCTCGATAGTCACTCAGGCGCTGGAGTTTTCCGGCGATGTTCCAGGCCTGGAGGTACATTCCCGAACACGGTGTCCAGCTTTGCCACAGTACAGACAAAGATTATGTTGCATACGATGGGCTCGTCTAGTTCTCGCATCGGTGGCACCGATCTGCATGGGTTCCTCCGGTGGTGGTAACAGGGAAGGAGGAGGTTTAGAAGGAGACAGAAGAGAGGTAGGGGTTTTACAGAGTTCAGAGGTTCCTTTCTCCCTACGTCTGTCCCGCATACGACGATCCACCCTAATGGCTAACGTCATGGTTTCTTCTAACGTTTCAGGGGGAGGATAAGCTACCAACAAGTCCTTTAACTGATCAGAGAGACCCACCTGAACTGATAGCGCAGAGCCAACCAGATGGGATACACCACTGGCGAAACTCTGCGCAATAGTCTTCAACTGGCCTTTTTCCTTGTTTTAAGGACGTCAATTGTCGCTCGGCTACTGCAGTCCTGTCAGGGTCGTCATACAATAGTCCCAAGGCTGAAAAGAAATAATCAACGGAGGTTAATTCTATGGCGTTGGGAGGGAGAGAGAATGCCCACTCCTGTGGTGGCCCCTGCAACAGGGACATGATAATTCCCACTCTTTGGGACTCATCCCCTGAGGAGCGAGGATGTAGTCGAAATAACAATCGGCACCCTTCTCTGAAGGTTCGAAAATTCTTTCTATCCCCCTTGAATTTTTCTGGGAGTTGTACAGGTGGTTCAGGGGGAGAGGGGGTGGTCATGGTTACTTGTCGGGGAGCAGCCTCCTGCTCCTGAACCCGTTCAGCGAGACTCTGTACCAAGGTGTTCAGGTTCTGCATTTGTTCCACTAATGCTTTCATAGGATCCATAATAAACAATCCTTGGCACACGTAACTAACCTATTTAAAGGGCTGGCTATTCTGTCAGGGCAGGCTAGGACAGGACAGAGACAGTGGGCCCTGAATCTGAACCCACCACTGACCCTGCCTAATTGCCTCGGTCGACCCTAAACGGTCGCGGACAACCACAAAGGCATTCCCTACACTGCGTAAGTGAAACACAGAACAGCACGGACAGACAAAACACAATAAAGAATCGTAAAACAAGCCGGGTCAAACCACACAGGCAACGCAGTACAAAGTCGGTAACACAAGGGATCGTCGGAGGTCAGGCGGAGATCAGAACACGAGTAGTCAGGCAGAAGGAATTAGGATGGGATACGCGGGAAAAGGACAGGGGGAGCTGGGATCAGGTAAACTAATAGCCAGCGACTTGCAACTGGCATTTACAACACTTTATACTGGATCAGGAGCCCGGACCAGAGACAGATTGGTCCGGCCTCCTGAATCCAGCCACATAGCAGCTGGTGCACTGCAGGCTAAGTGGCAGAGAGATCCGTCACTCAGCCTGAGTACAACAGCACTCAGCTGCTCGGCCGGTCGACGCTTACTAACGCGAGACCCGCGGCTCCCTTGGTTACTAGGGACGCCGTCGGGTCTCCGTGACGTCACCCGGCCCGGCCGAGGAGGGCGGCGCTGCGCTCCAGCCGGGCCAGACGACGCTGGAGGGCGGTCAGGTAAGTTGCTGACAGGCAGAATGAAAGAAGTCATTACAAAGTACACCTGTTCCTGATAAGAACAAGCCCTCATCAGGGACAGATTAACTTTACCATAGGCCCCGGGCTGTTTACCAAGCCTGGGCCCCCCAACCCCACTGTAACTATGGCCGAACTAGTGTGGTGCTCCTATTACAGGATAGATAATGTTATAATGCCCTGATTTGTGCAAAATTGCGGTAAAAAAAAGCAGGTATTTTTTTAAAATCACGACAGAACTGTAGCCAGGAGACAATACAGTTTAAGTCTTTTTGGGTGGCCATGGGACCCCCAGAAGCTCATGGCCCTGGGCTACCGCCCGAAACGGACCTATTATAATCTGCTACTGGCCCTCATATGGCCCTGTAGGTGAAAAAATGAAAGAGTTATGGGTCTTAGGTGAGGAGGAAAAAACAAAAATGCTAAAGTGACAATTGGCCCGGTCCTTAAGGGGTTATGGTACTTTTACACGGAGCGATAATTTGTCCATTCGCACAATTAACGATTTTGAAGTAACCATTTTTTTTTTAACGATCAGTGTTTAGACGGAACGATATATCGTACGGAAAAATCATTTTGCGATCGGTTAAATCGGTGAAAGACTGTTTACACAGAGTGATCTGCAAATTTTTTGCGAACGACCAACGATTTGAGAACATGTTGAAAGATCAAAATGAACAATTTCTCGCTTGTTGTTTGATCGTTCGGTGTGTTTACACGGAACGATTGTGGTTCGAATTCGATCGTTATCGTGCAAATTCGAACAATAATCGTTCCGTGTAAAAGGACCATTAAACACCTAAACTGAGTAAACGTTTTTCAGGGAAAAAAACTACCAAACTTGGTGCATAACATATTTGGGGGTAAAAAATGTTGGCTGAGATTCAATAGGGAAAAACTACACACTAAACCAGCAAGACGTTATTTCCTACGGCATTTTCGAGGGCGTTTTTTTTTTTAAATCACAGCCGTCTCTGTTGTCCCACATAGACTCCTATGGGGAGGTAAAAACGTCAGTAAAACGCTGGAGTTTTTTCAACGCCAGAGGTAAAGAAACGCCTATAATAAACTACATGAATATGAGGAAACGGCAAAAAACACGTTTGGGGCGTTTTTTAGCCCAAAAAACGCAGAGTAAAAAGTCGTGTATGAGAGAAGCCTCATAGTTTATCTAAATGTTATGTTCTCCTCATAGATTACACCACAGAAACCGGTTGTGAAACAACAGGCTGTCTGGCGTCGGGTTACGCGGCCGGTGTGACAGGAATCAGCGCTCCCCTCACACTGAGCGACGTACGATGACTAGGCTCCGTGACGCGCTGACCCCTCCCTAGTGACGCCATAACCACGCCTCCTATGCTACGTTCCCATTCTATGCATCACAACGTGCCACGAAGCACAGTAGGAGGAGTTTATCGAGCGCCACCGTTCCCATTGGCGCTTGCTTCATGACGTCGTTTCACGTAAGCCAATTAGGAAACGTTTCGCGGACACAGCCCTCCCGATGCAGCGCTGAGACCAGAGACATAAGCGCACTAGATTGTGCCAATCTCAAGATGGCGGCGTCACGTCATTGGGCGCTGCTATGGAAACGGGCGTAGCGAGATGTTTGTGGGCGGGGCCTATGCGGCATTGTATATAAAGAGGTCACAGGGCGTGGGGGTGTGTATGTGTGCATAAGAATCCGGTTAGGGAGGTGAGTAGCTGGAGTGTGGCTGTGTGGAGGTGATGTGTCTGTATGGGGGAGGTAATCAGTGGTAGTATTGATGGCTGTGGGCTAGGGGCTCACATTTTAAAGGGGCTCTCTAAGGACAATCACTACTAATTAGCTAATAATAAACTTCTCTGCAGCGCCACCACAGGATAGATAAAGTATTACACTCTGTCCTATCACACCAATGCCCTGTCCATGTAATTCAGGACAGTGCGGGTCCTCCAGGGTGGGAGACGCTCTTTGCAGTTACTATGATCCAGTGATGATCGGATCCCTAATAACTGGGTGGATGATACTGGACGGATCCCTGTAAAGTGACTTTGAGCATGACGTGTTCCTGGTACTGTAATGTTGGCGCTCTCTGGGGTGAGATGAGTACCATGTAGTTTGTATTACAGCCCTAGTAGGCAGCAGAGCAGTTTATATATAAATTGGGGTGTTCCTCAGGGCTGTGGAGTCAGCTGGAGCTAGTTTTGGAAGCAGTCAGACTATCATATTAAAAAAAAAAAAAAATCTTTTGAAATTTTATAATTGAGTTTGTGTATGAATTGAAGTGTTTAATAGTTTTAATCACTCTAATCCTCTTATTTAGTAAAACCAGAAAACCCCTTTCTCCCATACAGTACATTTAGTTTCCTCCATCTATCAGTGATAAAGCACCACCTTTTATTGACTTGTTCAATGGGGGCTGTCCTTTCACTTCCTCCTTGGTGCAAAATGATGAACGATTCCTCATAACTGGTCACGTGACTGTGGGAGAAACTACAGTCCCCAGCAGCACTTTGCTTTTCCACTTGGAGTGGACTCTTATTACAGGTTTAATGATAAAACTTTGCTGGTGATGTTCCTGTGGGAGAGACCACTGCGGTTGATGGGGCGCCACTGATCTAGTGAGTAGTGGATGGACCCTGTGACGCCTCCCGGATGCAGACTCTGAAGCAGTGCCTGAATTTACTCCTTGTGTTTGCCTCGTGTCTGTGATGCTATTGCAGGAATATCCCTTTAACTCTTTCCTTCCTTTTTCCATAGAGCTCTGATGAGAATGGACGTGAAAACCCTGCAGCGATCCCTGGATGAGGCCGGGCAGTCCCACCTGCTGCAGTTCTGGGGGGAGCTGTCTGACACCCAGCGCTCCCACCTCCTGGAGGAGTTGCAGGGCCTCCACCTGCAGGAACTCAATGGTTTCTTCCACAGAGCTATGGACGGATTTTCTGCATCTTCCACCCAGGAGAAGGTGGACGCCAGGATGGAGGCCGTGCCCAGAGACGTCCTGGGCAGCTTCACGCGGGATCGGGAACATCTGAAGGACTGGGAAGCTGAAGGTGAGGACAATGGAATCCAACTGTAACCTTAAAGGGATTGTGCATATTATATACACTGGAGATGGGTATAGTTTTGGCCTACTAATATACAGTTATTATAGGTTCTGCATCCTTTTTGCTATTGGGAAAGTCTTCTGACAAATTACCTGATGATGGCGCGTCAAGTGACAAAATGTGTCTGTCTGTAACATTAGCCACAACATACTGCATCTGCCCTAATTTCCTGGCCTCCATGTCTTGGACGCGTTACAATCAAGCTCCCAACTATGCAAGATGACACCGTATCTATCTTCATTTACAAATGGCTTGAAATAGAAGTGTTTCTGCTTATAAATGGGCAAATAAATCCCTTTAAGGGAATTGGACCATTAGACTCCTGCTGTGACTCTGACTTTTATGTATTGGCCAATGGTTCTGGTCATAGAACTTCCGATGACTGTATATTTTAGTTGACAATATTCCACTTTAAATATTATGCATGCAGTGGAAACTTGGTCTCTATTCACACTGCTGTTGGGATTCTGGTATTTCTTAAAGGGAACCCTTCACCATGAAAATGCTGGCCAACCTATGGGCATAATGTTATAGAGCAGAAGGAGCTGAGTGGATTGATATTTCGAGAATTATTTCCAGTCTCAATGTTCTTTCATTCTTACTCACAAACTATATTGTGCCACTTACAATGAATCAAACTCTGACACAGATGTGCACTGACTTCATAGGACCAGTCGTCCTTAAAGGGAATCTGTCAGCTGTACCTAATGTTCCAAACTGATGACTGTTATGTTTAAGTGTCACTGTCTAAATTTTTTTGCAGAAATCAATAGTTAGTAAATTTTATCATGAAAAAGCAGTATGAAGCTCTCCCCCCTGTCTTCATGGTTTTCTATGGAGAGGGGAAGGGTCGAGGAAGATGAGGCACCAAAACAGGACGACAAGAGTTAATTTACAGCTACATCACCGGGCTATCTCCTCTGAAGTCAGCACTGACCTCTGAATACCGGCTTTCATACAGCTCCCACTGTGTAATTCTTTGTTCTCTGCTGGCGACTAATCTCCCTCCTCCCCCCCCCCCCCCCCCCCCCCCCCCCCCCCTCTCCTCTCCATAGGTTACACAGGGCTTGGATGATGAAAACTAGTTGAGATTTCCTAATGAGCAGTGAATGAGAGGGGGGGGGGGATACCTGGGGAAAGGGTATTTAAATGCAGATAATGGCATATTTACCTAATAAACCCAATTACAAAGTTTCTTAGAATCTTGTTTTAATTAGTTGCTGACATATACCGGTAAAGTGTGCTGATCTTGGAATGTGAACAGGGCCTAAACTGTCTCTCTCTCGTTGTTCACTCCCAGGTTTTACCCACATTGCACATGGTAAAGTGGCCGTTCTGCTCCTTGCTGGTGGGCAGGGGACCAGACTGGGGGTGACCTACCCGAAGGGTATGTACGACGTGGGCCTTCCTTCTCACAAAAGCCTCTTCCAGATCCAGGCTGAACGCATCTTAAAGTTACAAAGACTGGCCAAAGAGAAGCACGGGAAGGACTGTATCATCCCATGGTGAGTAGTGTGCAATACATCTGCTTTAAAGGGGGTTATCCAGGATTAGAAAACCATGGTCGCTTTCTTACAGTAAACAGTATTGCAGCTCTGTTTCATTAAAGTGAATGGAGCTGAAGTGTAATACTACACACAACCTGAGGACAGGGGTGGTGCTGTTCTTGCAAGAAAGATGTACTTTTTCTAATCCTGGACAACCCCTTTAAGCTATAATCCTGTGCATGGCCCTGCTCCAAGGGCCCATGTACGTGGGCTGAGCAGGTGCTAAGGAGACGCACAAATCATAGAAATCGGTGCACAGCAATGTGTGAACACGGCCTTACACAGGTGAGTGGTCGCACAGATGCAACGCTGAGTCCTGTCACTGTACACCTGACCAGGAACCATAAGATATAATGGGAAGAAGCTCCCACATAATGTATAGTGTTGTATGGCCTATACTCTGCCCCCCATAAAATATTCCACCTGTATTTTCCAGGTACATCATGACAAGCGGTCGTACTATGGAGTCTACTCGGGAGTTCTTCCAGAAACATCGTAACTTTGGTCTAAGTGAAGAAAACATTATACTTTTTCAACAAGGAATGTTGCCGGCAATGAGTTTTGATGGGAAGATCCTTATGGAGGAAAAGGGCAAGCTTTCCATGGCTCCAGGTGACGTCATGGCTAAGGATAAAAGACCTTAAGCTGTTGCCAAACTACAATGCCCAGACAGCCAACAGCTACATGCTGGGCATTGTAGTTCGGCAACAGCTGGAGATCACTTTGGACTATGCTGATTTACCTGTTATACTGCTGCGGGGACCCCCAGAGTTCATATAATGTTTATGGGCTTTACGGCTTAACTAGCCAATGTAACCATGTAATGTATATGGAGTCCAGATAACTTTCCTCTATCTGGAGGGAGACAAGGGTCACACTGTTGTAGTTCAACGCAGCTGTTGCTCTTCTTGCCATAGAGAACACATGCACTCTTGACAGAACTGAGCATGCATGAGGGTTTTGAGAATAGGTGACAGCTGGACAAGTGGTCATACACCTTAGTTACCTATTGAGTTTTTTTTCAAAGGGAGTGCCCAGGCTTGGGAAAACAGAACTACTTTCTTTTAGAAACAGCACCACTCTTGTCGTCAGTTTGGGTGTGGGGGTTTTGCAGTTCATCTCTATTGAAGTGAACAGAGTTGCATTGTAATACCACAGACAACCTGGGGACCTTTTAAGAAAGTAGCTGTGCTTCCCACCCCCAATCTCAGATAGCCCCTTTAATTTAAGTGATATATACTGCTCCTATTCAAGGGGACTGAGGCACCTATGAGCCATCTATTTACTGACATGCAGGGTCCTCTGGAGACATCAGAGGCCTTATTTACACAATGCAGTTTTGGTGTAGCGCGCGCCACCCCCCCCCCCTGTGTTGTTTTTTTTTTTTTCTTTTTTGTGAATCAATACTTAAAACATAAAGTTACCCCCTTCCCCTTACATACTGGATCTCATAAAGCTTCCTCTTGCAGATGGTAATGGAGGACTGTACAGAGCCCTGGGTGCCCATGGAATACTGAAAGATATGGAAAGACGCGGCATTGAGTACATCCACGTCTATTGTGTGGACAACATCTTGGTGAAGGTGGCAGATCCCGTCTTCATCGGCTTCTGTGTGGCTAAGGAAGCAGACTGCGGAGCCAAGGTAAAGACTGGTTACACCTGGAGATCAGTCAGTTTTGTACATACCCTGTTTTCCTGAAAATAAGACCTAGTGGCAGCTTTGCTGAATTGCTAAATAATACAAGGCCTCCTCCGAAAGTAAGACCTAGCAAAGTTTGTTTGGAAGCATGGCCGCCGAACAGAACACCAGGAATTTTTTAGCCCGCCGCCATAGTTTCCTACCTTCACTGTCTGTTGCAGAGCAGCTGTATGAAGGACATGAAGTCACCTACCAGCAACCCTGATGTTCCCTTCTGCAGCCGTCACTTGTAAACGTGCAGGCAAGGTATCAAGCGGCAGTCTCCTGCCACCATGCCCACTATCCACCTACCGCCAGATGTAGAGCTGCACTCAGTCTGACGATATCCCATCACCTGCTGCCATACTGTCCATGCTGTGGTGAGCTCCCCTGGTGGCTGAAAGCAACCATACCGTAAGCTGTCCCTGCTGTGCTGTATGATTGTGCTGTGTTTAGCTCCCCCTGGTGGCCAGAATCCGCCATACCAAACACTGTCCCTGCAGTGCTGTACAGGCGCGTCTTTGGGAGCAAAATTCATGTAAGACGCTCATTTCCGGGGAAACGTGGTATGTAGGAAGTCTTCTAGATCAGTGGTGTCACTCGTGGCCCTCCAGCTGTTGTAAAACTACAATTCTTATCACGCCTGGACAACCAAAGCTTTATCCAGGCATGATGGGAATTGTAGTTTTGTTACCGGTGTTCTGTAGCATCAGATACTTAGATGTTTTGCTGGACTATGAGGACTGCACATGTAATGTAATCCGCGCTGCATACAGACCATAAAGCTTTACTGTTGTCATAAATGGCCATAAAGCAAGGTCACCCTGAGTGCTCAATAATGTGATCTCATGGTACAAGTCTTACTGTCAATCTCATTCTACTCTGTAAATCCAGGTTGTGGAGAAGATGAACCCCACTGAGCCTGTGGGGGTTGTGTGCCGTGTAGATGGCGTCTACCAGGTGGTGGAGTATAGTGAGATCACCCTGGCCACGGCTCAGAAGCGGAGCCCGGATGGAAGACTGATGTATAATGCCGGAAACATCGCCAACCACTACTTCACCAGGAAGTTCCTGCAGCAAGTGGTGGAGTGAGTAGTGCGGCAGCAGAAGTCCTGAGTAAGCGGCATCCACGTTCTCCTCTTACCCACAGTGTGTTCTGTATCTTCCAGGGTCCATGAACCTCAGCTGCAGCACCACGTCGCTGTGAAGAAAATCCCGCATGTGGACACCCAGGGCTCGCTTGTCCATCCGGAGAAACCGAATGGCATCAAAATGGAGAAGTTTGTGTTTGATATCTTCCAGTTTGCAAAGTAAGTAGAAGGTAAAAGTATATTGTCTTCCTGAGCCCTGCTGTACCTGTCACATGTCTGATCCAGGTGTATGGGGTAGGCTCAGGACTTATAGGGGTAGCTCACAAACATTTTTTTTTTTTTTTTTTCTTTCCCCAAATCAACAGAGGCCAGAGATCTGTAAATTACTTCTGTTAAATCTTCAGTCTTCCTGTACTTATCAGCTGCTGTATGTCCTGCAGGAAGTGGTGTATTGTTTCCAGTCTGACAGTGCTCTCTGCTGCCATCTCTGTCCATGTCAGGAACTGTCCAGAGCAGCAGAAAATCCCCATAGGAACTGTCCAGAGCAGGAGAGGTTTTCTGACATGGACAGAGGTGGCAGCAAAGCACTTTTTTTTTTTTTTTTTTTTTTAATTTTTAACTAGAGTGCCCCTTAAATGGGGCTTGTAACTGTAGCTCATCTGAGCCATAAACATCATAAGTAGTAATTTTAACTGCATGCAGTTTGTGTGTATGGAGAAACCCTGGTATTACACTGGCTGACTCTCATATTCCCTTTCTGCCTGCTCCCAGGAAGTTTGTGGTGTTCGAGGTTCTTCGGGAGGAAGAGTTCTCACCACTAAAAAATGCTGACAGCCAAAACGGGAAGGACAATCCTAGTACGGCGCGCCATGCTCTAATGTCTCTGCATCACTGCTGGGTCCTCAACGCTGGCGGACACTTTGTAGATGAGAACGGTACCCGGATTCCAGCTATTCCCCTGTAAGTATTGGCTGGTTCTCGATATGGAAGCCTTGCCAACTGGGATACACTGGATACTGCATCTGTGCCAAAGTTAGGAAATTATTATTTTATTTTTTTTTCCTCCAACTTTGTCTGGCACTTGTGTATATTCTAAGGGGGAGATTTATCAAACATGGTGTAAAGTGAAACTGGCTCAGTTGCACCGATCAGATTCCACCTTTCATTTTTCAGAGAATCTGAGGAATGAAAGGTGGAATCTGATTGGTTGCTAGGGGCAACTGAGCCAGTGCTACTTTACACCATGTTGGATAAATCTTCCCTTAAGTGTATAAAATACTTCAATGTAAAGTGTACGGTGTCTGAGTAACTTTCTATTTGTGTTTAGGCTTTTATAGCCATTTAAAGGGGTGATCCAGGATTAGGAAAGACACAGCTACTTTGTTGCAAAAAAATGGTGCCACCCCTCTTCTCAGGTTGTGTGGTATTACAATTCAGTTGTATTCACTTCAATGGCACTGAGCTGCAATACCCCCACACTTAAACTGAGGATAAGAATGGTGATGGATGAAGAAAGCAGCAATTTTTTTCTGGATAACCCCTTTAATTCTATTTATTAATCCCCTGTAAAGGAGTCTACAGGGGGGACAGGGTTAAACTTAGAATATAATGGAGTTCATAGGAAACTTCCTGCATACAGGATTCATTCAATTCCATGTTTTATTACATTTTCTTCAATACAGCCATCCCATACAGGAGAACGGGAGCGCGCCAGGCCACCCCCAGAACAAGTAACTATGGCTGCATGGTGCAGGGTCTTCTACAAGGGCGACTAACAAGGGCTTCTGTGCTTGGTGGAGGGAACAAATGCCAAAGATCTGGAGGAATGTTGAGAACAGATTCCAACATGGTGGAGCAACACTCAATGTTTCTGCTCCCATCTGAGTTCCCAGACATTGGGTTCATGTGGGAGACGAAATTATATTGTCATGTTGTCTTAAAGGGGTATTCCACTCAAACATAACTTTTGATGTATAGCTGCCCATGGTGAGACTACAAATTCCTTCCATACTTGTTATCTATTCAGTCTCCTTCCCCCAGTTCTGGGCTACTGTTTTTTGCTGAAAACACAAAAATCAGTGTGAGCTATTCTGAGTAGACTGAATGGATAAAAACAAGTATGGAAGGAGTTGTTCGTCTCACCATGGGCAGCAACATATCATGTGTGAGTGGAATCCTCCTTTTAAAGGGTAACTAGCATTATGTTCCAGCAGGAGGATACAATGCAAAACTCATAGCAGCTCCGTAGCAAATTGCTATAGCGAGCCATATAAGAATTGGTGAAAGCCCCGCAAATTTCATGGAGTTACTTGGAGTTTTAACTTGTTTTCTGCCACTGCAACATCATGGTTACCCTCTGATCACTGGAGAAGTTCTACAGTTTTCTAATTTTTCATAATTTCATGATCTGATTGTGTAGGACAGGGAACCTCGTCCCTCCAGCTGTTGCAAAACTACAATTCCATTATGCCTGGGCAGCTAAAGAGAAGCTTTGGCTGTTCAGGCATGATGGGAATTGTAGTCTTGCAACAGCTGGGGGCTAAATGTTCCCCATCCTTGGTGTAGGGTGAATGGAAACACATTTATAAGGGGTTTAAGGCTCAGATACACTTAATCCTGTCTAGTGCAGGAATGGGGGACCTTCGGCCCTCCAGCTGTTGCAAAACTACAACTCCCATCATGTCTGGACAGTCAAAGCTTCACTTTAGTTGTCACGGCATGATGGGAATTGTAGTTCTGCAACAGCTGGAGGGCCAAAGGTTCCCCATCCCTGGTCTCTAGTGCAAGAAGTGAGGGAGACAGAAGGGATTCCCTTGTTCCTTCCTTCAAGGATACCTGCCACAAAGCCAGTTCCCCTATGCATGAGCCCTGATCAAAATGGACAGAACTGCTGATGATTGTGTATCTAATGTGACCTTAAAGTGTCTCCATTCACTGGCTGCTAGCAGAGATATAGGGAGCTGTGCAGGACTACCATATGAGGTATTTGAAAACTTTAGAACTTCTTACAGTGTTGGAGATTCTTTTACATAAGAACCGATGGAGCCGCTGCACCGTCCTGGCCGCAGCTGCTTAATGTCAGTTTAGATGGTTTGTAAGAATCTACAGCTTGGATGTCTTCAGACATGGCGGATGCTGCATATGTTTGCTGCAGATTCACTCCCGGCTCCATCCGCCATACTTCTGCAAGCCCCATCCACATATATTATACTGCGGAGTAGAATCTGCCATGCAGACGCCATCATGTCTGACCACATCCCAGAGCGTCTACTACTAATCCCTCAGTGCATGTTCCTTCTCTTTTTTTAGCTGTGTATGGGTTGGCCAAGGACAGATCTTCTCTCCATTACCTATCCTTCTTGTACCCGGCCTTGTCATGTTTGTGCTACTTATATTGCTGTGTGTTTCTTCCTTTAGTATGAAGGACGCTGGTGATCTGCCAATTCAATGTGAAATCTCTCCCCTCGTCTCCTACGCTGGAGAGGTAAGTTTCTAGATTCCAGTTCCAGCAGTTACTATAACAGTCTGTAGTGTTAGTGTGGGCTGACACTAAGCTGCTGTATAGTCATTAAAGGGGTTGTCCAGGATTAGAAACATGGCTGCTTATTTCCCAAAACAGTGCCTCTCCCGTCCTTTGCTTTGCAGCTCTGTCCTATTGAAGTGGATTTTTTTTTTTTCCCTTCATAAGTAGCTGTGCTTTTCTAATCCTGAAAAACCCTTTAAGACAGCAGCTATTGTAGCTTCTATTCTAATTATAGATACTTGTCATGGCGTTGGGCACTATTCACTCCACATCCCATCCGACTCTGCTGCATCTGAACGCTTCCATCTTTTCTCCTCTCCAGGGTCTGGAGCCATACGTCCAGGGTCAGGAGTTCCACGCTCCGCTGACCATCGATGAGAGCGGTGTCCATCAGGCGGTGAGGAATGGAGTGCACCCTTAGGAGCGTCCGCAGGCTTAACCCATTATAGGAATATTATTTATGACGGGGGAGGGGACTCCGGTGATCACACGGTACTTGAACACACGAATCCACATGGGTCTTCCTGCTCCGCCTCTGCCAATACTGGACTTCAGACCATTTTTAGCCTAGATTTTTTTAAATGCCAAAACTACGTAATAAATATTTATAGCCGGCTCCATATGAAGGGAAAAAAATATTTTTTTAAATCTGTACATACTAAGCTATTGTACATTCAGAATTTTATTATTATGTCCTTTTACTGTTTTGCTTTTTTTGTGTGTATTTAATTTTGGATGGGTTCTATTTCTTTTGAAGGGGATGAAATAAATAACGGGGTCTATATGGGATTTGGCTCCAATCTTTACGACTTCATTATTTTTATATTTTTAACATAAAATTTGGTTCTGTGCATCTTGCAAAAACTGTGCCACCCCTGTCACTTCAATGGAACTGAGCTGCAAAACTCCTGTACTGGGGCCATGTTTGTCTGAACCTGGACAACCCCTTTAATTTAAGCAATGCTTTGGAATAGAATACATTTGATATGGTTCTGTATGGAATCTCCATAGGGTATCTGGTTAACAATGAGTAGTTAAAGGGTTTATCCGGTGCTACAAACATGGCCACTTTCAGAGATCACGACTTTTGTCTCCAGGTCAGGTGCAGTTTGCAATTAAGCTCCATTCACTTCAATGGAACTGAGAAAAACCTGCACCCAAACTAGACAAGAGCAGGACTGTCCTGAAGAAAGTGGCCATGTTTTTGTTAACCCCCTTTAATTGATCCCAGTAATCTGGCATTCTACCATCACTGTATGATCTGTAGGGATCAGACCTCTTGGACCTGATAATGAAGGGACCGCAGCACTGGTGTAACCCGTCCCGTTTACTGTCTCTTCCTATAATGGTTGCCTGGTAACGTGTAGTTTTTTTAGTTTAGGATCTCTAACAAAACTACAACTCTCAGCATGCTCAGACACTGATGGGCAGTATGGTGCCATCTACTCTTCCTTAAAGGGAATCTTTCAGCTGTGCTTCCAGAATATCAACAAAAACGCAGCTCTCCTAAAGTGCCGCAAAGCTGTAACATCTCGCTCCCCCTCCCATGATCCATGGCAGAAAGCGATTGTAGTTCCATTGTATTGGGCTGCTAATCAGAAGGGTCTCTGTTTCAACCTGGGGTCAGTATGATGAGTATGCAATAGCTGGGTCATGCAGCCTTTGATTTCCTGTTCAGAGTTAAAGGGGTGCTCCGGGCTGGGGTTCTTTTTAGTGCATGGTCGGGAAGGGGGTGGATATAGAGGCTGCCAGTCACTTACCTCTCTGGTACCAGCGCCGGGTCCCAGATCCCGCTGCTTCATTCTTCTGTCCCACGGCCGCTTCCTGGTCTGAGCGGCGACTTGAGATGTGACCTGTTAAGGCAGCTCAGCCATTTAGTGTCCGAGTCCCGGAGTACCTCTCTAACGCCTGTTTACTGTGCATGTCATGGCACTGGTGAGACTATGGTTTCCTGAGTGGTGACAGCATCTAAATGCTTGATTTGTATTCCTGTAGCTGTATTTATAGATGAGAAGGGGAAGCTTCGCTGCTACTATACATTCGCTCATTCCTTGTAGGAATGTATTGTATGTATTGTATTCCTACTGCCATCCATTCTTCAAATGGGTATTCCTTCCAAACATAACTTTTGATATGTTGCTGCTCATGGTGAGACTAACAACAATTTCTTTCATACTTGTTATCTATTCAGTCTCCTTCCCCCTGTTCTGAGCTGCTGCTTTCTGCTGAAGACACAAATTCTGTGTGAGCTTTTCTCTAAAATAACAGATTGCACCAGCTCTCACTGTGTGTCTGTAGGATTAGCAGGGTCCCAGAAAGTGCAGAGCAGGTGGAGAAATAGTCCAGGCTTTTCACTGGGATAATGAATGCAAAAGAGTCCACAGCTCCATGCAGTGAAATAGTAGAAAACTATTCCATAATCTTTAAAAATCCATACAGTGATTAAAATAGCGCCGACGAGTTTCGGAATAACAATTCCTTAATCATGGCAGGGCTTTTCTGCCATCTCTGTCTCCCCCCTCCTCATCCTCTCTCTTCTGGGACAGCTGATGTAAACAAGTCCCTGGCAGGCTTGATCTGCAACATTATAGATTCTTTGTAATGCTGGAAGGGTTAAACACAGTGGGGGAGATTTATCATACATGGTGTAAAGTGAAACTGGCTCAGTCGCCCTCGCAACCAATCAGATTCCTCCTTTCATTTTCCAAAGAGTCTATGAGGAATGAAAAGTGGAATCTGATTGGTTGCTATGTGCAACTAAGACAATTCTACTTTAGGGTACAAACACACACACCGTATACGCAGCGTATTTTCTGCTGCGATACGCAGCAGATTAGATCTAAATAACTGAACACACCATCAAATCTGCTGCGTATACTGTGTGTGTGTGTGTGTGTGTGTGTGTTTGAACCCTTACACCAGTTTGATAAATCTCCCCCACTGTGTTTAACCCTTCCAGCATTACAAAGAAGCTATAATGTTGCAGATACAGCCTTCCAGGGACTTGTCTACATCAGCTGTCCCAGAAGGGAGGGGGGAGGTGGGGGAGACAGAGAAAATCTTATACAAATTTTCTGTGTCTTCAGCAGAAAGCAGCAGCTGAGAATAGGGGGAAGGAGACTGGATGGATAATAAGTCAGGAAGTGTTAATCTCACTGTGGGCAGCAACATATTAAGTTGTGTTTGAGTGGAATACTCCAAGGCTTCTCCTTCCCATTGTAGACACTTCTGGTGATGGATGGGGGGGCGCACAGGTCTGCAAAGAAGCAATGTCCTGTGTGATCTGTGCCCTTTTATATCAGCAGGGGCTTTTTCATCAGCTTGCTTTACGGCTGTGTGAGTGGACCAGACCAGGTAGCCTTCAGCCCTCTATTGCATCAATGAGCCTTGGGTCTCTGGTGCCCAGTTGTCTGTTTTTGGACACTCCTGGTCGGTACTGATCACTACATACCGGGGACTGTGGAGATGCTCTGACCCCCGGCAAATACCCATCACTATCAGCCCTTGTCACAGTACTCGGATCTTTACTCTTTATAGTTCTTTGCAGCATCATCTTCTACTGTCTGATATAAATTACAGTTGTATTGGTGTATAATCTAGAATGATTCTGTAGGCATGCACTATGTAAAAAGGCTTAAAGTGTCACTGTTGTTTAATTTTTTTTTGCAGAAATCAATAGTACGGGCAATTTTAAGAAACTTTGTAATTGGGTTTATTAGCCGAAAACATTTTTATCATGAAAAAGCAGTTTGAAGCTCTCCCCCATGTCTTCATGATTGTCTATGGAGAGGGGAGGGGAGGGGTGGAGGGAGATGAGGCACCAAAACAGGACAACAAAGAGTTAATTTACAGCTAAATCACCGGGCTATCTCCTCTGAAGTCAGCACTGACCTCTGATTACTGGCTTTCACACAGGTCCCACAGTGTAATCCTTTGTTCTCTGCTGGTGACTAATCTCCCCCCTCCCTTCTCCATAGGTTACACAGGGCCTGACTGATGTAAAATAGTTGAGATTTCCTGATAATGAGCAGTGAATGAGAGAGAGGAGGAGGGGGGGACCTGGGGAAAGTCTTTCTGAATGCAAAGAATGGCAGATTTGCCTAATAAACCCAATTACAAAGTTTCTTAAAATGGCCTGTACTATTAATTTCTGCAAAAAAATAAATAAATAAAATAAATATATATATATATATATATATATATATATATATATATAGATATAGACAGTGACACTTTTAAGCGAATGTATCACCACAAGTACTGAAGTTTTAGTTGTTTGTTTTGTTTGTTTGGTTTTAGCAGTATCTGGTGGTACATCTGCTTAAGTACTGGGGGTAGGCCTGATGCTCCTCATTGTGATGGAAACCCCTCACCCCTCACCTCTGTGATGTATCACCAAGCAGGGATGCATTACTGAGGGGGAGGGGTTATGGTCACCAGGCCTGCCCCTAGTGCTCAAGCAGAAAACAGTACTGAGGGTGGGAACCAGGTGTTTTTTTGTTTTTTGTTTTTGAAAAATAAAATAAAATGTCATCAGTACCTGTGATGGTACATTTGCTTTAACAGTTAAATTACTAATAGACTGGTAATGGCTCTTCAAACCCCCCCTGGTTTCCCATGATCCAGCAGAGGACTTTTACACTCTATAAAAATCCTGTCTATGCTCTACAGCATACATCATAATGAGAACCATGTGTTATCACTGAAAAGTAGGGCAGAGGTTGTTACTTATGGGGCCGAGGAGGAGGACAGGAATTGTTAGCATATTCCCTTTAATTCTACATATCCTCTAAGTTACAGGCAGTGACTTAAAGGAAAGTTTTACCCATCAGGGACTGTTTGCATATGTCGGTCCACAGTCATCACTGTAACCCTCAGCTGGAAATGATCTATACATAATGTTCTGAAGGTGGACACATTTTATACATGTGTATTTTAAGGGGCATGGGCCTGTCCTGCAGGAAGTGGTGTATTTTCTCCAGTCTGGCACAGTGCTCTCTGCTGCCACCTCTGTCCAGAGCAGCAGCAAATCCCCATAGAAAATCATTCCTGCTCTGGACAGTTCCTGACATGGATAGAGGGGTCAGCAGAAAGCACTGTGTCAGACTCGAGAGAATACACCACTTCCTGCAGGACATACAGCAGCTGATAAGTACTGGAAGACTGGAAATTACAAATCTATAACTTTCTGGCACCAGTTGACTTGAAAGTAAACATTTTTGCTGAACTACTCCTTTAAGTGCATTTAAATTGGTTATCCAGGATTAGAAAAACTACAGCTATTTTCATGGGCCACCCCTGTCCTCAGTTTGTGTGTGGTATTACAATTCGGCTTTATTTACTTCAATGGAACAGGGTTACATAACTGAGGACAGGAGAGATACTGTTTCTGGAGGAAAGTGGACATGTTTCGCTCAGACTGCATAACCCCTTTAAGGGTTCAAACCCACTTGCTGGATCTGCATACTATACTTTCAATAGCAGAGAAACTCGCAGTGCTGCTCAGTGCTCAGTGCTGCTGAGGATACGATCGGGGCAGCAGGGGGGCCGCCAGGTTATACATTACTGGGTCCCCGCTCCTGCCCCGAAGCAAGCAGGAGCGGGGACCCGGTAATGTATAATCTCCGGCGGCTAGGGGGTTAATGGGGTGGGCTGCAGACAAAATCGCAGCAGGGATGTACATCCCTGCTGCGAGTTTCTCTGCTATTGAAAGTATAGGGCCGGGATCTGCAGCGAGTCTCGCTGCAAAAACGCAGCGAGGAGACTCGCTGCAGATCCGGCAACTGGGTTTGAACCCTAAACCTGAATTCTTCATGCTTTAGGTGAAGCCACATGAAGTGACCAGCCGCATGTGGACAAAACTAAGCTGATATCCATTAGGATTGCCTATATATCAGACAGGGCCACTTCTGCCATGAGGCGGAATGAGTATTCCGCCTCAGGTGGCAGATTCTGCATCCCTGCAGGGTGGCGGCAAGATCTTCACCCCTGTCATTTTAGTTAAAGGCGTTATCCAGCGCTCCAGAAACATGGCCACTTTTCCCCCTCTCTTGTCTCCAGTTTGGGCGGGGTTTTGAAACTCCGTTCCATTGAAGTAAATGACAGAGGAGGATGTCTTCAGACTCCTAGCCTCCTCTCGCCCCACCACCTGCCCTAGTGACCCTATTCCCTCACACCTTGTCCAGTCTCTCTCTCCTGTTGTCACTACTTACCTTACTAAAATCTTCAACCTCTCCCTCTCCTCTGGCATCTTGCCCTCGACTTTCAAACACTCCACCATCACTCCATTACTGAAAAAAACGTCTCTAGACCCCTCCTGTGCCGCCAACTATCGACCTGTCTCTAATCTCCCTTTTATCTCTAAACTCTTGGAACGTTTGGTCTATTCCCGCCTAACCAGTTACCTCTCTGACAACTCTCTCCTTGACCCCCTTCAGTCCGGTTTCCGTCCTCACCACTCTACAGAAACTGCCCTTACTAAAGTCTCTAATGATCTCACCGCCAAATCTAAAGGTGACCACTCTCTGCTCATTCTCCTGGATCTATCTGCAGCTTTTGACACTGTAGACTACCAGCTCCTCCTCTCCAGGCTCCGCTCTATTGGCCTTAAGGACTATACCGAAGCCTCCCCCCTGTGCCAGTCACTACACTGGCTCCCTATTAAACACAGGATACAATACTAAGTCCTCCTGGTCACCCACAATGCTCTCCACAGTGCTGCACCTCCCTATATCTCCTCCCTCATCTCTATCTACTGCCCTACCCGTGCCTTACGCTCCTCTAATGACTTATGACTAACATCCACCTTGATCCGCACCTCTCACTCCCGTCTCCAGGACTTCACCCGAGCTGCACCAGTTCTATGGAATACATTACCCAAGACTGTCAGACTCGCCTCCAATACACAAAGTTTCAAACGTGCCCTCAAAACACATCTGTTCAAGCAGGCTTACCAGCTTCCCTAATTTTGACTGCAACCCCCCCCCCCCCCCACACACACACACACCTACCTACCTATCTCCACCACGCACACATACATACAGTACATACAGTACATACATACACACACACACACCAAGCATTTAAGCACTTAGACCTGTGCATGCATGCATTGGCTGGTGACAGGCTCACCCCCCCTTACCTGCACTGCCTTATTTATAATGATGGCCGGACCATAAGAACGATGAAGCACTTTGCCCCTCTGCCATTTTGTCTCGCACCCCCTCCTGATAGTGTGTAAGCTCATGCATGCGAGCAGGGACCTCACTCCTCATGTATGGATAATTATATGTATATCTCTGTAATGTCTATTTTTTGTCTATGTATGTACCCCCAGAATTGTAAAGTGCTGCGGAATCTGTTGGCGCTATATAAATAAAAAATATTATTATTATTATTATTATTATTAATAAATGGAGCTTAATTGCAAACCGCACCTGAACTGGAGACAACAGTAGGGGGAAAAGTGGCCATGTTTTTGTGGCGCTGGATAACCCCTTTTAGGCTGCATTCACATGTTCCGGGAAGTTGTCCGTGCGCACGGACAATTTTACAGCCCATTGCTTTCTATGGGGCTATTCAGATGTTCCGTGATTTCACGGATCCGTGATCCGTTCCGTTAAAAAATAGGACATATCATTACTCGGAACGGATGCACGGAAAGGATTCCCCATAGAAATCAATGAGATCGGTGTTTTTCACGGATGTACACAGATGTGATGTAATCAATGTCATTTAAAATGCTGTAAGACAGATCCATGAAAAAAACGGACACGGATACAACACGGATGCAAAACGGACTGTTTTGCACGGATCACGGAGGTTGCTGCAGGACCACAATCACGGACCAGGAAAATCACTGAACGTGTGAATGCAGCCTAAGTTTGAAACTTAGCTAAAATGACAGCAGCAGTCGCTGCCCCACCACACACCTTGCCGCCCGCGCTCCCGGCATGCTTGCTGCCCATCACTCTGGTAAGTTACCGGGGGGGGGTTGGTTGCGGGGAGGGTGCCGGGACACTGTTGTCACACAGCAATGTCCCGGCACCTATCACCGCCGCTGCTCTCTCCTTCCTTCCCAGCAGCGTTCTGTGCTGGGGACAAGAGACACTGCTGGGGAAAGGAAAGAGACAGCGCAGTTACTAGCACAAGGCGCAGGCAGCTATCTCCCTCCTTCCCCTGCAATTTGCACCAACAGTGACTGCCCCCCATAGCCGCCCAGGTATACGCGCTGGCAGCTACTGGCCCCCAACAACCCTGCCCCCGGGCTGAAGCCCTGGTTTGCCTTGGGCGGCAAAAAGCCTGGAAACGGCTCAGTTGCCCCTAGCAACCAATCAGATTCCACCTTTCATTCCTCACAGACTCTTTGGAAAATGAAAACTGGAATCTGATTGGTTGCTAGGGGCAACTGAGCCAGTGTCACTTTACACCATGTTTGATAAATCTCCCTCCATATATTTTAAATGTGTTTTAAAACACTGGGGGAGATTAGTGAAAGGGTGTAAATATACACCTGGTGTAAACTGCCCAGAGCAACCAATCACAGCTCCTCTTATATTTTGCCAGAGCTGAAAGCTGAGCTGTGATTGGTTGCTGTGGGCAGTTTACACCAGGTGTATATTTACACCCTTTCATAAATCTCCCCCGGTGTGTTCAGGGTCCTATTAGAGAAAGCAATTTTTAACGTTTACCGATAAACGTTAACCTAAATCGTTCACCATATTACACAGAACGATGGTCGTTAGTTCCGATCGTTATTGCGAACGTTACTACGATTGTTTACTCCATCTGATCCCAGCAAAACAATGTGCAATTACACTGAAGGATTAGTGAACAAATGCCGAACTTGAGCGAACGAATGTGAAATTACAGCGAACGGTTAGCGAACTATAGTTAGCAAACGATAATAGTCCAGTGTAATAGGGCCCTTGGGTAGGAAGGGACCCCCAAATGTTAGATGTACCAGACATGCTTCCCCTGCTGTCCCATATGCATTGCAGAGGTGTTGGCATCATTTCCTGAGGTGTCATTGGGCACTTGGTGACCTCGGACTGGTAGAATATTGATTTTAAAGTCCCGAGTAGTTTTCTTGCATAGACTATAATGGGATTCGATATTCGATCAAATATACGAATATCGGGGGCTATTGGAATCGAATTTTCGAATATTTCACTATTCGCTCCTCTCTACTGCCGACTACTCCATGTGGTTCCACCTAGAATGCCAATGGGCGTCATACATTGCCATTCATCACCAACAAACCTCAATAACTGATATGATGGCAAGCGCAAAAAATATAAAATCTCTCTGACCTAAAGCCTGGACGCCGACATCTATGAATCACCGCGAGGAGGGAAGTGACACCACACCCAGGATGCCTAACCACACACTCACCAGTGGGAGTGCCAACAGAAGTTCATGGCTTCCCTGTCCCTGCAGTAGCTGCTCTTGGCATGAAATGTCACATAGGACTCCGGTAATCTCATGACCCCCCATTATTACAGCTCAGCTCCGCCCGGCACATACATATAATATACTGTGCAAAACTGTGATGTCATCAGACGACTTCATCCCCGTGAGTCAGTAAGAGAAATAAGGAACCAGAGGTCGTGATGCGAGTGACTATAATATCTGGCCTCACCCGTTGCGTCTGGATCTCGGAATGTGACGTTACTATGACAACAGTCATTTAATTTCCTATTTGAATGAAAAACTAAATAAAAACACTGAAAATCTTCCAGTAAGTCACAAGGTTTCCTCCTCCGATCCCCATGTATGATAATGTACCCATGGTATATACAATATCAGAAGATCCACGATATGAGGGTTTAAAGTGTCACTGTCGTTTTTTGCAGAAATCAATGGTACAGATGATTTAAAGAAACTTTGTAATTGGTTTCTTTTTAGCCGAAAAATGCATTTTCATAATGAAAAAGCAGTTTGAAGCTCTCCCCCCTGTCTTCATTGTTCTCTATGGAGAGGGGAGCAGTGGAGGGAGATGAAGCACCAAAACAGGAAAACAAAGAGTTAATTTACAGCTACATCACCGGGCTATCTCCTCTGAAGTGAGCACTGACTTCTCTGACCTCTGCATACCGGCTTTCACACAGCTCCCACTGTGTAATCCTTTGTTTTCTGCCGGCGACTAATCTCCCTCCTCCCCCCTTACCCTCTCCATAGGTTACACAGGGCTCGACTGATGTAATAGAGTGGAGGTTTCCTGATAATGAGCAGTGGATGAGAGAGGGGGGGGGGACCTGGGGAAAGGCTTTTTGAATGCAGATAATGGGATATTTGCCTAATAAACCCAATTACAAAGTTTCTTAAAATCGCCTGGACTATTGATTTCTGCAAAAAAAAAAAAAAGTGACACTTTAAATCAGGGCTCGGTGCACTCTTGTACTCTAACAGCACAGATGTATAGGTGACATACTATTTTGTTCTTCTCGTGCGGAGTGTAAGGAGCTACAGCCGGCGCCACCTAGTGGTGGTTTCTGTGAATATGTTGTCAGTCTGTTTACAGCCAGATACAGGAGCCGTGTAATCTGCAGCAGCTCTTTCTATGTGCTCAGTTATATAGATAGATACTACTATAGGGTTTGTAGTACTTATGGTTTATAGCCCCCCCCTTCCCTTCCCGGTATTGCATTTATCCCTTTTTATCCATAGTAGACCTGGGACTGTTCTCTGTATACAGACGCTGTGATTAACCCCTTAGTGACCAGCCTATAGTTAAAAACAAAGCAGCTCGGTCATTAGCCACGTACTGGCCGGCCTATTCTCAGCTTTGAAGTGTTTCTGTCTTTAGAAAATACTTTTGACGGGACGCAGAGACATAAAACAAACCAAAAATTGACCCAAAGTCCAATACACGCTGCTGTTATAGAGACAATGTTGTACAGGCAAGTGCCAGGAGTGTATATACTTCTTGTACTTACCTGCCTCTCCCTCTGTGTCCTCCTTGCTTGTTTCTGGGATTCCCCACTCACCACAGCTGCTGCTAAGAACCCGTCTCTGCAGTGACAGGCCACTTAGCCAATCACTTACTGAGGTGGGACAACGCCACAGCCCGTGATTGGCTGAGTGGCCTGTCACTGTAGAGACAAGTTCAGAAGCATCAGTGGTGGCTGTAAGGGAGGAATCCCAGAAACAAGCCAGGAGGACACCGGAGGTAACTGGGGAAGCCTGTAGAGGACATTATGGAAGCATGGAGAGAACACCGAGAAAGCCACCGGAGGTCACCAGGGAACCGTGGAGAGGACACCGGGGAAGCCTGTAGTGGTCACCGGGAAAGACTGGAGAAGACACTGTGGAAGCGTTGAGAGGACACAGGGGAAGTGTAAAAAGATCAGGGAAGCGTGGAATGGTCTCCGGGCAAGACTGGGGAAGACACCGGGGTAACCCTAGAAAGGTCACCGGAGAAGCTAAAGAGGTCGCTTGGGCCTGGAGATATCAACGGGGAAGCAAGAAGAGGTCACCGGAGAAGCCTGGAGAGGACACTGGAGAAGCAAGAAGAGGTCACCGGGAAAGCCTGGAGAGGACACTGGGGAAGCAAGAAGAGGTCACCGGGGAAGCCTGGAGAGGACACTGGGAAAGCAAGAAGAGGTCACCGGGGAAGCAGGGAGAAGACACTGGGGAAGCAAGAAGAGGTCACCGGGGAAGAATCGAGAGGACACCGGGGAAGCAAGAAGAGGTCACCGGGAAAGCCTGGAGAGGACACTGGGGAAGCCTGGAGAGGACACTGGGGAAGCCTGGAGAGGACACTGGGGAAGCAAGAAGAGGTCACCGGGGAAGCCTGGAGAGGTCACCGAGGAAGCAAGAAGAGGTCACCGGGAAAGCCTGGAGAGGACACTGGGGAACCAAGAAAAGGTCACCGTGGAAGCAGGGAGAGGACACCGGGGAAGCAAGAAGAGGTCACCGGGAAAGCCTAGAGAGGACACTGGGGAAGCCTGGAGAGGACACTGGGGAAGCAAGGAGAGGTCACCGGGGAAGCCTGGAGAGGTCACCGGGGAAGCAAGAAGAGGTCACCGGGAAAGCCTGGAGAGGACACTGGGGAAGCAAGAAAAGGTCACCGGGAAAGCCTGGAGAGGACACTGGGGAAGCCTGGAGAGGACACTGGGGAAGCCTGGAGAGGACACTGGGGAAGCAAGAAGAGGTCACCGGGAAAGCCTGGAGAGGACACTGGAGAAGCAAGAAAAGGTCACCGGGGAAGCCTGGAGAGGTCACCGGGGAAACAGGGAGAGGACACCAGGGAAGCCTGAAAAGGTCTTTACATAACGTTAGCAGGAGGCATAGTACTGAGTATTTTAACTAAAACCAAGAGTGGAAAAGACCTGCCCCTTTCTTGTGTTATGGTGCGTTTACACAGACAGATTTATCTAACAGATCTTTGAAGCCAAAACCAGGAACAGACTATAAACAGGGATCAGGTCATAAAGGAAAGACTGGGATCTATCCTCTTTTCAAATCCATTCCTGGCTTTGGCTTCCAAAATCTGTCTAAGATAAATCTGTCTGTGTAAACGCACCCTTAGATTCAGGCTATGTGTCACACACAGTAAAACAATACCAAAATATGTCCGTACTTTGAATATACAGTGGTACCTTGGTTTAAGAGTAACTTGGTTTAAGAGCGCTTTCGTTTAAGAGCTCACAGTTTTTAAAATTGGAACTTGTTTTAAGAGCATTGCTTTGGTGTAAGAGCTCCCTGTACTGGGTGGGAGCGGGAGTGGGGGAGGGGCATGGTCTGCATAGCGAGGTCTACAGCCCTGTACTCTGACCCAGGAAGTCTCCCTCACCTTCCAAATCGTAGCAGATCCACTTCAGGCTGGGGCTTATATCAGGGGACAGGACTGTGGAGGTAATCTCTTCATAGCTGTAACCCCTCTTTCCCCGGACAGAGAGCGCTGCATGTATGTGCCCACATCTGCCCTGATCATTCCTTCATGCTCCCTGCAGTCTCTGTCAGCCCTTGTGTTTCCCATCCTGTCCATTCCTGCTATAATGTGCCTGCACTTACACTCAGCTATACACACTGCTGCTATAATGTGCCTGCACTTACACTCAGCTATACACACTGCTGCTATAATGTGCCTGTATTCACACTCAGCCATTCACACTGCTGCTATAATCTGCCTGCACTTACACTCAGCCATTCACACTGCTGTGTAGAAGTTTCTGTCACTGTCCTCCTGCACAGCTCTGTGATTCTCACTACCTGATTGGTCCATGCTGAACACATGCTGTTGGAGCCAACATGGAAGATGCCCCATATGAGGATATGTGTATCATGGACTGAGATTGATGGGAGCAGCTGAGATTCTGGGGGGAAGCTAGCATTCTACAGGGGGCTCCTGTCATAAACCTGGAATAGCCCCTGGGTGTGTATGGAGCTGGTGTGGATAAACAGATGCTATCAAGATGCTATTGAATGGACTGTTGTTATAAACATCACACCCTGGTGATAACCTGAGAGTCATCCTGGAGCTCTATTGTTACTGGGACCATGTACAGCCCCTGCGTAAGGCAGATAAACAGCCCTGCGGAGCCTTGCACAATGGATCAAGGCAGCTGTTATCACCCTTGAGGAACAATGCAGCTCAGTCCTAGAGGGTCAACAGAAGGACAAGGACTTGTTTAAAGAGCGAGAGCGCCACCTGCAGGAAGATGACAAGCAGCTCTCTGGAATGTGGGAGGTCACGGATATTCCATTTCTGCCCACTGATTGGAGGAACTGAAGAAGGACGGACATTACAGGAGTCGGGGGTGGAACTGTGGGTGTGTGTTGGTGTGGATGTGGGTTCTTTCCATATAAATATAGGACCTTTGTGTATGGTAGAGATATAGCACTTAGGGATGTAGCTTGGGGGAATATAGATGTTGTATGTCTGGTATTAATGCGTGTATTTTCTTAGTACAGGACATTGGAGGAAGGTTTTGCTATTGGCTACTCACTCTGTTTGTTATTTTGTATTTTACCTTTATTGTATTAAACCCTTATTCCTTTTAAAGCCTTGGCACCTTATTGGCAAGAGATCATAGGCTAGGAGAGGTAGCAGAAACAGGATTCTACACATGCCTCTTCCCCATCGCTGTCATGTGACCACACAGACCTCTGACAGCAGCCCTGCTTCTCTATTCTAGCCTGTTGTACTACGCTTCTGCATTATGGGGATCTGCAGTTCCATCCTGTATCTACCAACTGCTGCTGTGTTATCAGGGTTATACTGTTACTATACATTATACACCACATGCTGCTATACTGTACAGTTACGTATATATCACATATCCAGCTGCTGCAGTGTTATCAGGGTTATACAGTTACTATACATTATACACCACATACTGCTATACTGTACAGTAACTTATATATCACATATCCAGCTGCTGTGTTATCAGGGTTATACAGTTACTATACATTATACTCCACATGCTGATTGCTATACTGTACAGTAACTTATATATCACATATCCAGCTGCAGTGTTATCAGGGTTATACAGTTACTATACATTATATACCACATGCTGCTATACTGTACAGTAACTTATATATCACATATCCAGCTGCTGCTGTGTTATCAGGGTTATACAGTTACTATACATTATACTCCACATGCTGATTGCTATACTGTACAGTAACTTATATATCACATATCCAGCTGCTGTGTTATCAGGGTTATACAGTTACTATACATTATACACCACATGCTGCTATACTGTACAGTAACTTATATATCACATATCCAGCTGCTGCTGTGTTATCAGGGTTATACAGTTACTATACATTATACTCCACATGCTGATTGCTATACTGTACAGTAACTTATATATCACATATCCAGCTGCTGTGTTATCAGGGTTATACAGTTACTATACATTATACACCACATGCTGCTATACTGTACAGTAACTTATATATCACATATCCAGCTGCTGTGTTATCAGGGTTATACAGTTACTATACATTATACTCCACATGCTGCTTGCTATACTGTACAGTAACTTATATATCACATATCCAGCTGCTGTGTTATCAGGGTTATACAGTTACTATACATTATACACCACATGCTGCTTGCTATACTGTACAGTAACTTATATATCACATATCCAGCTGCTGTGTTATCAGGGTTATACAGTTACTATACATTATACTCCACATGCTGATTGCTATACTGTACAGTAGGGGTCGGGAACCTTTTCCATGTCGAGGACCAGTCGGGCATTAATAAAATAGTAGTTAGTAGTGTGGATTTGCAGAACCCGGGGGAAGGCAAAGTATTTAACCCCCCCCCCAGTAATGTCCCTGGTAGCCTAGTTAACCCCCCAGTCATGTCCCTAGTAGCCTAGTTAACCCCCCCCCCAGTCATGTCCCTAGTAGCCTAGTTAACCCCCCCCCCCCCAGTCATGTCCCTGGTAGCCTAGTTAACCCCCCAGTCATGTCCCTGGTAGCCTAGTTAACCCCCCCCCAGTCATGTCCACGATAGCCTAGTTAACCCTCCCCTTCTCTCCCCTCTAGCCTGTGCCGGTCTTCTCCTGCAGGCGGTGCATGATGAAATTACATCAACGCGCGGCCTGCAGGACAAGGAAGATGTGCGCCGCTCTGGTGGGGAAGGGGACGGCACTTACAGCATCCTCCTGTGTCTGGCAGCAGTCACAGACACAGGAAGATGCTGTGAATGCCGGCTCCTGCCTCACCAGAGCGGCTTTCACATCACAGGGGCCGCATCGGTAGGTCTCAGGGGTCGGATGCGGCCCTGGAGGTTCCCCACCACTGCTCTACAGTAACTTATTATATCACATATTCTGCTGTTTCTAAGTGTTTGTTTCATCTGTTTTACATGTTATTCAAAATAAAAAAAAACATTATTGTGGGGTGTGGAACCAATTGTCTGCACTGCTATGATTTCTTATGGGAAAATTTTCTTTGGTTTAAGAGGGATTTGGATTACAAGCGCCGTCCCGGAATGAATTATGCTCGTAATCCAAGGCACCACTGTAAAGTTATGTTCAGACACCATATAAACAACGGCCGCTGTTTGACATGTACTACAGTATCAGCCACATGAATAACATTTTCTTTTATGTGGATTGCAGGAACATTTGGATGCACCTGCAATCCAAATTGCTTGTGAGAACGGCCGTACATTGTGTGAACAGACTGTGAACCGCGGCTGTTGTTCCCTGTCTGCAGATGGAAATAATTGACAAGTCAATTATTTCCACAGCTGTAGGGGAAAAGCGAATGTTGTGCTGTGTTCCCCATAGAATTACACACAAGGCATTCTTTTTATACAAGAATGGACATTATTTAAATTGCCAATATTGGCTGATTTGTAATTTGCTTCTATTAAAAAAAAAACTCCATTCTTCCAGTATTTATCAGCTGCTGTACGTCCTGCAGGAAGTGGTATACTCTTTCCCATCTGGAGAGAAGGAGAGGTTTTCTATGGGGATTTGCTCCTGCTCTGGACAGTTCCTGACATGGACAAAAGTGGCAGCAGAGAGCACTGTGTCAGGCTGGAGACAAAACACCACTTCCTGCAGGACATACAGCAGCTGATAAGTACTGGAAGAATTGAGATTTTTTAATAGAAGTTATTTACAAATCTCTGGCACTTCCACTGGCCCTGGGACCAATTGATTTAAAAGAAAAAAAAATGGTGAACTACCCCTTTAAGGTTGTATTTATTTTGCTGTCTGTGAGCACAGCCTGATTAGGGCTAAAAATTCTGAACAAAGATACTGTATGTTCACTCACCTAACACAACCATAAAACACTCACATATAAAGCACATATATAAGGCACATCTATAAAACTCACAGATTATGCATATATAACACACAAACACACACACACACATATATAACTGTATAGTGACACAGTTATGCTGACACTAGAGGGCGCCATCCTACTGTCATTCAGTCTAGTCTTTCTCTCTTTGCAGCCCTTCATAGACTGTGTTTTCATATCTTTACCACTAGGGGTCAGCAGCACACACTATAGGTTTCATACAGAAACCTGAAGTCAGTGGCCATCATTTCAGGGATCCCTTGAACATTTTCAGCTATTTCCACCCTTGAGGCCAAAGGAAGAAGAAAAAAAATAGTCCCAGGTGTAATTCCTGCACAGGTACACGTTGGGTTGCCTGTTCACTATGAAGGCACAGAAATGTCAGACGCTTAATGTTTGCTGCTGATTATAAAAGCCCATCAAAATAAAGTGTGGAAAAAATCCTGCATGAAAAAATGTATTGAAATGAACAGCCTGTCCAAAGAAGTTCTGCAGCAGCTGAGATATGTATTATACATATTAATGTTATTATAATGAACACAATTAAAGGGGCTTGTGCTTTTATACTGCCATACTGTAAAACTTCTTAGTGACTTGTAAAAGAGGCTCATACCCTGTGTGACCACAAGAGGTCAGTGTTTCCCATATAGTGATCTCTGAATATAGTGGATGCTCATACCCTGTGTGGCCACCAGAGGGCAGTGTTTCCCATATAGTGATCTCTGAATATAGTGGATGCTCATACCCTGTGTGGCCACCAGAGGGCAGTGTTTCCCATATAGTGATCTCTGAATATAGTGGTGGCTCATACCCTGTGTGGCCACCAGAGGGCAGTGTTTCCCATATAGTGATCTCTGAATATAGTGGATGCTCATACCCTGTGTGGCCACCAGAGGGCAGTGTTTCCCATATAGTGATCTCTGAATATAGTGGATGCTCATACCCTGTGTGGCCACCAGAGGGCAGTGTTTCCCATATACTGCGCTCTGGAGATAGTGGATGCTCATTCCCTGTGTGACCTTAAGAGGTCAGTGTTTCCCATGTAGTGATCTCCGAAGATAGTGGATGCTCATATCCTGTGTGACCACATGAGGTCAGTGTTTCCCATATACTGCGCTCTGGAGATAGTGGAGGCTCATACCCTGTGTGACCACAAGGGGGCAGTGTTTCCCATATACTGCCTGCTGGAGATAGTGGCAGCTCATAAACTGTGTGACCACAAAAGGTCAGTGTTTCCCATATACTGTGCTCGGGAGATAGTGGATGCTCATACCCTGTGTGACCACCAGAGGGCAGTGTTTCCCATATAGTGATCTCTGAATATAGTGGTGGCTCATACCCTGTGTGGCCACCAGAGGGCAGTGTTTCCCATATACTGCTTTCTGGAGATAGTGGCGGCTCATACCCTGTGTGACCACAAGAGGTCAGTGTTTCCCATATACTGCGCTCTGAAGATAGTGCTGCTCATACCCCGTGTGGCCACCAGAGGGCAGTGTTTCCCATATAGTGATCTCTGGAGATAGTGGCGGCTCATACCCCATGTGGCCACCAAAGGGCAATGTTTCCTATATAGTGATCTCTGGAGATAGTGGCGGCTCATACCCTGTGGGATCACCAGAGGGCAGTGTTTCCCATATACTGCGCTTTGGAGATAGTGGAGGCTCATACCCTGTGTGACCACCAGAGAGCAGTGTTTCCTCTCCTGACATTTCCTTTTAACTTCTTAAAGGCCAGAATAAAAGTTTGATTATCTCTTTGCCCTCCCCTCTCATAACTTTTCTTTCTCTGTTAGATGGATAGGCTGAAATAGGCCTTGTGTTTTCCAGTTATAGAATTAAAAATTATTTTCTATTCTCCTTTTAGTCCTCTAGAGGACTTTATTTTCTCTGCAATACACGTCAGGAACTGTCCAGAGCAGGAGAGGTTTTCTATGGGGATTTGTTACTGCTCTGGACAGTTCCTAACATGGACAGAGGTGGCAGCAGAGAGCACTGTGTCAGACTGGAAAGAATTCATCACTTCCTGCAGCACATACAGCAGCTGATAAGTACTGGAAGACTGGGGATTTTTAAGTAGAAGTAAATAACAAATATATATAACTAGTTGATTTGAAAAAAAAAAAATGCCCTGGTACTCCTTCAAAACAGGATTAAAAATATGTTGAAAGCCTCACAGCTAGGGGGAGCCCAAGAGATGAGGTGCATTTAGTAATCTCATCAACTGAGCAGGGATGGGGAACCTGTGGCCTTCCAGCTGTTGCAGAACTACAACTCCCATCATTGCTTTAGCTTTGGCTGTCCAGGCATGATGGGAATTGTAGTTCTGCCACAGCTGAGTGCCGAGGGTTCCTTATCTATGAGGAAGAAGACCTGGAGGAAGCACTGCGGCCCCCCAGGAGAGGGATCCGAGGTTTTCTCTCTCCTGTATATGAAGCTTTGTCATCTGCTCTCCATATTCTATACATGATCTAATATTTCCCCCGAGGCGACGGACGCCCAGATTTCTTTCACTACATCTGCCGTCCAAGAGAGAAGACAGGAAGATGGGCTGGGATCTATGGGGGAGATTTATCAAACATGGTGTAAAGTGAGACTGGCTCAGTTGCCCCTAGCAACCAATCAGATTCCACCTTTCTGTCTGTGAGGAATGAAAGGAGGAATCTGATTGGTTGCTAGGGGCAACTGAGCCAGTTTCACTTTACACCATGTTTGATAAACCTCCCCGCATGTGTCAGGAGGCCCCAAATCCCCCCGAACTAATGTAAAGTACAATAAGGAACGGCGTATAGAAGAGAGTGTTCATCATGTACAACGAACTGGGCCAAATCAATCATAAAGCCCTGTCTAGTCTACAATTAAAGGGGTTATGCAGGATTAGAAAGCGACGGCTTCTTTCTTTAAAAAACAGCGCCACCCTTATCCTCAGGTTGTGCGTGGTATTATAATTTGGCTCCATTCACTTCAATGGAACCGAGCTACAATACCGCATCCTACCTGTAGACAAGGGGGGTGCTGGAAGGGAGCGCCCATGTTTTTTTTTGTTTTAAATCCCCTTTAAAGCTAATCTGTCCCCTCTACATTAAGCCGTCACCATTGTTACAATAAAAGACGAGAGATGATGCCTCTGAATGACGTCTTCTTGGCCTTAAAGGGGTCGTCCAATTGACTAATGTCAGAAAGTGATATAGATTTTTAATTTACTTCTATTAAAAAATCTCAAGTCTTCCCACACTTATCAGCTGCTGTATGTCCTGTAGGAAGTGTTTTATTTTCAGTCTGACACAGTGCTCTCTGCTGACATCTCTGGTCGAGACAGGAACTACCCTGAGCAGGAGAGGTTTTCTATGGGGATTCATAGAAAACTGAGACAGAGTTCCTGTCTCGGCCAGAGATGTCAGCAGAGAGTACTGTGTCAGACTGAAAATAAAACAACATTTCCTGCAGGACATACAGCAGCTAATAAGTATGGGAAGACTTGAAATTTTTTAATAGAAGTAAATTACAAATCTATATAACTTTCTGATATCAGTTGATTTGAAAAAAAAATATTTTTGCTGGACAACCCCTTTAATCCTCTCTCACCTCCAGTATAGGGAATTTCTAGAATCCCATAGATTTGATGAGGTGGCTGTATGACCCCCCTACAAGGCCTGGGCATGCTCCTGATGAGGTGTATGACCTCACTACAAGGCCCGGGCATGCTCCTGATGAGGTGGCTGTATGACCTCCCTACAAGGCCCGGGCATGCTCCTGATGAGGTGTCTGTATGACCTCCCTACAAGGCCCGGGCATGCTCCTGATGAGGTGTCTGTATGACCTCCCTACAAGGCCCGGGCATGCTCCTGATGAGGCGGCCGATGATCTCCTGAGGGATCTCCTCCCAGACCTGGATTAAAGCAGCCGCCAACTCCTAGACAGTCTGTGGTGCAACGTGACGGTGGATGGAGGAGACATGATGTCCCCGATGTCCTCAATGGGATTCAGGTCTGGGGAACGGGCGGCCAGTCCATAGCTTCACTGACTCCATCTTGCAGGAACTGCTGCCACTCTCCAGCCACATGAGGTCTAGCATTGTCCTGCATTAGGAGGAACCCCAACCGCACCAGCATATGGTCTCACAAGGGCTCTGAGGGTCTCAGCACCTAGTGGCAGTCAGGCGACCTCTGGCAGCACATGGAGGGCTGTGCGGCCCTGCAAAGAGATACCACCCCCCCCATTACTGACCCACTGCCAAACCGGTCATGCTGCAGGACGTTGCAGGCAGCAGATTGCTCTTCATGGCGTCTCCGGACTCTGTCACGTCTGTCACACGTGCTCAGTGTGAACCTGCTCTCATCTGTGAGATGCACAGGGGGCGCCAGTGGCGAATTTTAAAATCTTGGTGTTCTCTGGCAACAACGGCCGTACTTTGTACAGTGTGGAACTGCCTTTTCTTGTATGGGATCCCAGACGGAGTGTATACACATCGTATACGCTCCGGCCGGGATCCCGTACGGGGCCGCAAATAACTGACACCTGTGTTTTCTGCCGCCGCAATTCAGTGAATTGCGGCCGCAGAAAGACCTTTCAGTTCACACGATGAAGCGAGCGGCTCCGGACGCTTGCTTCATTGTGAGCTGTGGGAGGTTCTGATGCGCGCCCGCATCAGAACCCTGCGGCCAAAAGATCATCTGGCCGGTACTGGCCGGGTCAAGGAACGGCCGGTCTCTTCACGTAGTGTGAACATAGCCTTATTGGGGGAGATTTCTCAAACATGGTGTAAAGTGAAACTGGCTCAGTCGCCCCTAGCAACCAATCAGATTCCACCTTTCATTTTCCAACGAGTCTGAGAGGAATGAAAGGTGGAATCTGATTGGTTGCTAGGGGCGACTGAGCCAGTTTCAATCCCCCCATTGTGTTGTTTAAGCATTCCTTTATTTTTTTGAGCAGTGTACAAAATGCGCTGGAAATGATGCCCTTTCTTCATGTTTGGTTTGGTTGCATTATTTGCATTCTGTTTCCTGCTCCGCATATTTTTGACAGAAGCCACAAAACTGCATAAAAACCCGCCCTGCTTTCTCCTCCCATGGACTATATATCTGGGCCTGGGACTGTGGGACGCTCTGGGACCAGTGTCTGTGACTCCAGTCAGATACATTTCTACTGTATAACTCCATGCCTGCCACATCACAACAAGGCTACAGCTGCAATATAGAAGACTAAAGAAGTAAAATATAAAATCCCGTAGTACTTCTTTAAGTTGATAGAATTGGCAGCCTTGTCAGTGCCACCCCCCCTCCCCCCCCCCTCCTCCAAATTTTGTTTTTAAATTAAATAAATAAAAATAAAATGACAATTAAAGTGTCACTGTCGGATTTTTATTTTTATTTTTTTCAATCAAGTAATCAATAGTCCGGGCGATTTTAAGAAACTTTGTAATTGGGTTTATTAGGCAAATATCCCATTATCTGCATTCAGAAAGACTTTCCCCAGGTCCCCCCCCCCCCTCTCTCTCATTCACTGCTCATTATCAGGAAATCTCCACTCTTTTACATCAGTCGTGCCCTGTGTAACCTATGGAGAGGGGAGGGGGGGGGAGATTAGTCGTCAGCAAAGCAGAGAACAAAGGATAACACAGCGGGAGCTGTGTGAAAGCCGGTATTCAGAGGTCAGAGAGATCAGTGCTGACTTCAGAGAAGATAGCCCTGTGATGTAGCTGTAAATTAACTCTTTGTTGTCCTGTTTTGCTGCCTCATCTCCTTCCACCCCTCCCCTCTCCATAGAGAACAATGAAGACTGGGTGGAGAGCGCCAAACTGCTTTTTCGTGATAAAAATGCATTTTTCTCCTAATAAACCCAATTACAAAGTTTCTTAAATTCGCCTGGACTATTGATTTCTGCAAAAAAAATGTAAACAATAGTGACACTTTAACTTTTTTTTTTTAATACAAGTACCAACCTGGAATAAAGGTCACAAAAAAAATCACAAAGCAAATGTCCATAGGATCTAAATGTTGCATATGTAATAACACCCCCCTCCTACCCCTAATACCATTGGTCAGATACAAGTCACAGAATGACCCCCCCACCAATATACAGTCCTGTAAGAGTTCTCATAGAGGTAAAAGAAGTACAAGAGGCTGAGTTACTGCTACACATATATACATTGCAGTGTGAGATTCTGAGAGGGAGGAAAGAAGGAGACTTGGATCTAAGATTGTCAGCAGAGAGAAGGAGGAGGAGGGATATGGGAGAGGAAAGACAGAAGGAGAACTGGAAGGAAGATCAGGAAGTTTTCCTCTCAGGGAGTGGGAGATGAAGTGGAGGATACAGCAGTGCATGTGAGGAGGAGAAGAAGCAGGAGGAAGAGGAGAAGGAGGAGGACAGGAGCTGCTGCACAGGATGAGGCACAGGAGGGATCCCAGGGCTCCAGGGTCCCAGCAGCAGGGAGAGCAGTGAGGAGTGACAGGTGTCTGAGCCCAGGGACCAGTAGCCACACAGCTGGGCAGGGCTCCTGGGGAACCTGTAGCCTGGAGGAGGAGGAGACAAGTCTCAGGACAGGAGCTGCTCTGCTCCCTCTTATATCACTATACACACTACTGGCTGTCAGTGTCTGCAGGAGCTGCCCTGTCCATACAGCTGGGTGAGTGCCCCCCTGCCCCAGGGGTCTGCGACCATCAATGCTGGAGATGGGACCAGCATCACTGTCTGTCTGTCCTGCTGGGTGACTGCCTTTACTCTGCCAGCTAGAGAGTGCCAGCAGGGTGGTCTGTGTTATTACATTCTAGCTTCTCGATTAGTTTACACTGTATCTTCTCTATTAGTAAACACTGTATCTCTTCTCTATTAGTATACATTGTATCTTCTCTATTAGTATACATTGTATCTTCTCTATTAGTATACATTGTAGCATCTCTATTATTATACATTGTAGCATCTCTATTAGTATACAT
This sequence comes from Dendropsophus ebraccatus, assembly GCF_027789765.1. Lineage (NCBI taxonomy): Eukaryota > Metazoa > Chordata > Amphibia > Anura > Hylidae > Dendropsophus > Dendropsophus ebraccatus. Next base: position 159,567,687 of record NC_091457.1, on the reverse strand, counting down.
TGTATCTCTTCTCTATTAGTATACATTGTAGCATCTCTATTAGTATACATTGTATCTTCTCTATTAGTATACACTGTATCTTCTCTATTAGTATACATTGTAGCTTCTCTATTAGTATACATTGTATCTTCTCGATTAGTATACATTGTATCTTCTCTATTAGTATACATTGTAGCATCTCTATTAGTATACATTGTATCTTCTCTATTAGTATACATTGTATCTCTTCTCTATTAGTATACATTGTATCTCTTCTCTATTAGTATACATTGTATCTCTTCTCTATTAGTATACATTGTATCTCTTCTATATTAGTATACATTGTATCTCTTCTCTATTAGTATACATTGTATCTCTTCTCTATTAATATACATTGAAGCATCTCTATTAGTATACATTGTATCTTCTCTATTAGTATACATTGTAGCATCTCTATTAGTATACATTGTATCTTCTCTATTAGTATACATTGTAGCATCTCTATTAGTATACATTGTAGCATCTCTATTAGTATACATTGTATCTTCTCTATTAGTATACATTGTAGCATCTCTATTAGTATACATTGTATCTCTTCTCTATTAGTATACATTGTATCTCTTCTCTATTAGTATACATTGTATCTCTTCTATATTAGTATACATTGTATCTCTTCTCTATTAGTATACATTGTATCTCTTCTCTATTAATATACATTGAAGCATCTCTATTAGTATACATTGTATCTTCTCTATTAGTATACATTGTATCTTCTCTATTAGTATACATTGTAGCATCTCTATTAGTATACATTGTATCTTCTCTATTAGTATACATTGTAGCATCTCTATTAGTATACATTGTATCTTCTCTATTAGTATACATTGTAGCATCTCTATTAGTATACATTGTAGCATCTCTATTAGTATACATTGTATCTTCTCTATTAGTATACATTGTAGCATCTCTATTAGTATACATTGTATCTCTTCTCTATTAGTATACATTGTATCTCTTCTCTATTAGTATACATTGTATCTCTTCTCTATTAGTATACATTGTATCTTCTCTATTAGTATACATTGTATCTTCTCTATTAGTATACATTGTATCTTCTCTATTAGTATACATTGTAGCATCTCTATTAGTATACATTGTATCTCTTCTCTATTAGTATAAATTGTATCTTCTCTATTAGTATACATTGTATCTCTTCTCTATTAGTATACATTGTATCTTCTCTATTAGTATACATTGTATCTTCTCTATTAGTATACATTGTATCTCTCTATTAGTATACATTGTATCTTCTCTATTAGTATACATTGTATCTCTTCTCTATTATTATACATTGTAGCATCTCTATTAGTATACATTGTATCTTCTCTATTAGTATACATTGTAGCATCTCTATTAGTATACATTGTAGCATCTCTATTAGTATACATTGTATCTTCTCTATTAGTATACATTGTAGCATCTCTATTAGTATACATTGTATCTCTTCTCTATTAGTATACATTGTATCTCTTCTCTATTAGTATACATTGTATCTCTTCTCTATTAGTATACATTGTATCTTCTCTATTAGTATACATTGTATCTTCTCTATTAGTATACATTGTATCTTCTCTATTAGTATACATTGTAGCATCTCTATTAGTATACATTGTATCTCTTCTCTATTAGTATAAATTGTATCTTCTCTATTAGTATACATTGTATCTCTTCTCTATTAGTATACATTGTATCTTCTCTATTAGTATACATTGTATCTTCTCTATTAGTATACATTGTATCTCTCTATTAGTATACATTGTATCTTCTCTATTAGTATACATTGTATCTCTTCTCTATTATTATACATTGTAGCATCTCTATTAGTATACATTGTATCTTCTCTATTAGTATACATTGTATCTTCTCTATTAGTATACATTGTATATTCTCTATTAGTATAAATTGTATCTTCTCTATTAGTATACATTGTAGCATCTCTATTAGTATACATTGTATCTTCTCTATTAGTATACATTGTAGCATCTCTATTAGTATACATTGTATCTCCTGTTGTCCATTTTGCTTCTTTATATAATGTTGTATATGTTGTGACATGTTCTGTATTCAGTTGTGTTATGTATATGGGTATACAGAGATACAGATGGCCGGCTATCCTATGTATATGGGTATACAGAGATACAGATGACCGGCTATCCTATGTATATGGGTATACAGAGATAGAGATGAGCGGCTATCCTATGTATAAGGGTATACAGAGATACAGATGACCGGCTATCCTATGTATATGGGTATACAGAGATAGAGATGAGCAGCTATCCTATGTATATGGGTATACAGAGATACAGATGACCGGCTATCCTATGTATATGGGTATACAGAGATACAGATGACCGGCTATCCTATGTATATGGGTATACAGAGATACAGATGACCGGCTATCCTATGTATATGGGTATACAGAGATACAGATGACCGGCTATCCTATGTATTTGTTGTATCCACCTAATATCTGCATGTTCCGAAATGTACAGAAATATATCAGTGCCCCCCCACCCCCCCACCACACACACACACACACAGTGCAGGATAAATAATAATAATGTGTTATATATAACTCTCCTCAGTAATATAATATAATATTGGAGAAGGTGACAGCCCCCTGTATATTGCTGTGTATATTAGGTGGGATGGGTGAGAAGTGTCTGGGAACAGGGAAGAGAAGGATATCATGTATAACTAATGGTATAGATATTATTGGTGTCATTATTATAGAGACAAAATCCTGGATAATCTCTCATTATGTCACCGCCTATTATCTATAACAATTACTTCTATTAGTATTATTATCTATAACAATTACTTCTATTACTGTTATTATCTATAACAATTACTTCTATTACTATTATTATCTATAACAATTACTAGTCACCTTATTTATTTATTTATTTATTTATTCATTTATCTCTTTCTATAGCGCTATCTCTGTTTATCTATATTTTGTTTATTTACAATCTATTTCCTTTCACATTATATTTATTATCTCCTTCCTATCTATCATCTATCTATCTATATATCTCCTATCTATCTATCTATCTATCTATCTATCTATCTATCTATCTATCTATCTATCTATCTATATATCTCCTATCTATCTATTATCTATCTATCTATCTCCTATCTATCTATCTATCTATCTATCTATCTATCTATCTATCTATCTCCTATCTATCTATCTATCTCCTATCTATCTATCTATCTATCTATCTATCTATCTCCTATCTATCTATCTATCTATCTATCTATCTATCTATTATCTATCTATCTATCTCCTATCTATATATCTCCTATCTATCTATCTATCTCCTATCTATCTATCTATCTATCTATCTATCTATCTATCTATCTATCTATCTATCTCCTATCTATATATCTCCTATCTATCTATCTATCTCCTATCTATCTATCTATCTCCTATCTATCTCCTATCTATCTATCTATCTATCTATCTATCTATCTATCTATCTCCTATCTATCTATCTATCTATCTATCTATCTATCTATCTATCTATCTATCTATCTCCTATCTATCTGTCTCCTATCTATCTCCTATCTATCTATCTATCTATCTATCTATCTATCTCCTATCTATCTATCTCCTATCTATCTATCTCCTATCTATCTATCATCTATTATCTATCTCCTATCTATCTATCTCCTATCTATCTATTATCTATCTCCTATCTATCTATCTATCTATCTATCTATCTATCTATCTATCTATCTATCTATCTATCTCCTATCTATCTATCTCCTATCTATCTATCTATCTATCTATCTATCTATCTATCTCCTATCTATCTATCTATCTATCTATCTATCTATCTATCTCCTATCTATTCTCTCTCTCTCTCTCTCTCTCTCTCTCTCTCTCTCCTGCTCTGTGTTTATTATGTGATGAAAAGTTATAATGGAAAGTAAAGTAACTTTTTCTCTACCCCCCCCCCCATATATATAATACCAGGATGGTGTATAATATAATAAAAACAGTTTAATAAACCTCGATGTATCATACTGGCGGTATGGCCGGAGCTGTATCACGATATATCTCTCTATATATGACGGCTGTATATGCTTTTTCTTCCCCTCAGTATCACGATATATCTCTGTATATATGACGGCTGTATATGCTGTTTCTTCCCCTCAGTATCACGATATATCTCTGTATATATGACGGCTGTATATGCTGTTTCTTCCCCTCAGTATCACGATATATCTCTGTATATATGACGGCTGTATATGCTGTCTCTTCCCCTCAGTATCACGATATATCTCTGTATATATGACGGCTGTATATGCTGTTTCTTCCCCTCAGTATCACGATATATCTCTGTATATATGACGGCTGTATATGCTGTTTCTTCCCCTCAGTATCACGATATATCTCTGTATATATGACGGCTGTATATGCTGTTTCTTCCCCTCAGTATCACGATATATCTCTGTATATATGACGGCTGTATATGCTGTTTCTTCCCCTCAGTATCACGATATATCTCTGTATATATGACGGCTGTATATGCTGTTTCTTCCCCTCAGTATCACGATGCTCGATGGACTAAAAATGGAGGAAAATCTCCAGAATGTGATAGACAAGTCGGCGGCCCTGTCCCTGTCGGTGTTCGGTGAGTGTCCGGTCCCGGGGGGGGGGGGGGGGGGGGTGGTCGTGATATTACTGGCTGATCGCGACATAACGGGAGAGTCCTCTGCGCCTCATCCTCACTATAATCATATATATATATATATATATACAGTATCATAACAATAATAATAGAGGGACAGTATATACAGATCTATGGAGGGACAGTATATACAGTAGACATCTCTGCACTGGATATTACTCATCATTCTCTATTAGGCTATTAGTATAATATATACAGACCCTCCTCCTCTCTCTCCTCCTGAGATGGTGGGGGTAGTAGTAATATCCCAGGAGCAGCTGGGAGCAGGAAGGGATCACACCTCAGGCGGGGGGATGTAATAAAGAACATTAACCCTTCCCACCCCGGAGGGGACAGACCCCCAGTATAGTCTGCTGGATGAGGAAGGGGGCAGTATATACTACTACTCATCTCTATCTATCTATCTTCTATCTATCTATATATCTCCTATCTATCTATCTATCTATCTATCTATCTATCTATCTATCTATCTATCTATCTATCTATCTCCTATCTATCTATCTATCTCCTATCTATCTATCTCCTATATATCTCCTATCTATCTATCTATCTATCTATCTATCTATCTATCTATCTATCTATCTCCTATCTATCTATCTATCTATCTATCTATCTATCTATCTATCTATCTCCTATCTATCTATCTATCTATCTATCTATCTATCTATCTATCTTCTATCTATCTATCTATCTATTATCTATCTATCTCCTATCTATCTATCTCCTATATATCTCCTATCTATCTATCTATCTATCTATCTATCTATCTATCTATCTATCTTCTATCTATCTATCTATCTATCTATCTATCTATCTATCTATCTCCTATCTATCTATCTATCTATCTATCATATAGGTATGCATGACTTAATATGATAAAAAATAATAATTTCCTTATTTGTACGAGCGTTACTATATGTAGTTTCCTACAGGTTAGCATACAGATAACCCCCATTGCTGTATACCTGTAGTGGTGACTATATCAGTAGCTGATCTGCTCATGTATGAAGTATCTGGTACAACAAATGCAGGACATAATGTATATCAGAAAACCTAAAGCAATGGATTAATAATAGGCAATGTAATGTATGACACCAGCTACCGAGAGCTCATATATACTGTATATATATATATATATATATATATATATATATATATATATATATATATATACGCAATGGTTGTTATGCCCCCATCTATATCTATGGGCAGTATTGTTTTCTATTGAAGAGACCCAGTTAGAGCAGGGAATGCACCATGGAAGATAAATCTGCATATTAGTTGTGTTTTAGAGGAATAAGACTAGATAGAATGTCCATCAGCTCTCCTCCATAGGGAAGAGAACGTATCTAGTCTAATCTATCTACCTTATATCTATAATCTATCTATCTATAATGTTATCTATCCCTCCAGAAGGGAAAGTAGTTTTCATGCATTAACTGGGTCTCTTTAATGGAAAACAATACTACTCAGACATATATATATATATATATATATATATATATATATATATATATATATATATTGATAATGTTGTCTCCATTGCAGGGCGAGCTCTGGATCAGAAGTGGGTGTGTGAGGGCTGCGAGCGTGTGATCTGCGATCGCTTCCTCCTGCGGATCAGTGACAGCCTCTGGCACGAGCAGTGTGCTCAGTGCTGTGCCTGTAAAGAACCCTTGGAGAGCAGCTGTTTCTACAGAGACAAGAAGCTGTACTGCAGAAACGACTACGAGAAGTAAGTCCTATAGGGGGAGACCTCTATACTGTACAGATGACAGGGAATCCATGCATGCAACATGTGTGAACTGGAGCTGAGACTGTTATATTCAGAGGCTTTGGGTAGTTTTTTTTTAGCTTTTTGTGGTCTATAAGGTTTATAAGATTTCATATATTCATCTGTGCTTTTATAATGTACAAAATGCTATTATTTTCTGGTGCAATGTGTCCCCTCCTTGCTCCCCCTCCCATCCCTCGCCTTGCAGCCCACTCAGTAGTCACCTGTCAGTTTTGCCCATATACAGTGTACACCATAATTTGTATTATTTTTTGCAAAAACCAAATGTCCAATCTAAGTTTCCCTGACTACTACTGTGGGGTTATTTCTTCATCCTGTATGTTCATTTTTGTCAAAAAGATGTAAAAAGATGTAGACCTTTAATAAACTAAGGTATATCTGTATACATGCTGTATTTTACTGATGGCAATTCCTTAGATTCAGTTTTGCTGTATACAAGTGTAGAGGACAATACCGTTATATACAGTAAAAAAAAAAAAAAAGTTGCAATGAATTTTTCTTTATCATGTAAGTCAATAGGAAATAGATTCTGCAGTACAGCATCACATACAGAACAGATGGGTAAAATATTATTTTTCATCCTTCCATCTTGTACAAGTCAGAGTATTGGCTGCAAAACTTGCAGACTGCTTTCTGACTGCAGAAAAAAAAGCGACATTTACTAAGGAGTCTAATGTGTGTAACTATCCTAATGGGGATTGGTGTGTATTTCTTCCAATATCTTGTGACTGATTCATTAAAATGTAGCACCGCCATAGTAAATGCATCTAAGTAATAAGTCGCAAAAATGCAAAAATTGCACATTTATATTCACCTGGTACTGACCAGACGTAGGCCTGCACCTGTTTGTGTGACTTTTTAAAAAGTTGCAAATGATAAATTGGGCGCTAATCCCGGATTATACAAACTTTTGGGTGAATACTCAAAACAGGCAGGATAAAAAAAAAAGTTGCATCTAAAAAATATTCGCCTGTCGAATTCTGATTCCTAAATAGACCAAAAATGGGTGAAAAATCCAATTATTCACCTAAAAATGGGCACAAAACCCTTGATAAATTCCGCCCCGTATGTATTCATATCATCTATGTACGAGGATCTGAAGCTATATACAAGGGCATGACCACTGAATCCTGAAATGTTGCAGATATGGCAGATGTAACCTTGGCTTCTGCTATGTTTTTTTTTTTCTATTGTGAAGTTTATACTTCCTCTATGTTTGTTATATACAAGATGATACATAATACTAATATTCCTCTAGTAACCTTGTACCTGGTGCTGAGCAGCCTCCCCTATATATGTGCAGTATAATTCTCCCAGCATTACTGTACCTATCTGTCCTCCATGACCTGATCTGTCCAAGGTACTGAATAGATTGATGAGACTATGGACTGATGCTGGACTGATCACTGCTGCTCCTCATAGGACACAAAGAAGAAGTGGTGGGAACTAAATGCAGACTTGTTCTCATGTTCTTGGTTTATAGCCACCAGTAACCCAACACAGAGATGACTATGAATGTCTATGTAGTTATATCCATCAGGATAATATAGATTCATGGCTGGTGAATTGTAAGGAATTTAAGGAATTTATCGGAATTGTTGGTTTGGAAACTTTTGGATTCTTAAAAGTATAAAACTTTTTTATGACTTACTTGCTTTGTTACTTTAAGTATATGTATGTATGTATGTATGTATGTATGTATGTGTTAGAGTTTTTTTTTCTTTCAACTCAACTCATGTCAGAAAGTTATACAGATCTTTAATATATTTCTATTTAAAAATCTCCAGTACTCTTACAATACTTATCAGCTGCTGTATGTCCTGCAGGAAGTGGTGTATTCTCTCCAGTCTGACACAGTGCTCTCTGCTGCCACCTCTGTCCATGTCAGGAACTGTCCAGATCAGCAGCAAATCCTCATAAAGTTATATAGATTTTTAATTTACTTTTATTTAAAAATCCTAAGTCTTCCAGTACTTATCAACTGCGGTATGTCCTGCAGGAAGGGGTGTATTCTTTCCTGTCTGACACAGTGCTATCTGCTGCCACCTCTGTCCATGTCAGGAACTGTCCAGAGCAGGAAAGGGTTTCTATGGGGATTTGCTGCTGCTCTGGACAGTTCCTGACATGGACAGAGGTGGCAGCAGAGAGCACTGTGTCAGACTGGAGAGAATACATCACTTCCTGCACGACATACAGCAGCTGATAAGTACTGGAAGATTGGAGATTTTTAAATAGAAGTAAATTACAAATCTATATAATTTTCTACCACCAGCTGATTTAAAGATTAAAATTAAAATGTTAAATTTAAGCCACATTCTGTTGGCTAAACCTAGAGGTCGTCTATTTCTTCAACCAATATTCAAGATATTGATCAGAGAGCTGTCGCTATGCTTTGCCCAGGGCACAGTCTCTGTGTTATACCCTTGTCCTATATCTAAATACCCTAGGTAGGGCAGAAAGAAGCATCAATGCCTCCCCATCACATTGTGCCAAGGGTACATCACCCAGCTATGCCACCGGTTGACTCTATCATAGTAAAAAATAAATTAAATGGATCCAAGGCTGTGACATATATTGAGGGATATCACAGAGTTACCATTCCATATGTGCTGGAATTCTCGCTCAGTTTTCATAAAGAAATTTGGATGGATTTTTGGCCCTTTTTTTTAGCACCTTGTTCGCCAATGGGGTGTGGCTTAAAGGGACAGGGCGTGGCTTGGGTGAAAGGAATGTGGCTTCAAATGCAACACTGATCATGGTGGAAAGTATGCCATCCAATATGGGTATAAAGTGCATCTAAACATGAGCCAAACATCTACCGCGCCCAGAGCTGCCGGACTGCCGGGTCTAAGTTTGCGCTAAGGATTATACGGGATTAGTAAATCTGCTCCAATGTGTTTTCTCTCGTTCCTGACAAGAGTTTATCGGAGCTGTAATGAAGTGCAGTTACATTGATCTCTGTGAAGCTCTGAGCCGGAGGGGGACATAGCATGTGTGCAGCTGCATAGGGGCCCAGCGGGTAAGGGGGCTCTCTGCTGTCCTAAAAGCAATAAATAGCATCCCATTGAATGTAATGGAGTCATCTAATGGAGGTTATAGCTCACAATTACTAATGAATTGTTGGAGAGGTAAAAGGGTGTGCTCTATGACTAGGGAATGAAGAGCCTGTTATAATAATATTGCATTGGGGGGGTCCCCATGTCTACCCCTACTCTTATACCCATGAATACTGATCAAAGCTTATAGACCCAGCCCAAAGACGCAGAGAGTAGTGGAAAAGCTGGTGGAAAGGAACCGTGTACAGTATGTGTGGCCATAATTCTAAAGCAAGAATAAGGATTCTTTCGACCTCCAGCTGTTGCAAAACTATAATTCCCATCATGCCTGGACAGCCTGTCCAGGCATGATGGGAATTGTAGTTTTGCAACAGCTGGAGGGCTGCAGGTTCTGCATCCCTGCTGTATTGAATAAGAACTATTTAAAGGGGTTATTCTAAAATTACTGTTATCTAGTCGTAAGTTTCCGAAAGCTGGAACTACCACCAATCCTGACCATGTCCATCCCATGTCCCATGGTTAAGCATGCACCCTAAGGCTATGTTCACACTACGTAAAACTACGGCCGTAGTTTTGAGGGGTGGAACATAGCCTTATTTTTAATGGGATCCCGGCCGGAGCGTACACACATTGTATGCGCTCCGGCCGCTTGCTTCACTGTGTGCTATGGGAAGCTCTGATGCGGGCGTGTGCTGATGTGCCCGCATCAGAGCTCCGCACGGAACGGCCGGGTGTTCACGTAGTGTGAACATAGGCCTAAAGCTTTATTCACTTGCTATAGCGTACAGTATTGGGCAATCTCCATCAATCCCACGGAAAGCAAATGGAGCTTGACCATCACTCTATGTATACAGATGGACTAGGGACTCTTAGGCCTCATTGGTCCGCACCAATGGCTGCATTCACTTGAATGGTCCCTAAAATTGTCCATGGTCGTGGATCAGTGACCACAGAAAATTTTTACGGGGCGTGTGAATGCAGCCTTAGGGTACTATTATACACGGAACGATAATCGGCCGAATAGGCCCGATTCGGCCGATTATCGCTCCGTGTAATAAATGCAAAGATCAGCCGATGACAACGATCATCGGCTGATCGTTGATATAGGTTAGACCCTATTTTCGTTGGGCGTCGACCGCGCATGGCTGCGTGTAATAGCGGTGCGTGGATGGCGACTAACGATATACATTACCCATCCACGCTCCAGGGCTGTTCTTGCCGTCCGCTTCTCCCGGGGTCCTGCGCGCGCTCTAGCTTCACAGAGGCCTGTCAGCTGATAGGCCGCTCAGCCAATCACAGGCCGCGGCGGTCCCGGCCTGTGATTGGCTGAGCGGCCTACCAGCTGACAGGCCGCTGTGAAGCTAGAGCGCGCACGGGTCCCCGGGAGAAGCGGACGGCAGGAGAAGCGGACGGCAGGAGCAGCCCTGGAATGTGGATGGGTAATGTATGCCAGTTTAGCAAGGGCTGCAAGGACATCGTTAACGATGTCCTTGCAGCTCTTGTCAAACGATTATCGGGCCGTGTAATAGGCCCAGTAAACGAGCGCCCATCTAGCAGATCACTGCTCGTTTACAGGTATTATCGGGTCCTGCTCGGCCCGTGTAATACCACCCTTAGGGTACTATTACATGGCCTGATGGGGGCCCGATAATAACTGTAAACGAGCACCGATCTGCTAGATGGGCGCTCGTTTACTGGGCCTATTACACGGCCAGATAATCATTTACAAAGGGCTGCATGGACATCGTTACCGATATCCTTGCATCCCTTGCTTATACTGTATCCCTTGCTTATCCATGCTGCAGGGCTCCTCTTGACGATTAACAAAGTGCATACATTACCTATCCATGGTCCAGGGCTCCTCCTGCAGTCTGCTTCTCCCCGGGTCCCGCACGCTACAGCTTCAGAGCAGCCTGTCTTAGCTAACAGGCCCCTCAGCCAATCACTGCCCGCGGCGGTCCCGGACAGTGATTGGCTGAGCAGCCTGGCAGCTAAGACAGACCGCTCTGAATCTGCAGCGTGCGGGAGAAGCAGATCGCAGGAGAAGCCCTGGACCATGGATGGGTAATGTATGCACTTTGCAAATCGTCAGCCGCCAGCCGCGCACTGCTATTACACGTAGTGATGCGTGGTCGGCACCCGACAATTATAGGTCCAAACCTATATCATGATTGTTGTCATCGGCCGATCGTTGTGTTTATTACACAGAGCGATAATCGTCCGGATAGTGCCGATTCAGCCAATTATCGTTCTGTGTAAAAGTACCCTAATTCTTGTGATTGGTGGTGGTCCGCATGATCAGATACGTATTGCCCATCCTGTAGATAGGAGATACGTTCTAATCATGGGGTGACCCCTTTATCCCCACCCACTGGCCCAATGATTTTACTCCTACATTATAGTCATGTTGTAGTGTAAAGTCCCGCTGTACGTGGTAATACATTGTACTTATAACTACATATAACAGTGCACTCTTGTGTCCAGCATATGGTGGTTACTAGTTGACCGCTCTCGTGTCACGCCTATAGATATGGCACCGCACCCATTTGATCCAATTGCTGGTATGAACACCCAGTGCAATGCCTCCAGATTCCTGCATTCAGCTCTGAATCCCCAATGTACCCCAAAAGTAATAATGTCTCCTGTGACCGGACCCTGGGGTGCCATGAGTATAAGACTAAACAAACACAAGCCCCCATAGGGGAGGATCCGTGCCCCCAGTAATACATCTGACTTTTCTCAGTTTTCTTTTGTTTGAAGACACATGGAATTTATTTTCCTTTTTGCCCAAATATCCATTGACGAAGTTCTGTATTTGTTGGTTCAGAGGACTCGGAGGCGATGAGGAGCATTTCTGGAAGGACTCCCCTTCCTGGCCGCTGAGAGTTTTGCTTAAGGGGTTAATTTGCTCTTTGAACCTGCAGCTTTCTGCTCTCCGAGGGATCTCAGAGCTATTCCTGGAATGTCCGAGCTGGCCGGGATAAGGAGCCCCCGCTGGGTGTCAGCCCTGTGGCTACAACCTTTGTCATCCTCACAATCCCTGGCACAGACTCTGTCTCCGGACACTTTGCTCGCCTCCTTGAGTGAAAAGGTTAAAAGTGCTTTCAAGTTTTCTCACTTTTTTTAAGTATGAACCAGCTGCCAGATAACGCGAGAGGGGTCAACGCCAACCCCGTAGGGTCTTATACGATTTCTAACGATTAACGATTTTTAACGATTAACGATAGTCGTTACTACAATCATAATGGTCCATTCACACAAAGCAATAATTTGCCCAATTGATCGTTTAACAATTTTGAAGCAACTATTTGGTTTTTATAACGATCAGCGTTTAGACGAATAAATCGCTAGAAAAATCGTTAGAAAATTTGTTTGAAAAATCTTTTTTTAAGATCGCTTAAGCCCATCTCACACATGGGGTGAATCTTTGAAAGATTGTTGACACGAAGCGACCTGCGAATTTTTAGCGAACAACCAAGGACGATTTGAGAACCAACAACGATTTTTCGCTCGTCGCTTGATCATTCACTGTTTTTACACAAGCCGATTATCGCTCGAATGCGATCGTTATTTTAAAAATTGGAAAGATAATCGTCCGTGTAAACGCGGCACCATTACTCTATCTGATCACAGCAAATGAAGGATTATACTGAACGATTATCGATGATTTGGGTGTTGGCACCAAACAAACGATTCTCGATTTATCATTGGTTGTTTGATTGTTGCCTGCATTTAGCTGAAACGATTATCGGTTACATTTGAACGATATAACGATATTTCGCACAATAATTGCCCCGTGTAATAGGGTTCTTACTATATATCAATGATCAGAAGATGTAAGAATTTTCCGCTGATCTCTTGCAGATTTGCTGCTTATTTCTTTGTGAATGTAAATGCTGCAGTTTTTTTTTTTTTTATGGAAAATTATTGTAGAAAGTTTGTAGAACGTTCCCTTAGGCTATGTTTATACAATGTCAAAGTGACGTCCGTCTTTCGATAATGACAGCCGCAGATAATGATCATGAACGTTATTTGCGTCCGTGAATATCAAAAGAACACCGTCTTTCGGCGTTAAGTGACGGCTGTCCAGAAAAAAAAGTCAGTCATTTTGATATTTTGTGAAGGTAGCCTGAGGTCTTATTCACACGTCCCACAAAATTGTGGACCGGAATCACGGATCACCTTATTGCTCATTGATTTCTATTGGGCTATTCGAACAGTCCGTTCTAATGCGCATCCGCAATCCATAACAGAAAAAAATAGGACATGGCCTAGTGCCGAGTGTGATTACGGTACGGATTACCAATACAATTCTATGGGATCTGTGTTTTTTGAGGACATCATAAATGTCACATCTGTGACGTCCCTGAACAACATGGATGGAATCTAAGCAAACTAGTTTTTTTTTTTTTTTTTTAACAGTTCAACTCTTTTGCTGAGACGAACGCAATTATTAACCATATTTCTCGGATGACGGAGTAAAGATAGCGGACCTTTATGCGGACGTGAAAAATCACTGAATGTGTGGATGAAGCCTAAGGGTACTATTACACGGAACGATAATCGTCCGAATCGGCCCTATCCGGCCAATTATCGTTCCGTGTAATAAAGACAACGATCAGCCGATGATCTTTGTCATTGGCTAATCGTTGATATAGGTTCTGGTCTATAATCGTCGGGCACCAACCACGCACCGCTACGTGTTATAGCGGTGCGTGGCCGACGCTGACGATATGCAAAGAGGAATACATACCTATCCAGGCTGCAAGGCTCCTCTTCCTCTGTGCTTCTCCTCGGGTCCCGCGCACTCCAGCTTCAGAGCGGCCTGTCATAGCTGACAGGCCCATAAGCCAATCACAGGCAGGGACCGCCGCGGCCAGTGATTGGCTGAGCGGCCTGTCAGCTGAGACAGGCCGCACTGAAGCTGGAGCGCGCTGGACCCGGGGAGAAGCACAGAGGAAGAGGAGCCCTGCAACCTGGACAGGTAATGTATACAGTTTAAGCAAGGACTGCAAGGACATCAGTAACGATGTCCTTGCAGCCCTTGTTAAACGATTATCGGGCCGTGTAATAGGCCCAGTAAACAAGCACCGATCTAGCAGATCGGCGCTCGTTTACAGGTATTATCGGGCCCCCATTGGCCCGTGTAATAACACCCTTAGAGTCAGGTTCAGAGAGATGTAACACAGATGTAAAGACTAATAAATGAGGCACGCGGCATGACAGGAGATGTAGTTTGGGCGGCGCCATCTTGGAAATGGAACGGCATTTACAAAAGTTTCCAACAGACGATCAGAGTGGCATCGAAACCCTGCAGAGGTGTCGGTATGATCATGGGGGGACGTTAAGTTAGCCCAGTAGGGCTTGGGGGATTTTGGTTAAGGAGAGAATCATCAGAGTACCCCTGAATTACACTGATTATTGGCAGGCATGGACGCTCAATGATGATAATCATGGGCTGATCGCGTCTATTGTGCAGCACATAAGATCCTTGCAAGGCGGCCGACATGTAAACAGGAACATGTAGGCGACTATGATGAAATGAACGCCTTCGGGGTTTAATAGGTGAATAGGATTGACTCCTATTAACTATTTAAATGCCAGCTTTGCAAAGCAAAAGCCATAACCTGATATAAACATAGGATACAACTTTACTTTGCTATGGTTCTGTTTAATCCGCCCAGTAGCCTCATTGTATCCGATGGTTACATCACGCTTTTTTAGTGAGATTCTATCTGCTGCCCAAAGCAACCAATCACAGCTCAGCATTCATTTAACCATCTTATAATATGATTCTCTCTGTTGTCCACAGCAACCAATCACAGCTCAGCTTTCATTTCTCATATTGCTCTGGTAAAATGAAAGCTGAGCTGTGATTGGTTGCTATGGGCAACAGAGAGAATTGTATTATAGAAAGGTAAAATGAAAGCTGAGCTGTGATTGGTTGCTATGGGCAACAGAGAGAATCTTATTATAAAATAGCACCATAAATCTACTCCGATGTGTTTCTATATTAAAGTATACTTAAGGGTGCCCTTACACGTACCTTATCGCTGCGTTTTTAACGCTGCGTTTTTATCGGTGTTTTTGCTGTGTTTTTTACATGCGTGTTTTGATTTTCACATGATTTTCATGTGAAAATCAAAACTCGCATGTAAAAAACGCGATAAAAACGCAGCGATAAAAACGCAGCGATACGGTACGTGTGAAGCTACCCTAAAAGTATTCTTAGTCCATTTCACACAGAAGAGCCGATCCTAGAAAGTGACAGCGTTTTCCTTCCCTACGTCTTTCAGTCTGTGTCTTCCATCGCCCCGGGGCCATCAGGGTCTCCCTACTGTGACCTCTCAGTCCCTACGGTGCCGCTCACAATATCCGTCACCCCCCACCTTTTTTTTCCCCTCTAAGTCCGGTGACTAATGTGACTCTGGAGATGCTTCTCTGTGGGACGGTACCACAAATCCTATTGAGCAAAATGATGAACATCTACGGACATGACGGACCTTCCCACATAGAAGATGCATTAGTCTTCACTGCTTACCGGCGGGGGGGTCAAACTCATTTCAGGAAAATTTGGTACGAGGAGGCCACAGCCTCTTTTTTAAAGGGAAATCATTGAATTGCCTGGTGTATAATTTTTTCGATAACAATTCGGTGTCCGAATGTCATGCGTACTCTGAACCGGTTTTTGAGTCAAAGCCAGAAGTAGATCCTGTATAAGTACTGGTCCTTCCATTATATTATACATTCCCTATGAATCCACCTCTGGCCTTGGCCACATCTTCGCTTCCAGCCTTATAGTTTGTTCTTCCAAGGCAACAAGGACAGAGCCTCCCCGGCATCACATGGCAGCGGAGACTGATGCCGGATAATGTTTCATAACCAAGCGTCAGTGTGCAGCTCCCGGCCGGGCACATGTAGCCGTCCGCACAGCTTGTTCCTGATGTCTATCTGCTCTCCGCTCCTCCTTCCATCCACTTC
Source organism: Dendropsophus ebraccatus (assembly GCF_027789765.1). Classification (NCBI taxonomy): domain Eukaryota; kingdom Metazoa; phylum Chordata; class Amphibia; order Anura; family Hylidae; genus Dendropsophus; species Dendropsophus ebraccatus. The sequence goes on along the minus strand of NC_091457.1, from coordinate 159,551,116 downwards.
AGCAGCATGTAATATGTCAGCGCCACTCCGAGATGTATAGACACAAGACTTCTTATTCCAAGAGGAGGTAACCGTATGGCCATATAGGATATGGGGGTCATTCTTATCATTCTTACTAAAGATTAATATAAGGACTGATAGACTATTCTGCACGCATCTTATAGAAGCCATTACCAAAGGTGACGTCATCTTCTGGACACTTCTTCAGTGTTGGGCTAGGCTCAAATAAATTGCATTAACGTATCCATTTTATGGGGGGGGGGGGGGGGGGGAACGGATGCAGTCGTATCAAAACGGATCCATTTAAAAACAAACAAAAAACAACTTCAAAAAGGGTTACAGTTAAATGGATGCAAAAACGTAGTGTGAACCTACACCTAGACTACATCCACATGGGACGGCAATGCAGAAAAAAAACATCTGCAGTAGCGACATGAGATCTGTAGTTTTTTTTTTTTCAACATGTCAATTATAACTTATCTGTATATTTTCTTTTTATGGAAATACGGATGCTGAACAGGTTACAATCTGTAAAAAAATAGCGGATCCCATTCTATTTCTAAAAATCTGGGTCCGCAGTAGGATATGTCCTTTCTTTTTTTTAGCATTGGTTTGCACCCTTGTAATCTACTGATCGTGTGAGTAGCCCAATAGACATCAATGTGCATTAAATATGGATCCGTAGATTACAGGACGTGTGAATAAGGACTTAGGGCCCTATTACACGGGACGATTATCGTGCGAAAAATCGTTATACCGTTTGAATTTAAACGATAATCGTTCTGTGTAGTTGCAGGCAACGATCGAAAAATTGTTCGTATGTCGTTGATCGTTGATTTAGATCTGAACCTAAATATATCGTTAATCGTTTGCTGTAATTCCACATTCGTTCGCTCAAGTTCCACATTTGTTCACTAACTTTTTTTATAACGATCAGCGTTTAGACGGTACGATATATCGTACGAAAATTCGCACTGCGATCGTTTTGCGATCGTTTAAGCCTATCTCACACATTGGTTAAATCGGCGAACGACTGTTCACACGGAACGATTTGCGAATTTTTTGCGTACGATGAACGACGATTTGCTGACCTGATGAAAGATCACGATGTAAGATTTATCGTGCATCGTTCGATCGTTCGCTGCGTTTACACGTACGATTATCGTTCCAATTCGACCGTTATCGCGCAAATTCGCACGATAATCGTTACGTGCAAACGCAGCATAATGGTTCAGGGTAATTGCAGTGTAATTGTTTTGCTGGGATCAGATGGAGTAAACGATCATAGTAACGATCATAACTAATGCTGCGTTTACATGTAACGATTATTGTGCAAATTTGCGTGATAACGGTCGAATTGGAACGATAATCGTGCGTGTAAATGCAGCGAACGATTGAACGACGCACGATGAATCTTACATCGTGATCTTTCATCAGGTCAGCAAATCGTCGTTCATCGTACGCAAAAAATTCGCAAATCGTTCCGTGTGAACAGTCGTTCGCCGATTTAACCAATGTGTGAGATAGGCTTAAACGATCGCAAAACGATCGCAGTGCGAATTTTTGTACGATATATTGTACCGTCTAAACGCTGATCGTTATAAAAAAAAATCGTAAATCCAACATCGCTAATCGTACGATCGGGCCAATAATCGTTACGTGTAAACGCAGCATAACGTCCATCTTTCTGTGTAATATGGTGACCGATTTCAGGTTAACAATAAACATCTAGTTTGCGATTGTTTATCGTTAGTCGTTAATCGTTAAAAATCACTCCGTGTAATAGGACCCTAAGGGTTAACCGCTGAGACGGCGGATTCTTCTGCATCCAGTACATCTAGGGTTAATCAGTGGGACGGCGGACTCAGACACCTTAGCAGTCTTCTATAGCAGATGGAGGGTTTCGTACCTGGGCTGGTGGACTTTGGCGCTGCGGTGTGACATCTCTCACATGGACTCTTCTGGGGTGATGTGATCATTGAGTCAGTTCACAATTAGCTGCGGGCGTGTGGAAGTGTTTGTCTGTCTTCCCTACATCTCTCCTCCCGTGTAGCTGCAGCTCCCAGCAGTTTGCTGTAAGACCTTGCAGGGCTGTGATGATTGTACAGCGCAGCCACATGGAGAGATAGAGAGACCCCGAGACAAGCAGAGCTGGGGTCGTCTCCTGACCGCGGCTACCTGGGGGGACATAGAGGTCACACCTGCTGCAGGAAGTGTTATGTAATAATACTCACCAATATCTGCAACAAATTGTAATAATACTCACCAATATCTGCAACAAATTGTGCAATTTTAGGTGCGTACTCTCTTAGAGATTTCTCTGCAGAAAATAGTCAGGCATTTAAAAACAAAAAAAACACCAGGAGGACCTGTGACAGAACCTCCATGGTCCCCTGTTATCCGACACTTCATTGCTGGAGGCTAAGCCTATAGATGTCTATGGGAGCCCAAGAAAGTGATACTGGGGCACCACGAGTAAACAGATTATACTGGGGACCATGAGGCTTAAACATTTTCCACTGCATGTGGTAGAGATTTGTTGCTATTTCATCCACATGTGCATTTTAATGCACAAGAGAAATGCACACAGTGATGTCACAATACAGGGATAATACACAGTGATGTCACAATACAGGGATAATACACAGTGATGTCACAGTACAGGGGTAATACAAACAGTGATGTCACAGTACAGGGATAATACACACAGTGATGTCACAGTACAGGGATAATACACACAGTGATGTCACGGTACAGGGATAATACACATAGTGATGTCACAGTACAGGGATAATACACACAGTGATGTCACGGTACAGGGATAATACACACAGTGATGTCACAGTACAGGGATAATACACAGTGATGTCACAGTACAGGTATAATACACACAGTGATGTCACAGTACAGGGATAATACACACAGTGATGTCACGGTACAGGGATAATACACACAGTGATGTCACGGTACAGGGATAATACACACAGTGATGTCACAGTACAGAGATAATACACAGTGATGTCACAGTACAGGGATAATACACACAGTGATGTCACAATACAGGGATAATACACACAGTGATGTCACAGTACAGGGACAATACTAACAGTGATGTCACAGTACAGGGATTTTACACAGTGATGTCACAGTACAGGGATAATACACAGTGATGTCACAGTACAGGGATAATACTAACAGTGATGTCACAGTACAGGGATAATACACAGTGATGTCACAGTACAGGGATAATACTCACAGTGATGTCACAGTACAGGGATAATACACACAGTGATGTCACAGTACAGAGATAATACACAGTGATGTCACAGTACAGGGATAATACACACAGTGATGTCACAGTACAGAGATAATACACAGTGATGTCACAGTACAGGGATAATACACAGTGATGTCACAGTACAGGGATAATACACACAGTGATGTCACAGTACAGGGATACTACACACAGTGATGTCACAGTACAGGGATAATACACACAGTGATGTCACAGTACAGGGATAATACACACAGTGATGTCACAGTACAGAGATAATACACAGTGATGTCACAGTACAGGGATAATACACACAGTGACATCACAGTACTGGGATAATACTAACAGTGATGTCACAGTACAGGGATAATACACAGTGATGTCACAGTACAGGGATAATACACACAGTGATGTCACAGTACAGGGATAATACTAACAGTGATGTCACAGTACAGGGATAATACACAGTGATGTCACAGTACAGGGATAATACTAACAGTGATGTCACAGTACAGGGATAATACACACAGTGACGTCACAGTACAGGGATAATACACAGTGATGTCACAGTACAGGGATAATACTAACAGTGATGTCACAGTACAGGGATAATACACAGTGATGTCACAGTACAGGGATAATACTAACAGTGATGTCACAGTACAGGGATAATACACACAGTGACGTCACAGTACAGGGATAATACACAGTGATGTCACAGTACAGGGATAATACTAACAGTGATGTCACAGTACAGGGATAATACACAGTGATGTCACAGTACAGGGATAATACTAACAGTGATGTCACAGTACAGGGATAATACACACAGTGATGTCACAGTACAGGGATAATACACACAGTGATGTCACAGTACAGGGGGGATAATACACACAGTGATGTCACAGTACAGGGATAATACACAGTGATGTCACAGTACAGGGATAATACACACAGTGATGTCACAGTACAGGGATAATACACAGTGATGTCACAGTACAGGGATAATACACACAGTGATGTCACAGTACAGGGATATTACACAGTGATGTCACAGTACAGGGATAATACACAGTGATGTCACAGTACAGGGATAATACTAACAGTGATGTCACAGTACAGGGATAATACTAACAGTGATGTCACAGTACAGGGATTTTACACAGTGATGTCACAGTACAGGGATATTACTAACAGTGATGTCACAGTACAGGGATAATACACAGTGATGTCACAGTACAGGGATAATACACACAGTGATGTCACAGTACAGGGATAATACACAGTGATGTCACAGTACAGGGATAATACACACAGTGATGTCACAGTACAGGGATAATACACAGTGATGTCACAGTACAGAGATAATACACAGTGATGTCACAGTACAGAGATAATACACACAGTGATGTCACAGTACAGGGATAATACACAGTGATGTCACAGTACAGAGATAATACACACAGTGATGTCACAGTACAGGGATAATACACAGTGATGTCACAGTACAGGGATAATATACACAGTGATGTCACAGTACAGGGATAATATACACAGTGATGTCACAGTACAGGGATAATACACACAGTGATGTCACAGTACAGGGGGGATAATACACACAGTGATTTCACAGTACAGGGATAATACTGCGCCGGGCTTAAAAATGTCCCCGCAACTCCGACAGTACGCTGATGTATGTAAAGGTGCACTGCCTCTACATAAATCCTGTGCGCACCAGTGTGTGCGTTAAGGTTAAGCGGACCCAGAGTCCGCTCCCCCTGTTCCACCCTCTCCACACCAACTCAAGCTTGCGGAAAAGGGCCAGATGCGAAAATTTATTTGCAAAATGGCTATTTGCAAATAAATGTATTCACATCTAGCCATTTTCCGCCGAAAATACACCTTTTTGGGATGATAAATGTCCCCCTATGACTGTACTATATAAGGACCTTGTGTGGTGGGGCAGATCAGCCCCCTACAGCAGTATGAGGAGCCGGTCAGGGAGGTCACAGCCCCCGGTGTCAGAGTTTATGTTTGGGAGGCCGAGGGAATGCACGGTTCAGCATGTGTCACCGGGTACAGACACGGCCCATGACTAGGTCACTGTCACTTTGGAGACCGCAGGGGCCGCCGATCCTCATGTTGAACACACACGGTTTATCAGGCTGTAGCCGCTAACACTTCTCGACATGGCCTTTAAATGTTGAGTCGGGGCAGGTTTCTCATCGACAGTCCAGATGTCTTCAGGAACAATAGAACTTTTCATGGTGAAGAAATAGAGGGAGCTCTGTGGAAAGCATCTTAGGACTTAGCACAACCTTGGGCCAAGCGAGATCAAACAAACAGGACATTGTTACAAGCCCAACGTGACAGCGGCGCACCATCTCCCACACCTGGGCTCCCCACAATCCCAGGTAGAGGAGGACGACGGAGCAGATTCCTGAGCCATGGCCTCATCCTTAGTTTAGATGGAGCCATGCCATCTGTGCATTACTTTCCATGGCGGCTCAGTAAGAAAGGGTTAAAGCCTCCGGTTTTTCTTCGCTCTCGAGTCAGAACACGGTTTTCGACAAGTCACCAGAAGGCTTCGGGGATCGTCCAGATGTTTCACAACAATCCTCCGCGTCCAGCTGTGCAGAAACCTCTCGCAACTGGAAGGAGTTCCAGGAGTTTAGTCACTCCGCATTAACTCTTACATGACTGAATAAGCCTCAAAGACTCCTGACTCTCTATAACAATACGGCCTGGAGGATCCTGGAGGACTGGAGCGATGGCTTCTCAGCACCTGACGTGACTCCGTCCCCTGGGGGCATGTTCCTCTCCGGAATCTCAGCTGTGGGATTCCACATGTCCGCACCGTAATTCATCCTTTTATAAGGGGTCAGGGGTCAAAGGGGGAGATGAGTTTCCACTCCGCACTCCAATCCATAGACATATATATTAAGAGAGGAATATGGACGAATAATACGGGCTAGGATATGTGAGATGTAAAGATGGCCGTACTTATAAGACAGCTGTCTGAGTAGGGCTTGTTTGGTTGACAGCTTTCTATGCTTGATACCCCATGTACATGCACGCTCAGCTCGGCCGACAGCTGTCTCTACCGATCCCTCCATACATGGCTGACAGCTGTCTCTACCGATCCCTCCATACACGCTCAGCTGACAGCTGTCTCTACCGATCCCTCCATACACTCTCAGCTGACAGCTGTCTCTACCGATCCCTCCATACATGCTCAGCCGACAGCTGTCTCTACCGATCCCTCCATACACGCTCAGCCGACAGCTGTCTCTACCGATCCCTTCATACACGCTTGGCTGACAGCTGTCTCTACCGATCCCGCCATACATGGCTGACAGCTGTCTCTACCGATCACGCCATACACGCTCAGCCGACAGCTGTCTCTACCGATCCCTTCATACACGCTTGGCTGACAGCTGTCTCTACCGATCCCTCCATACACGCTCGGCTGACAGCTGTCTCTACCGATCCCTCCATACATGGCTGACAGCTGTCTCTACCGATCCCTCCATACACGCTCGGCTGACAGCTGTCTCTACCGATCCCTCCATACATGGCTGACAGCTGTCTCTACCGATCCCTCCATACATGGCTGACAGCTGTCTCTACCGATCCCTCCATACACGCTCAGCCGACAGCTGTCTCTACCGATCCCTTCATACACGCTCGGCTGACAGCTGTCTCTACCGATCTCTCCATACACTCTCAGCTGACAGCTGTCTCTACCGATCCCTCCATACATGGCTGACAGCTGTCTCTACCGATCCCTCCATACACGCTCAGCCGACAGCTGTCTCTACCGATCCCTCCATACACGCTCGGCTGACAGCTGTCTCTACCGATCCCTCCATACACGCTCGGCTGACAGCTGTCTCTACCGATCCCTCCATACACGCTCAGCCGACAGCTGTCTCTACCGATCCCTCCATACACACTCGGCTTGTCTTACATCTATGTTTCCCCTTCCCCCTATACACATGTACGCTCAGCTCGGCCGACAGCTGTCTCTCCTGATTAGTGTTTAGCGCATCTGTCAAAATGTCCGGATTTGGCAACGTTATCCGAACCCAACTGCTCGGCGCTTAAATTCCCGCGGCTGCTGAAGATGGATGCTGCCCTCGGGAACTCATGGATACAGCCATAGGCCATGTGTTCCTGACAGTCCTAGGCCGCATCCAACTTCTGCAGCCACGGGGAATCAAACGCTGAACGTTCGTTGCCATACCCGGACATTTTGACAGATCCGCTCAGTACTACTGGTCCTGATCCTTCCATACACAAGAACACTTGGCTAAGCCAACAGCTGTCTTTCCTGATCCCCTTATACGCATGCTCGGTTTGGTGATCCCCCATACACGTGCACGCTCAACTCAACCCAACAGCTACCCCCCCCTCCATCCCCTATAACCAAGCACGCTCAGCTTGGATGACAGCTGTCTTTCCTGATCCCGTTACCCACACACGATTGGTTTGGCCATCAGCTATCTCTCCTCATCCCCCCATACACATGCATGCTTGGCTGACAGATAACGCACCTGATCCCCCATACACCTGCACACACAACAGCATACTCTACCTAACCATGTTACAGGTCTTCTCCTGCGCTCCTTCTTCCTCCCGATCCCGCGCGCAGCAGCAGCTTCGGTGCGGCCTGTCTGAGCTGACAGACAGCTCAGCCAATCACTGGCCACGGCGGTCCCGGCTTAGCGGTCTGTCAGCTCAGACAGGCCGCTCTGAAGCTGCTGCTGCGCCGGGAGAAGGAGCGCAGGAGAAGCCCTGCAGCCTGGTTAGGTAGAGTATGCTGTTTGTGGAATCGTCAGTCGCCCGCCGCGCACCACTATTCCATGTAGCGATGCACGGGCGGTGCCACATGATTTTAGGTTTGCACCTAAATAAACGATCAGCCGATGACACGATCATCGGCTGATCGTTGTCTCTATTCCACGGAGCGATAATCGGCCGAATCGGGCCGATTATCGCTCCGTGGAATAGTCCCTATGTTCCTTCTGGAGGGGAGCTGATTTGCATATCTTTCCCCATAAAACATTGCCTATAAGACACCATACATCTTCTGGTTTTACCCAACGAGAGTCTTTAGCTTTGGCTGTCCAGGTATGATGGGAATTGTAGTTTTGCATCAGCCCCAGGGCGGAAGGTTCCCCATCCCTGGCATAGGAATTGGCCCAAAGCCCAACAGGTAGGTGGCACAGTGGATTTACACTTCTGGCTCCTTATTATTATACAGTGATAAGTAATTTCACGTGTTCCTTGTATCTAACCCCACATTCTTCTCGATTCCCCTCTCCAGCCTCATTGCTGGATCTATGGGTAACCTCGATGGCCGGGCCACACTGGGCTATAAATCTATAGGCCTGAATTCCTAGGTTGTATTGTTGGACAGGGAGCCGAGCACTTTATATAGAGAGAAGGACCAACTACTGAGATGGATTCATATATTACACAGAACAAACATCCCGCAGCCTAAACATCCAGAGGAATCGCTCTCATACGAAGTGAGAACATGAGATCATGTTGTCCCAGATCTAAGCCGGCCGTAGGGGCCCACTGAGCAGCCTCGGCCTGGCAAACGCCTGACATTATTGGATCCGGGTCCGAGCGCTCGGCTGCATCAACACCCCGGCTAAACATTTGTTTGACTTGGTCGCAGCGGAGAGTTCGCTCTATTGGGGTTTGGTGAATCAGCAGATTGGGGGCGACTACAGGAGGTAAATGTGGGAAACTGGCAGGAAAAATAATGGAAGATTCATGAATTGATCGCTAATATTATAATATTATCCGTCAGCATGAATAGCGATTAGAATCGAGTCTTAAAGAGGTACTCCAACTATATGTTTTTTTTCCCTTTCAAATCACCTGGTGTCAGAAAGTTATATAGATTTGTAATTTACATCTATTTAAAAAATCTCAATTCTTCCAGTACTTATCAGCTGCTGTATGTCCTGCAGGAAGTGGTGTATTCTCACCAGTCTGACACAGGGCTCTCTGCTGCCACCTCTGTCCATGTCAGGAACTGTCCAGAGTAGTAACAAATCCCTATCGAAAACCTCTCCTGCTCTGGACAATTCCTGACATGGGCAGAGGTGGCAGACTGAAAAGAATGCACCACTTCCTGCAGGACATACAGCAGCTGATAAGTACTGGAAGACTGGAGATTTTTAAATAGAAGTAAAATCTATATAATTTCTGAAACCAGTTGATTTGATTTTTTTTTTAACTGGAGTTATTCTTTAAAAGTAGTAGTAGTAGTAGAGCATAACTAAAAGATCCCAGGGGGTCCAACTACTGGGGCCATCTGGAATTTCAAGAATGGGGACCCTTAAATCTTAGCTAATGGTTGCCCCTGGCATCTCCATAGACAACACACGCTGGGCAAACAGCTCCATTCAGCTGGGATTTTAGGGTCCCTGCTCTCTATATCTCTTAGGTATCCCCCGTCCTGAGGATACTGTGGACAGGACATAACTAAGCCTGATGGGAATACCCCTTTAATGGCTTAGCAGCACAGTGATATGGCTGATTGTTCTTGTGGAGATAAGCCACCGCCAGAGTGTGTATACATATCTATAAAGCTAAAGAAATCACCTAGTAATGGCCACCACTGCAGACTCTTCATATTAATGTGAGTGACAACCCCAGACCCTGACAGGAGTATGGAGACCCCGTGCTGTCACCTGGCAGCCGCAGCCCAGCTGCTTCATACCTCGCATGCAGAGACAGGCTTTGCTTCCTCCTTACACCTGTAGACAGCTCCACCAGCGGAGAATATTCTGCCCCGATCCTTCTTGGAAGACGACTGTGAGTTTTAACACCACAGAAACACATTTAGCGAAGCTCTTCTAGATTTTGCTGAAGAGAAATTCAGCACAAAGAGCAGAGATACAAAATCAACATTGGAGCCAAAGCCCGAGAGTTCAGACGTGTCCGAGAATCAATCCATCTCCCTGGACGTGATGCAACGCGCATCACTATTTCACGTAGGGATGCACGGACGGTGCCCGATGATTTTAGGTTTGCACCTAAATCAACGATCAGCCAATAACATGATCGTCGGCTGATCATTGTCTCTATTTCACGGAGCGATAATCGGCCAAATTGAGCCGATTTGGCCGATTATCGCTCCGTTGAATAGGAACCTTAGGGTCCTATTACACTGAGCGATTTTTAACGATTAACGACTAATGATAAACGATCGCAAACGAGATCGTTTATCGTTAACCTGAAATCGTTCACCATATTACACAAAACGATAATCGTTAGTTACGATCGTTACTATGATCGTTTTTTGAGATTTTTACTATGATCGTTTATTCCTTCTGATCCCAGAAAAACAATGAGCAATGTGCAATTACACTGAACGATTAGTGAAAAAACGCGGAACTTGAGCGAACGAATGTGGAATTACAGCGAACGATTAACAATAATTTTAGGTTCAGATCTAAATAAACGATCAATGACATACGAACGATTTTTCGATCGTTGCCTGCAAATACATTATCGTTTAAATTCAAACGATTTAACGATTTTTCCCACGATAATCGTCCCATGTGATAGGGCCCTTAGACTATATTATTAACTTTTACTAATTCTATTATCAGCTCTGCAACTAACCAGGAGACAATGCTTTTTGTTATGTATAATACAGAGGTTTTGGTGCTGTGTAACAGGAGAGCTGACCATACAATGCGAGCACCTCCAGGATTCTCTGCTACTGAATGTGGACGTGCAGAAACTTTACTCATGTGCAGTGAAGACTTGTCCCGCTCTGTGTGCGCTCAGGAATGGCTGTCAATCAATACTAAGCCATGTGATCGTACAGAGGATGGGGACTTCCTGTGTTTGGTCCCTTTTTTGGAGCAGAGAAAAGACCAAATATTAGCACGGAAGGAGCATGGACCAGAGTATAACAGGAAGGGAGACACCTAGTGGCCATATGTATAGCGTTGATTTAAACAGAGAAAATAAAGTGATTATATTGCAAAACTGTTTGCGATCACAGCCCCTGCTGATTTATTTTTTTCGCCTGACGCAACTCTGACCACTGCTTTACCAGGGGATTCAGAGACTGTGCTTAGTTCTCTGCTGTATCCTTACAGAGTATAACAGAAATAACATATAGAACGTCTCGTATTTTTAGCCACTTTAATGAACAAGTCTGGCTGAGCTGCACTGTACGTCCGTCCGTCCTTGTGGACGTGTTTATTGCAAGTTAATGTGAATGTTACCGGCACGTCGGATGACCTGAGCTCTTTAACAGTCTTCAGCCTCGTACACAGGGGACCTTTAAGATCTCTCCCAGAGCCAGACATATGAGTAGTTCCGTAATCTGTAATTCCCCGATTCCTTGCAGGAAAAGGTTTACATTAATATAGGCATTAATTATTCACCGCCCGGGGGCAGCTAATCGCAAAGTTTCGCCGCAGTTGACGTGAATCAAGTTAAATGGACCGACGACTCAGTAAACTCGGTGTAAGAGAAAGTGAGGTGAGAGGGCGGACTGTGCAGATGCAGAAAAGAGGTTGTGTTATAATAATAATAATAATAATAATAATAATAATAATAATAATATTTTTTATTTATATAGCGCCAACAGATTCCGCAGCACTTAATATAAAGGAATTGTAGTAAGGAGTCATATAGTATATAAAGCATATAACATATATAGCAAATAAAGCATATAACATATATAGTATATAAAGCATATAAAGCATATAACATATAGCATATAAAACATATAACATATATAGCATATAAAACGTATAACATATATAACATATAAAGCATATAACATACAGCATATAAAGCATATAACATAAATAACATATAGAATGTAACGCATACAGTATAACATACATAGCATATAACATACATAACATATATAGCATATAACATATATAACATACATAGCATATAACATAAATAACATATAGCATATAACATATATAGAATATAAAGAATATAACATATATAACATACATAGCATATGACATAATCAACACATATAACATATAAAATATATAACATATATAGAATATAAAGCATATAACATATAAACAAACAGCATATAACATATAAAGCATATAACATATATAAAATATATAGCATTTAACATATATAACATATATAGCATATAACATAATCAACACATATAGCATCTAACATATATAACATATATAGAATATAAAGCATGTATCATATATAACATACATAGCATATTCCATATATAGCATATAACATATATAACAAATATCATATAAAGCATATAACATATATAACATACATAACATATAGCTTATAAAGCATATAACATATATAACATATATAGCATATAACATATATAACAAATAGCACATAAAGCGTATAACATATAAACAATAAACAATAGTTATATAGATTTGTAATTTACTTCTATTTAGAAATTTCCAGTCTTCCAGTACTTATCAGCTGCTTCATGTCTTGCGAAAGTAGTGTATTCTTTCCAGTCTGGCACAATGCTCTCTGCTGCAACCTCTGTCCATGTCAGGAACTGCCCAGAGCAGCAGCAAATCCCTATGGAAAAACCTCTCCTGCTCTGGACAGTTCCTGACATGGACAGAGGGGGCAGCAGAGAGCACTGTCACATCATAGGATTTATATTTACATTTTATTGTGGACCTTTATGTTGTTTATTGTGCATCCGGTTTAAGTTTCAGTTTATTATACTGTGATTGTGTGTGTTGTGTCATACAGTATATATGTATACACCCAGATGACTGGATATTGCAGCAGATGAGGAGGAAATTTATTGCGCTTGAATCAATAGGTTTTTTGTTGTTGTTAGAGATTACACAGAAGCCGGTGACCGGCGGCGGATCTATCACAATGGAGAACGAGCCGCATCTCCTGGTGATAGCGATGACTATTAACCGCGGCGGCAGGGTCGGGATCGCCCTTTAACAATGAGGAGCCGAGATTGTATTTAACTTTCCAGCCAGGATCTGTAATTGCCACAATAAACAGCAGCTATAAAAAGTAATTGGGGGAGAAGGGTTTATTTACAAAGCAGGAAATTAACACGGCCATAAAAACGGCCCGACCATCAGCTTTTAATTATGAAGCAAATATTTGAGAGGTAATAAAAGGAAAGGCTAAAATGTTAATAAGTCCGAGCGCACGCGTCCACGCTGCTTATATAACGTGCAGGCCACCGCCGCCGCCGCTGCCGCCACCGACATCCTCGTGGGTGTAAGAAAACCGAAGGTTAGGACGGTGCATTGTATGACCCCCTTGTAGTGTGATTGTAGCCATTGCCTTGTAAAACAACTTGTGATATTATATTGTCTTAAAGGGAACCTGTCACCATTTTCATGTTGTCCAAGCCAGGAGTCATGAGGGCGGTCCTCGCCCTACTCTGCCAGTATTGGTGCTGTGCCGCATCACGGAGCTCCCATACCCTGCCGGCTGTCATCTTCTCCCAGGTTTTGGTACATCACAAACCGAGTTTGACATCACAGATGGGTGGGATTTAGCCAGCTCAGCCAATCAGTGACTGCAGCGGTGTCCTTCCCCAGTTACTGACTGGCTGAGCGGGGTATCCATTAGCCGGATCACGCGGCGCTGCGCGAGGGCTGGGTCAACCAGGTCAGGTGACTAATTCCCCCCGGACTTCTCCTTTAATTGATAGATCTCTTTCTGTTTAGATATAGGAAGAGATCTATCAATCAAGGCTGGTGGGGTGGGGAGAAGTCAAAAGGGACCGCCCTCATGACTCCTGACAGCATAAAAGTGATAACAAGTTCCCTTTAAATGAGCAATTGATCAACCTGTTAATAGCGTGGGCCACAAGTGTTACAGGGGTACTCCGATAACTAAAATTGTATTTAAAGTGTCACTGTCATTTAATTTTTTTTTTTTGCCGAAATCAATAGTCCAGGCGATTTTAAGAAACTTTGTAATTGGGTTTATTAGGCAAATCTGCCATTATCTGTATTCAAAAAGACTTTCCCCAGCCCCCCTCTCTCTTATTCACTGCTCATTATCAGGAAATCTCGACTCTTTTACATCAGTCGGGCCCTGTGTAACCTATGGAGAGGGGAGGGGGGAGGAGGAAGATTAGTAGGCAGCAAAGAGCAGAAAACAAAGGATTACACAGCAGGACCTGTGTGAAAGCCGGTATTCAGAGGTCAGAGAGGTCAGTGCTGACTTCAGAGGAGATAACCTGGTGATGTAGCTGTAAATTAACTCCTTGTTGTCCTGTTGTGGTGCCTCATCTCCCTCCACCTCTCCCCTCTCCATAGAGAACAATGTAGACAGGGGGGAGAGCTTCAAACTGTTTTTTCATGATAAAAAAATACATTTTCGGCTAATAAACCCAATGACAAAGTTTCTTAAAATCGCCTGTACTATTCATTTCTGCAAAAAATTTTTAAACGACAGTGACACTTTAAGTATAACTATCACCCCAAGACATATAACTTACTGATATAGTGTTATCACTAATAGTGCTGGCTTCTGTATGACAGCATGGATATGGATACGCCTATCACTAGTAATCAGCAAACGTGCCGAATGATCAGGTTTGTCTGAGCCAAAATTCTTGGCCTTTGACTCCCGGTGGCTGCGGTAGTAGGATGCAGATCTGGGGGCAGACTATGGCCTTTGGCTCTATCTATGTTTTCCAGGACTCCCTAGGATGGCATCCTCCGACTTCTCCAGCCATTGGGAGTCCAATGCCGGGCGTTCGGGTTCGGACAGTAAGTTTGCTCATCACTACCTATCACATAAACATCGCATACATACCTTCAATGATGCTGTGTGATCAGGCGTCTGTAAAAACGTTATTGATTTCGGGCGGACAGTGTCACGGAAGTGGGTCTAAAGAAGAGCAGGGCGCGTTTATCTCTTCCTGTCTTGTGATGAATGATGCCTCGGCCAGAGGAGCAGACAGGGAATGAATGCAGCAGGTGCTGCAGATTTAATATCTACAGAGCAATAGTCTGCTATGTACTGAATTCATGTAGAAAAGGAGTAGACAGGGTGGGAGGACTGTGAGGGAAAGCAATGCATTCTGGGAATTGTAGTACTGGGCAACTGCTTAACCAGGAAGTAGTGTTAAGACATAGTAGGGGAGGCGATTACAAAGACACAAAACAAATGGATTTTTGGAGGTTTCAGAACCAGGACTGACAGGTATGTAATGCTATACGCTTCTGCAGCATTATTTAAAAATAATTCGAAGGCATTCATAATATTTCTAAGATAATGTGCTGCTGGACTGGATTCAGGCTCCCTCCTGCTAAACCCCGCCCCCACTTCCTGCAATTTGTCCTGATCTCTCTGTTACTAGAGACAGATTTCTCCAGACAACAGGCAGCGGACAGCTGATTACAGAGAAGTGAGACACCTAGTGGCCAGGTGTTTAGAACTGTATTTTTAAGGCTTTTGCAATGACAGGAATTATTTGGTGTATAGAGACTTATTTTCAGGCATTGCACCATGGGAAAAATACATATTAACTCTCTTCCAGAAGAAGGAGAACTTTCTTATACTTTTATACTCTTTCAAAAAGATGAGACACCCCAGGTGTGTCGGGGTTCAGGGTGGGCCTCCGTAGTCTCTTTTCCCTGATACTGGATGCGTTAACCTTTTGCAGAAATCTGAGGGGGGGGGGGGGGCTATTAATAGACGTCCTGGGGCAGAACCAGCAGGGAGACCAGTGAGGTCACCGAGAAGGGATTATCCATGCACTGGTAATGGCCCGGGGCAGTGTCAATCAGACTGGTTCCTCTACGTCATGCTGTGAATTGTGAAAGATCCCATCCATTACTTTGTATCTTAATAGGCAAAAAACAAACAAAAACTCTCTAAATCAAGTCGGCAGTGTGCATGCTGGGAGCCTGGCCCTGGCGGTAATAATACCGCCACCAAAGACGGTGCATTGTCCCCCAGATTAAATATAGTGACAACCCCTCAGTATTCAGTTACAGCCCCCCATATATCACCTCAGTGCAGTAAAGCAGCACAATGTCCCCGCCCCAGGTACAACGCCATAGTGGGGGCTCGGACAATACCGTCCACCCAGAACAGAGTAGTTACAACTACAACACAAAAGTTACACTTGGACGGCAATATCACCAGAAGACGGGATAAAAGAGGGATAGAGGCCGGGGGCCGGGGCCACAATGGAGCCCCTGCTGGCTCCCAGCGGGAACATGACTGACGGCTATGCAGACTTAATAATGGCAACAAAGGCCGAGTCCCCTCAGTCATCTACCAGCTCAGAATTTAGGACCACTTAACACAGACGGGGGTTAACCCCTCACCGCCCTGCAGCATCAGCTTCTATAGACATGGGGAGAGGGGCTTCACAGAGTTACTGACTGATACTAGAAACAGAGTATCTCCTATCTATCTATCTACTATCTATCTATCTATCTATCTATCTATCTCCTATCTATCTATCTATCTATCTATCTATCTATCTATCTATCTCCTATCTATCTATCTATCTATCTATCTATCTATCTATCTATTATCTATCTATCTATCTCCTATCTATCTATCTATCTATCTATCTATCTATCTATCTATCTATCTATCTATCTCCTATCTATCTATCTATCTATCTATTATCTATCTATCTCCTATCTATCTATCTATCTATCTATCTATCTATCTATCTATCTATCTATCTATCTATCTCCTATCTATCTATCTATCTATCTATTATCTATCTATCTATCTCCTATCTATCTATCTATCTATCTATCTATCTATCTATCTATCTCCTATCTATCTATCTATCTATTATCTATCTATCTCCTATCTATCTATCTATCTATCTATCTATCTATCTATCTCCTATCTATCTATCTATCTATCTATCTATCTATCTATCTATCTCATGTCTATCTATCTCCTATCTATCTATCTATCTATCTATCTATCTATCTATCTATCTATCTATCTATCTATCTATCTATCTCCTATCTATCTATCTATCTATCTATCTCATGTCTATCTATCTCCTATCTATCTATCTATCTATCTATCTATCTATCTATCTATCTATCTATCTATCTATCTATCTCATGTCTATCTATCTCCTATCTATCTATTATCTATCTCCTATCTATCTATCTATCTATCTATCTATCTATCTATCTATCTATCTATTATCTATCTATCTATCTATCTATCTATCTATCTATCTATCTTCTATCTATCTATCTATCTATCTATCTATCTATCTATCTATCTTATGTCTATCTATCTCCTATCTATCTATCTATCTATCTATCTATCTATCTATCTTCTATCTATCTATCTATCTATCTATCTATCTATCTATCTATCTATCTATCTTATGTCTATCTATCTCCTATCTATCTATCTATCTATCTATCTATCTATCTATCTATTATCTATCTCCTATCTATCTATCTATCTATCTATCTATCTATCTATCTATCTATTATCTATCTATCTATCTATCTATCTATCTTCTATCTATCTATCTATCTATCTATCTATCTATCTATCTTATGTCTATCTATCTATCTATCTATCTATCTATCTATTATCTATCTATCTATCTATCTATCTATCTATCTATCTTCTATCTATCTATCTATCTATCTATCTATCTATCTTATGTCTATCTATCTCCTATCTATCTATCTATCTATCTATCTATCTATCTATCTATCTATCTCCTATCTATCTATCTACCTATCTATCTCCTATCTATCTATATATCTATCTATCTCCTATCTATATATCTATCTCCTATCTATCTATCTATCTATCTATCTATCTATCTATCTATCTATCTATCTCCTATCTATCTATCTATCTATCTCCTATCTATCTATCTATCTCCTATCTATCTATCTATCTATCTATCTATCTATCTATCTCCTATCTATATATCTATCTCCTATCTATCTATCTATCTATCTATCTATCTATCTATCTCCTATCTATCTATCTATCTATCTATCTATCTATCAATCTATCTATCTATATATTTATTTCCTATCTATCTATCTATCTATCTATCTATCTATCTATCTATCTATCTCCTATCTATATATCTATCTATCTTCTATCTATCTATCTATCTATCTATCTATCTATCTATCTCCTATCTATCTATATATCTATCTATCTATCTATCTATCTATCTATCTATCTATCTCCTATCTATCTATCTATCTATCTATCTATCTATATATTTATTTCCTATCTATCTATCTATCTATCTATCTATCTATCTATCTATCTATCTCCTATCTATCTATCTATCTATCTATCTATCTATCTATCTACTATCTATCTCCTATCTATCTCCTATCTATCTATCTATCTATCTATCTATATATTTATTTCCTATCTATCTATATATCTATCTATCTATCTCCTATCTATCTATCTATCTATCTATCTATCTATCTATCTACCTATCTCTCTATCTCTCCCACTGTGTGTTCTATGTTTGTTCTCTTCTCACTTAGTGACCATCCATCATGATAAGAGACCCCATGAGATCCCGCCTGATACTTCCCCCCATTGAGCGGGTACTGATCCCTCCGCTTTCTGTACAACATCTCCATTTTCTATAATAATACAGATCTTTCATACTTTCTGTGTAATAAACGTCAATCTTCCTCTTTGTGCTCCGTATATTGTCAGCGGGCCGGGCTCATATACAATCCTGTATGTCCTGCTGGGCCTCCCATGTGCCGTCGCCATGTCTGATATCTTAGAGGATATATTATCTCTCGCCTAACATCAGCGTGCACTCTCCCCCTCCTTCAAGTGTTTTCATAATGTGATATATACTGTGCATGAAGCCAATGGCCGCCTCCTCACTGGTCTATGGAAGCCGCAGAATCCATGGCTGGCCTGTCCTCATACCAACGGAGAGATTTACTAGAATGGACTATATAGCGTTGGATAAACGTAAGTATTATTGGTTCAAGAAACTTTTTTCTACTTGTGATAAAAGAGAAAAAAAGCTTTAGGGCCCAATAGGAAAATCCCTTTAACCCTTTGAGGACCAGGCCCAAAATGACCCAGTGGACCGCGCAAATTTTGATCTTAGTGTTTCCGTTTTTCCCTCCTCCCCTTCTAAGAGCTCCAGCACTTTCAGTTTTTTATCTACAGGCCATGTAAGGGCTTGTTTTTTACAGGAATAGTTGTACTGTGTAATGGCGTCATTCATTTTACCATAACATGTATGACGGAATCCCAAATATATTATTTATGAAGATATAAATTGGTGAAATCGCAAAAAAGAATGCAATATGGTAACGTTTGGGGGGTTCCTGTGTCTACGTAATGCACTATATGGTAAAAGCGACATGACACTATTATTCTATAGGTCAGTCCGAACACAACCATATGCAGGTTTACGCAGATTCTCTAATGTTATATATTTTTTTTAAATGAAATCCTTTTTTTTGGCAATTAATTATAAATAAAATGGGACTATTGTGACGCTTATAACGGTTTTATTTTTTCACCTACGGGGCTGTATGGGGTGTCATTTTTTCCGCCATGATCTCTAGTTTTTATTAATACCATATTTGTGAAGATCGGACGTTTTGATCACTTTTTATTAATTTTTTTATATATATAATGTAACATAAAATCGGTAATCCGCGCACTTTTTTCCCTCTTTTCGTGTACGCCGTTTACCGTTCGCAATGACGCTTGTTATATTTTAATAGATCGGACAATTACGCACGCTACGGTATATTATATGTTTATCTATTTATTTATTTTTATATGTTTTATTTATATAATGGGAAAGGGGGGTGATTTCAACTTTTATTGGGGAGGGGTTTTGGGGTAGTGTGTTAGTGTTTTTAACTTTTTTTTTTTTACACATTTGAAGTCCCTTTGGGGGACTTTTACATTCACTACTTGGATTTTTACACTGATGAATGCTATGCCATAGGCATAGCATTCATCAGTGTTATCGGCGCTCTGCTCATTGAGCCTGCCTGTGCAGGCTCAGTGACCAGAGCACCGATCGGACCGCACGGAGGCAGGTGAGAGAGCTCCGGCGGCCCGTTTCACCGATCGGGACCCCCGCAGTCACACTGCGGGGGTCCCGATCGGTAGGTGACAGGGGACTCCCCCTGTCACTTACACTTAAACGCCGCGGTCGCGGCGTTTAAGGAGTTAATGACACGCAGCAGCGCGATCGCTGCAGCGTGTCATTATCGGTGAGGTCCCGGCTGCTGATTGCAGCCGGCCCCCACCTGCTATGAAGCGCGCTCCGCTCCGGAGCGCGCTTCATAGCGTGAGAAACACCCAGGGCGTACAGTTACGCCCTAGGTCGTCTGGGGACAGACTTCCATGGCGTAACTATACGCCCTGGGTCGTCTAAGGGTTAAAGTGTCACTGTCATTTTTTTTTTTTTTTTTTCAGAAATCAATAGTCTAGGCAATTTTAAGAAACTTTGTAATTGGGTTTATTAGGCAAATCTGCCATTATCTGCATTCAGAAAGACTTTCCCCAGCCCCCCCCTTCCTCCTCTCTCTCATTCACTGCTCATTATCAGGAAATCTCCACTCTTTTACATCAGTCGGACCCTGTGTAACCTATGGAGAGGGGAGGGGGAAGGAGGGAGATTGGTCACCAGCAGACAGCAAAGGATTACACAGCGGGACTTGTGTAAAAGCCGCTATTCAGAGGTCAGAGGGGTCAGTGCTGACTTCAGAGGAGATAGCCTGGTGATGTAGCTGTAAATTAACTCTTTGTTGTCCTGTTTTGGTGCCTCATCTCCCTCCACCCCTCCCCTCTCCATAAAAAACAATGAAGACAGGGGGGAGAGCTTCAAACTGTTTTTTCATGATAAAAAAGCATTTTTCGGCTAATTAACCCAATTACAAAGTTTCTTAAAATCGCCTGTACTAAAAATAAAAATAAAAATAAATGACAGTGACACTTTAAGGCTCAATGGGAAAACATTTAAAATGCACTAGGATAGCATAGTTGTTGCCATGGGTCCATTACGGATGATGCTCTCACTGGTTCCTGGCACATAACCGCGAGTGGCCGTGTAGCCGGAGCCTAATACCGCACATACCAGTCTCATTTACAAGATAATAGAAGAACGTCCATCCCAAAGATTCTGAAATAAAAAAAAAAAAATATTTAATATCGTTAATTACAGTTATCATTTCTTTACATTTTTTTTATCCAGATCCCCTGCTGGGGGCGCTCCGCTCTCATAGGACTGCCCCTCCCCCGCTACTTCCTACATATTAACTTTTTAATTGTAGATATTTATCCCTCGGGGTGTAATAATGTCTCTCAGGAGACGCGGTATTCCCACTCAGGATTCCATCATCCCTGTCTCTGGGTTATAGTTGTCTCTACTAAAAAAGAATGGAGCCACTATAGTATACATTATACAAAGATAGATAGATAGATAGATAGATAGATAGATAGATAGATAGATAGATAGATAGATAGATAGATGATAGATAGAAGATAGATAGATAGATAGATAGATAGATAGATAGATAGATAGATATAATATGTAGTCTGTAAGAGCAGCACAACTTATTGTAGGAGGGTGCCCGTAGGTAGTCTTGACCAAGACCTCCACAATATGTCAAAAAGGATCGCCCACAGCACTCCAGGTAAGTTAGAAAAATCAAGTGTTTTTTATTCCATAGTGGTGCAGCACAGCATACAAGTCAAAGTGCGACGTTTCAACGACGCTTGAAAAAGACGACGGAAGGTCGTTGAAACGTCGCACTTTGACTTGTATGCTGTGCTGCACCACTATGGAATAAAAAACACTTGATTTTTCTAACTTACCTGGAGTGCTGTGGGCGATCCTTTTTGATAGATAGATAGATAGATAGATAGATAGATAGGAGATAGATAGATAGATAGATAGATAGATAGATAGATAGATAGGAGATAGATAGATAGGAGATAGATAGATAGATAGATAGATAGGAGATAGATAGATAGATAGATAGATAGATAGAAAGATAGAAGATAGATAGATAGATAGGAGATAGATAATAGATAGATAGATAGATAGATAGATAGATAGATAGATAGATAGATAGATAGATAGATAGGAGATAGATAGGAGATAGATAGATAGATAGATAGATACATAGATAGATAGATAGATAGATAGGAGATAGATAGATAGATAGGAGATAGATAGATAGGAGATAGATAGATAGGAGATAGATAGATAGATAGATAGATAGATAGATAGATAGATAGGAGATAGATAGATAGATAGATAGATAGATAGATAGATAGATAGGAGATAGATAGATAGATAGATAGGAGATAGATAGATAGATAGATAGGAGATAGATAGATAGATAGATAGATAGATAGATAGATAGATAGATAGATAGATAGATAGATAGATAGGAGATAGATAGATAGATAGATAGGAGATAGATAGATAGATAGATAGATAGATAGATAGATAGGAGATAGATAGATAGATAGATAGATAGATAGATAGATAGATAGATAGGAGATAGATAGGAGATAGATAGATAGATAGATAGGAGATAGATAGGAGATAGATAGATAGATAGATAGGAGATAGATAGGAGATAGATAGATAGATAGATAGATAGATAGATAGATAGGAGATAGATAGGAGATAGATAGATAGATAGATAGATAGGAGATAGATAGATAGATAGATAGATAGATAGATAGATAGATAGATAGATAGGAGATAGATAGATAGATAGATAGGAGATAGATAGGAGATAGATAGATAGGAGATAGATAGATAGGAGATAGATAGATAGATAGATAGATAGATAGATAGATAGGAGATAGATAGGAGATAGATAGATAGATAGATAGATAGATAGATAGATAGATAGATAGAGATAGTGTAAATAATCTAATACTATATGTAATATATCTGATCTAATATTCATAACTTATTAAAACCTGATTCTCCACAATCTCCTTTTCTCCTCCGGGTTTTCTATTAAACCAATTTATTTTTAATTAAACTGTTGCGGCTATTGTAATAATATTATTATAGTCATTGTCCGCCAGGCTTTGGCCTGCACTGAGTGAGGAGTGTGAGGTGTAGTATATACATGGGGGCAATGCTACCATTATATTACTAGTGAGATCCCAGTCCTCTCCAGGCTCCCATACTCCTAGGAGCAGAATATATATATATATATATATATATATATATATATATATACACATACACATACAGGTGGATAACACTTGCCAGATAATGTTGCAAACGTTTCTTCCTCTGTCCTGTTCATCTGAATGGATCCTGCAGAAGTGTCTGTGCTGCTGCTGCTGACACCTCCAATTCAAATGAATAGAAGTGGTGCAGAAATGTCTGCATTATCTCTGAGCTGTGGGAACCTGTGTCCATCACGTGACCAGCACAGGGTCTAATCCCATAGGACAGGGGTATGGAACCTTGCAAAACTACAACTCCCATCATGCCTGGACAGCCAAAGCTTTAGCTTCCCTACCCCTGCCATAGGAGTAAACCATGAGAATGATTCAATGACAGCAAGCAGAGATATTGCTGCATTGATCCAGAATCTGTATCTTTATTTGCACAAACATTAAATCCTCATTGCACTTGATGGTGGTCACTGTATTAGGGGGGATCAGATTGCTGGGTGTAGCGAGCTGTGAATATGGGATGATAATAATGGCCTCCTCCGGGACACGGTTACAGCAGCCTGACAGTCACTGGCAGCAGCTGCCGGAGCTGTAATTATACTGCAGCCACATGGAGAGCGCAGCCGCATCTGTCTGGAATAGCTGCTGAGCCCACTGGATCCAAACCAAACCACGGACAGGGGCTCCCCGGGGGTCCACGCTGCCCGATATACCGAGGACAGGGAACTTATTAGCCAGCAATTCACACAATATTTATTTATTGTTTCTGTTGTTAATTCGCTACAATTGTTACAAATAGTCGCTGTAGGGGAGATTTATCAAACATGGTGTAAAGTGAGACTGGCTCAGTTGCCCCCGGCAACCAATCAGATTCCACCTTTCATTTTCCAAAGAGTCTGCGAGGATTGAAAGATGGAATCTGATTGGTTAGTTTGAGAAATCTGCCCCTGTAACTTTTACTGACTGGTATATAACATATATGGCCGTTACCTTTACTGACAGGTATATAACATATATGGCTGTAACTTTCACTGACAGGTATATAACATATATGGCCGTTACCTTTACTGACAGGTATATAACATATATGGCCGTTACCTTTACTGACAGGTATATAACATATATGGCTGTAACTTTTACTGACAGGTATATAACATATATGGCCGTTACCTTTACTGACAGGTATATAACATATATGGCTGTAACTTTTACTGACAGGTATATAACATATATGGCCGTTACCTTTACTGACAGGTATATAACATATATGGCTGTAACTTTTACTGACAGGTATATAACATATATGGCCGTTACCTTTACTGACAGGTATATAACATATATGGCTGTAACTTTTACTGACAGGTATATAACATATATGGCCGTTACCTTTACTGACAGGTATATAACATATATGGCTGTAACTTTTACTGACAGATATATAACATATATGGCTGTAACTTTTACTGACAGGTATATAACATATATGGCCGTTACCTTTACTGAAAGGGATATAACATATATAAATGTGACTTTTACTGACAGGTATATAACTTATATGACAGGTATATAACATATATGGCTGTGACTTACTGACAGGTATATAACATATATGGCTGTGACTCTTACTGATAGGTATATAAAATATATGGCTGTAACTTTTACTGACAGGTATATAACATATATGAACGTGCCGTCCCATGCTCATTATTTGAGGATTTTATGCGGCTTCGTTGTGGATTTTTGCTATTGATTGTAATAGGATAGTGAAAATTTGCTATAAAATCCACAGGTAATGCATCGGTGCGGTGGGTTACCTGCCAATCTGTGGCTATTGCAGATAGATATGGAAATGATTATTATTATTTTTTCTTTCTTGCTTAATTTGCAGAGTTTGGTGCGGATTTCCCTGCAGATTACTTATAGATTTGCCCTTTAAAAAAAAAAAAAAAAAAAAAAAAAAAACAACAACTTTTTTTTGTAACATTTAGTGAAATATTAAAAAAGCTACAAACAATGCCCTAACTAAGGCCGCATTCACACCTTCAGTAGTTTTCCAGTAGTTTTCCATGCATCCCTAATGCCTCCGTATTTTTGCAGATATCTTTTGCAGTGATAATTAAATAAGTGGGAATGGTAAACATTGCAGACATTACAGACGTTTCTTCTGTAAAAATTTACGGATTCGGAAAAAAAAAACGACAAAACAATGGATGCTCCCATTGATTTTCATGGAAGAATCCAATCTTTGCGGATTACAGATCCATAAACTACAGGTGTGAACAGCCCGATTAAAATCAACCCCCATAGAGTTTTCTGGTGGTTTGCAGGAAGACTGGCATGGTAGTGCTAGTAGCTCTCCAGCGGTTGCGACTACAACTCCCATCATGCCCTGACGGCTTTCGAGAAGGGAATCGTAGTTGCAACTGCTGAAGAGCCAGATGGTGAGGAACGCTGCTCTACTGCCTCCCTATACACATGCTGGAACCAGTGACCCCCATTATCTTGATCAGCTGATCCCGCACCGATCAGACCCCATTAAGTAGATACCTTTAGGGTATAAACCCACACACTGTATATGCAGCAGATATGCAACAAATACGCAGCAGATTTGTTGGTACAGATTTGATGCTGTGTTCAGTTATTTAGATCTAATCTGCTGCGATTTTGCTGCGATTTTGCTGCGAGTTTGCTGCGTATCGCAGCAGTAAATACGCTGCATATACGGTGTGTGGGTTTATACCCTTAAGGACTCACACTCTCAGCTTTAAAGTGGGGGTTCACTTTAAAGGGGTACTCCGACGAAAATCTTTTTCTTTCAAATCAACTGGTGCTAGAAAGTTATATAGATTTGTAATTTACTTCTATTTAAAGATCTCCAGTCTTACAGTACTTATCAGTTGCTGTATGTCCTGCAGGAAGTGGTGTATTCTCTCCAGTCTGACACAGTGCTCTCTGCTGCCACCTCTGTCCATGTCAGGAACTGCCCAGAGCAGGAGAGGTTTTCTATGGATATTTGCTGCTGCTCTGGACAGTTCCTGACATGGACAGAGGTGGCCGCAGACTGGAGAGAATACACCACTGCAGGATATACAGCAGCTGATAAGTACTGGAAGACTGGAGATTTTTTTTAAATAGAAGTAAATTACAAATCTTTATAACTTTCTGACACCAGTTGATTTAAAAGGAAAAGATTTTTACTGGAGTACCCCTTTAATTTAGATGAACACTAATAGATAAACTGACTATTAACCATATGGAAACAATTGGCCGTCGTCCTGTTAGCTGTGAGTTATATACCGCCGTTCAGCCGTCGCCACCATTATGTACAAATGGAAAGATGACAAAACGGAACAAATAAAGCCGAAACGCGTCCATAAAATCCCCCCTGCAGCTGCTGATGCGGGGAGACGTATGCCGAGCAATCTGGTAAAATGTCATTCGCTATACATGTTCCAAGCCGATGGCGACAATAACAGCAGATTAGGGAGAGCGTGCGTTCCTGATGGAGTCAGGGTGTCACCTCTCCCGGGAATATTACAGCTCCGGGAGGGTCTCTTTTATTTATTTTTATTTTTTTCGATCGTCTTCTTCTTCGCCCTTCTTCTTCTTTTTCGCCTCTTCTTCGCCTCTTCTTCGTCTTCGCCTCTTCTTCTTCACCTCTTCTTCTTCGCCTCTTCTTCTTTTTCTTTGTCTCTTCTTTTTCGAGCAATATACTGGGAGGATTGTCCCGAAATCCAAACATCTCTATCCCTGGCCATGTCGGGTCGTCTCGGGCTGGAGGCCCCGGGAGTCGGAGATCGTCAGCCAGGCAGAGGCGCTAATAGAATGTAATGGAAGACAATAGTAAATGGATGGCCGCCCAGCGTCCCACCCGGCCTTCGCAGTGTCCCGGTATGGGACCTATGGCCGCAGGAGACTCGGGTCACTTGATTGACTGTGAAATGAAGTTAAACTTGACAGATTTGTGGGAGTGAAGGGGTTACGGTGGAAAGAATTCTCCATTACACAGCAATATGCTGGGAATGGGCTGGCGGAGCGCAGGCTACATTGGCCGTCTTTGTTGAGGGGCCTTGTTAAGTATTAACTAGAGAAAGGCAGTGGCCGGCCTCCTCCATGGGAACACTTTATCTCCTCTTCACTGGAGCCACGGCCTGCGGTGTTTAATTTTTCTCTCTCGGTTGGGCTGCGGCCCTGCGCCGTTCCAGCCAAAAACCGCTCATATTTGAGGAAGCTTAAGTCTCCCTTGGTTGCCAGGTATTAAACGAAAACTTGTCTGTCACAGGAGGAGAGGGTCAGGGCGAGAGAATGAGGGGTCATGTTAACTACTAAGGCAAAAAACAAACTGTGGCCCAGCCGCTCACGTGAGGGGGGCTTCTAGCTATGGAGACGGCTCGGGGGGCCGAGAGAGACATACGGTAGTGGCCCTCCGGAGGGATGAGTGACGTTACACCGCTCACACCGGGGGACAGGGGCCCGGCTGCTTCATCAGATTACTTTCCAATATTTCCGCTCCTGAAAACGAATTCTGGACGCCGATTTAACTCCTGAAGGAATGGAGAAAAATACAAGTAAAAGAACGTCCACACAGTAACTAATAACGGAACACAACTATAACTCCCAGCATGGCGCACAGGTTGAGGACTACATACATGGATCCTGTACCAATCGTGATGTCATCTCTAAGAACGTTTTCAGTGTTGACTATTTAAAGAGGCACTCTGACAAATTTAAGTTATATAGATTTGTAATTTACTCAAGTCTTCCAGTACTTATCAGCTGCTGTATGTCCTACAGGAAGTGGTGTATTCTCTCCAGTCTGCTGCCACCTCTGTCCATGTCAGGAACTGTGCAGAGAAGCAGCAAATCCCCATAGAAAACCTCTCCTGCTGTGGACAGTTCCTGACATGGACAGAAGGGGCAGCAGAGAGCACTGTGTCAGACTGGAAAGAATACACCACTTCCTGCAGGACATACAGCAGTTGATAAGTATTGGAAGACGTAGAATTTTGAAATAGAAGTAAATTAAAATTTTTTAGAACTTTATGACACCAGCTGATTTTTTTTTTGCTGGAGTACCCCTTTAGAACACCAGTAATTGCAACCCGTCTGGATGGGAATAAGCCCCTTAGTGGTGGAACACTATAATGGCTGCGTGGTTGTTTATATAATCAGTTTAGACGGTTTAGTTATATAAGGGGGATGAAACATGCGTCATAATACAGGGACTACTTCATCAGGGCTCCTTGGATGTGTCTGAGCCACAAGTGAGGAAACATGTGGAATAGGTGGCTTGTTAAAGGCGTTATCCAGCGCTACAAAAACATGGCCAATTTCCCCCTACTGTTATCTCCAGTTTGGGTGGGGTTTTTAAACTCAGTTCCATTGAAGTAAATGGAGCTTAATTGCAAACCACACCTAAACTGGAGACAACAGTAGGGTGAAAAGTGGCCATGTTTTTGTAGCGCTGGATAACCCCTTTAAGAACTCTATGGTTTCCATTTCTCCATCTTAGATTGGACGTACGGTGTTCTGTCTGGATTTTACATTTTGAACGTTTTTGAAATTGCAACAAATTGTCGCTCTGGAATCTAATTAAAGGGGAAGTATGTCCATTTTTACAATCTGGCAGACAGCAGGGGGGAATTTGATCTGGAGTAGAAACTTACCTCTACCTGTGCCTGCAGTGAGCGGTGGGACCGGCCAAGGGACCCCCCCTGAAAGGCCTGTCCTGGCTGATGGACTGGCCGCTCAGCCAATCAGTGACTAGAGCCACGTCCTGTCCCAATCACTGAGCAGCCAGTCCATCAGCCGGGTCGTGACAAGTGGGGGTCCCAGGGATGGTCCCGCCGCACACTGCAGGCACGGGGTGAGGTAAGTTCCGACTCCTCATCAAATTCCTCCCTGTCCCTGTCGGCTGCCGGATTTTGAAAATGGACGGACTTCTCCTTTAATTATAAAATAAAAATGTAAAACTCATTTCAGCCGATTTTGTTACCCGGCGGCCTCCGCTCCGCGTCCAATCCTCTAACAACTGTAATACAATCCTAATTCCAAAAACCACACAGTAAGTAATCGCAACCGCTCAGCAGCCGCGGCCAGAGCCGGGAACGTGTCCAGCGCTCATCTCCGCCGCGCCAAAGGGAGGGTTCCCTGCTTATTAAAAATGAAATATCCTCCGTGTTACAATCCCCAGGTCTGTGCCCAAAGCCTTACCCAACTCATCCACTACATGACAGAACGGCCGCTAAGATTGTCTTCTAGTGTTTCTTAATAAAGTTACTATCACTTGTTTTATATCAGAATTAAAAGGCCTATCCAGGAATATAAACAACACAGCTACTGTCTTAAAAAAACAGCGCTACCCCTGTCCTCAGGTTGTGTGTGGTATCACAATTCAGCTCCATTCACTTCAATGGAACAGAGCAGCAAAACACTCACTCAAACTGAGGAGAAGAGAGGTGCTGTTTCTGGAAGAAAGAGGCTATTTTTTCTAATCCTGGATAACCTCTTTAAAGGGGGACTTCATAAAAAAATTTTTTTCGTATTGACTGGTACCAGAAAGAAAGTAATTTACTTGTTTTAAAAAAATCTACAGTCTTCCAGTACTTATCAGCTGCTGTATGTCCTGCAGGAAGTGGTGTATCCTCTCCAGTCTGACACAGTGCTCTCTGCTGCCACCTCTGTCCATGTCAGGAACTGTCCAGAGCAGCAGCAAATCCCCATAGGGACAGCAGCAAACAAAGTTTTAAAGAGGTTATCAGGCAATAGAAAAAGGCAGCTGCATTCGTTCACAAACAGCACCACTTTGTTCTCAGTCTGTATAAGGTATTGCAGCTCAGCTACATTTTAAGTGGCTACTATGATTAAAAAAAAATAAAAATTCTTTCAAAGCAACTGGTGTCATTAAGGGGGACAGAGGTGGCAGCAGAGAGCACTGTGTCAGACAGGAGAGAATACACCACTTCCTGAAGGACATACAGCAGCTGATAAGTACTGGAAGACTGGAGATTTTTAAATAGAAGTAAATTACAAATCTATATAACTTACTGACTTTTTGGCAGGAGTATCCCTGTAAGTGAATGGAGCTAATTTATAATACCGTACACAACCTGATGACAGGGGTGGCGCGGTTTTTGGAATAGCGTGTCTCAGAACAGACACGTTACGTCCCCGCCGGGTGTTTTGGAGAATGGTTAATCCTTTAGTTTAATTAAAGGAAAATAAAACCAGTGAGTACGTGAGTCCGGCTATTGTTGGCCGCCTGGAACAGAATGTCAGCCGGTAACTTCTCAATAGGAGATGGCTAAAGCCATAGAGGAGTCATAATGTCCATGTGTTAAATCCTCTTATCCCAATCCCACCTCCTTCCCTGCCCTGCTGAGCCCGGAGGCCCCGGGACATGCTGGAAACTGCCTAAAGAACGGCCCGACAGATAATGGCCGAGAGGTGGAGGAATGTTCCGGAAATCATAGAAAATGTGCAGAGGGGAATGATCAGCTGCTGAGCGGAGGGGACGGAGGATAGAGGGATATATATATATATACAGCAAAATGATGGGAAAAGTACAATACATTAATACTGCAAATAGTATAGGAATAAAGGGGGAGATTTTTCAAACATGGTGTAAAGTGAAACTGGCTCAGTTGTCCCTAGCAACCAATCAGATTCCATCTTTCATTCCTCACAGACTCTTTGGAAAATGAAAGGTGGAATCTGATTGGTTGCTAGGGGCAACTGAGCCAGTCTCACTTTACACCATGTTTGATAAATCTCCCCCAAAAGGTATAAAGTTCTTGCAACAGAGTGGGCGCTCATAAAGGAGTATTCTGGCAAATATAAGTGTTTTTTTATGCATTTTTATTTAAATAAGTATATAACTTTATCAAAGAAAATTATTATTATTATTATTATTTTAACATTTATACATTGACTGAAAGCAGTAAGAAGCAACACTGATGTCTATATAATGCATGTTACCATTAGAATAGACATTACACTGGGGGAAGCCGTATGTGTCACTAGTGCTGCAGCCTCCCTTGATGTCTATATAATACATGTTACCATTAGAATACACATTACACTGGGGGAGCTGTCTGTGTCACTAGTGCTGCTGCCTCCCCTGATGTCTATATAATACATGTCACCATTAGAATAGGCATTACATTGGGGAAGCTGTCTGTGTCACTAGTGCTGCAGTAGCAGCATGTATTATATAGACATCAGGGGAGGCAGCAGCACTAGTGACACAGACAGCTCCTCCCAGTGTAATGTCTATTCTAATGGTAACATTACACTGTATGTGTACAGTGGTTAACACCTGAATAAATAGAGGGCTGGGGTGGGGAAGGGGTTAATTGTTATTCGGCCAGTGGATGACTTCCCTCTGCTGGCATCAGTCGTGTACATGTCATGTAAAAAAATCAATTTTTTTAAACTATTTTTCTTAGCTCAATATGATGTATATATAGTTTTGGGGGATAAACTGTCCGTAGAATGTAGCATTATTTTTGATTAAAGGGGTACTCTGGGGGAAAAAAAAAATCTTTTTATGAATTGGTGTCAGAAAGTTCCATTTCAAAATATTCAGTCTTCCAGTACTTATCAGCTGCTGTATGTGCTGCAAGACGTGGTGTATTCTTTTCAGTCTGACACAGTGCTCTCTGCTGCCACCTCTGTCCATGTCAGGAACTGCCCAGAGCAGGAGAGATTTTCTATGGGGATTTGCTCCTGCATGCTCTGGAGAGTTCCTGACATGGACAGAGGTGGCAGCAGAGAGCACTGTGTCAGACTGGAAAGAATACACCACTTCCTGCAGGACATACAGCAGCTGATAAGTACTGGAAGACTGGAGATTTTTTAAATAGAAGTAATTTACAGATCTATAATTATTATGATTGTGATTTTATATATATATATATATATATATATATATATATATATATATATATACCAGATCCAGGAATATTGGGATCAGCCCAGAGCATGTTTGGAAGCTGTCAGAAGATAATTCTACTTTCTGGCCTTGGGCAGTAGTTTGGAGTCTGCGGGGAGCTGTACAGTATATCTGTCAGTAAGGGAGGACTCCGCTGGACTTGTATCAGGGAGTTCCCGGGAATATACAAACACAATGTACATGAGCACAAAGGAAGCGATGGATATGTGTGAGACGTCCAACTAAACACCTCATTATAATCCGTATATTGCACATCAGTCATTGTGCAGGGAAGACTCTACATGGAGGCCATGGGAGGGGTTAGGAGGTCACCATGGAACTACAAAGCAATGTGACATCACGAATCTGCCCGATACAGATCATTGTATGTGATTATTCCAGATCAATAGTTATCAAAGATTCAGAGGGGGCAACATAGAGTGCTGAATTACTACTACTGTGCCACAGTACAGGGATAATACACAGTGATGTCACAGTACAGGGGGGATAATACACAGTGATGTCACAGTACAGGGATAATACACACAGTGATGTCACAGTACAGGGATAATACACACAGTGATGTCACAGTACAGGGATAATACACAGTGATGTCACAGTACAGGGGGGATAATACACAGTGATGTCACAGTACAGGGATAATACACACAGTGATGTCACAGTACAGGGATAATACACACAGTGATGTCACAGTACAGGGATAATACACAGTGATGTCACAGTACAGGGATAATACACACAGTGATGTCACAGTACAGGGATAATACACAGTGATGTCACAGTACAGGGATAATACACAGTGATGTCACAGTACAGGGATAATACACACAGTGATGTCACAGTACAGGGATAATACACAGTGATGTCACAGTACAGGGGGGATAATACACAGTGATGTCACAGTACAGGGATAATACACACAGTGATGTCACAGTACAGGGATAATACACACAGTGATGTCACAGTACAAGGATAATACACAGTGATGTCACAGAACAGGGGGATAATACACAGTGATGTCACAGTACAGGGATAATACACAGTGATGTCACAGTACAGGGATAATACACAGTGATGTCACAGTACAGGTATAATAGACACAGTGATGTCACAGTACAGGGATAATACACACAGTGATGTCACAGTACAGGGATAATACACAGTGATGCCACAGTACAGGGGGGATAATACACAGTGATGTCACAGTACAGGGATAATACACACAGTGATGTCACAGTACAGGGATAATACACACAGTGATGTCACAGTACAATGATAATACACAGTGATGTCACAGTACTGGGATAATACACAGTGATGTCACAGTACAGGTATAATAGACACAGTGATGTCACAGTACAGGGATAATACACACAGTGATGTCACAGTACAGGGATAATACACACAGTGATGTCACAGTACAGGGATACTACACAGTTATGTCACAGTACAGGGATAATACAGACAGTGATGTCACAGTACAGGGATAATACACAGTGATGTCACAGTACAGGGATAATACACACAGTGATGTCACAGTACAGGGATACTACACAGTTATGTCACAGTACACGGATAATACACACAGTGATGTCACAGTACAGGGATAATACACAGTGATGTCACAGTACAGGGATACTACACAGTTATGTCACAGTACAGGGATAATAGACACAGTGATGTCACAGTACAGGGATAATACACACAGTGATGTCATAATACAGGAATTATACACACAGTGATGTCACAGTACAGGGATAATACACACAGTGATGTCACAGTATAGGATGTTGGTATATAATTTGATATAACCATATTACCTCATGTACCACGTGCAGGTTCCCTGGATCACATGAGTCCTTGCACTAACTCAACACTGTGTCGGTCAGCGACCGCCATCCCCGCAGAGCGAGCGCAAGCAGGGAAGGGAGGCCATAGAATGGCCGTGCAACCCCAATGTCACAGAACCAAACCCCAAGAGCCCCCCCCCAACCCAGCAGGCGCTGCTGGCGGGGAAAGCTCCCACCAAGCAACACAAGTGTGAATATGGTTTTACTACTCACCATAACTCCTGCAAGTAGAATGGGAAGAATAGATGGTACTTGCCATGTGTGCACAGGTACTTTCTGCTGATTGGGTTCATATGGGTCTTAAAAGGAGGAGTGCTAGCATGTGGTACATGAGGCAATATGGTTTGATCAAATTATATACTAACATCCTGGCGTTGGTTTTTAGATGTAACCAAGAGGCATTAGTGTCAGTCATAGATGTAAG
Source organism: Dendropsophus ebraccatus (assembly GCF_027789765.1). Taxonomy (NCBI): domain Eukaryota; kingdom Metazoa; phylum Chordata; class Amphibia; order Anura; family Hylidae; genus Dendropsophus; species Dendropsophus ebraccatus. The sequence goes on along the minus strand of NC_091457.1, from coordinate 159,516,419 downwards.
GTGCAGCAGCTCCTTCCTCTCCATGTTGTATTTCACTTTTCTCCCTTTTCTGAGCAGTTAGCACTCCTCTTGTAAGACCCACATGGCCCCAATTAGCAGGAAGCACCTGTGCACACATGGGAAGTACCTCCTATTTCTCCCATTCTACCTCCGGTGCAGTGGTGAGTAGTAAGACCATGTTCACACTTGTGTTGCTTGGTGGAAGCTTTCTCCGCCGGTGGTGCCTGCTGGGTTTGGGGGGGCCCTTTGGGGTTTGGTCCTGTGACATTGGGGTGGCAGGGCCATTCTATGGCCTCCCTTCCCTGCTTGCGCTTGCTTTGCGGGGTTTGCGATCGCTGACCAACAGTGTTGAGTTAGTGTAGGGACTCATGTGAACCAGCGGACCTGCACGTGGTACATGAGGCAATATGGTTTGATCAAATTATATACCAACATCCTGGCGTTGGTTATCCAATGCAGCCAAGAGGCATTAGTGTCAGCCATAGGTGTGAGGTGCAGCGCTCCTTTCTCTCCATGTCATAAAAAGTTTACTAATGCAAATTTAATACCTAGGTCAAAAAGAGGGACATGTAAGGGGCAAAGAGGGACAGAGGGACATGGGTCAAAAGTAGGGACTGTCCCTGCAAAAGAGGGACACTTGGGAGGTTTGGTAAAATCCTCTGGATTCTCTGTTTCAAGAGTTTGAATTGCAGGTTTTTTATGTCTTTATGGTTAATGAGTAGAACCTGATCATCTTCTGTGATAATAACTATGGTGATAGTATGGCGTCTATGTGGCCTAGATGGTATTGAGCAGAGAGAAGGTATCATTATAGGAGTGATGGGTTAGTCAGGTATACACATAATGTTCTGTATTTTACCTTATGTTTATAGGTAGAAGCCTTGTGTTTACTGCAATGAATGGACTGGGACGTGGTTTTACTGGGTTTTCAATATTTTTTTTTTACATTTAATTATTTTTAGTCACGACTTCATTTACGTGTGACGTCCGGTTGGGATGTGATTCTCCAAACGAAAATAAAAGAACTTTCTTATGACTAGATAACAAATACTGATATCATTTACTGTACAGTGGAGAATTTTTTAAATTATGTTCTTATTGTTTTCAAATGTATTTGTCAAGAAAGTTAAAAATTAGTTTGAAAAAAAAAAAAAAACACAGAGTTTTTAATGTTTACATTTTTAGGAGCCAAAGCCAAAAAGGTTATAAATGTGTTTTCTTATTTTGCAGCTCTTGAAAAAAGTAAAAAAAAATTCAGCTAAAATGAACAACCTATAGCAACAAAAAGGCATATTTAGAGCTGGGGAAAAAAATCCAAACGCAATGCAAAACACATCCACAAAAAATGTCGTGGGTTTTTTAAAGTGTGACATTTGGACAATTGGATAATTCGCCCAATCGATCGTTTAACAATTTTGAAGCAACGATTTGTTTTTTATAATGATCAGCGTTTAGATGAAGAGATAAATCGTTAGAAAAATCGTTATTGCAATTGTTTTTAACATCGCTTAAGCCTAAATCACAAATAGGAAGAATCTTTGAAGGACTGTTTACACAAAGCGATCTGCGAATTTTTAGCGAACGTCTAACGACGATTTGAGAACATGTTAATAGATCAACAGGAATAATTTTTGCTCGTCGCTTGATCGTTTGCTGTGTTTACACAAGCCGATTATCGCTCAACTGCCATCGTTATTGTGAAAATTCGGATTATAATCATTTTGTGTAAACGCACCATTAACGATCATAGTAACGACTATCGCTCTGTGTAATATGTTGAACGATTTCAGGCTGACAATAAACTATCTCGTTTGCGATATGGACACCTTTGGATAATTTTTTTTGTTCAATTAACTAAATTGCAGGCATTATGGGATGAAAAAAACCTTTAACTGTTCTTTATTAAAGGGGTAGTGCGGCGGTAAAAAATTATTCACAGAATAACACACATTACAAAGTTATACAACTTTGTAATGTATGTTATGTCTGTGAATGGCCCCCTTCCCTGTGTCCCACCACCCCCACCCGTGTACCCGGAAGTGTAGTCACTGAGCAGCGATTGGCCGAGCACAGTTATGTTCAGCCAATCGCGGCTGAGCAGCTGATGACGTTTGGCACAAGATGGCGGATGCGTGTCGGCACGGATCAGGTATGTATAATGCACTACACTTCCGGGTACACGGGTGGGGGTGGTGGGACACGGGGAAGGGGGCCATTCACAGACATAACATACATTACAAAGTTGTATAACTTTGTAATGTGTGTTATTCTGTGAATAATTTTTTACCGCCGCACCACCCCTTTAATCATTTAGCACCATTTGGATTCTGCAGCTGATATTTATCAACATACTGTACATGTAGGTGGCAAGCATCTTACTATCAAGTGTCCATCCTGTCTTCCCCGAACACACATCTAAGCTGACCTCTGATTATATATATATATGTGTGTGTGTGTGTGTGTGTGTGTAAATTAGCTTAGAGGAACATTTAGGACAAGACAGAAGGTCTCTGTATGAAATGATACTGAAGGCATTGAGCAGCTTTCTATGTATTGTAATAGATGGAAGCTGCAGGAGCCAAATGGTGAAATTTTTTTAATGAAAACTATGGGGGAGATTTATCCAACATGGTGTAAAGTGACACTGGCTCAGTCGCCCCTAGCAACCAATCAGATTCCTCCTTTCATTTTACAAAGAGTCTGTGAGGAATGAGAGGGGGAATCTGATTGGTTGCTAGGGGCAACTGAGCCAGTGTCACTTTACACCATGTTGGATAAATCTCCCCCTATGTACAAAAACATTGGTTTAGGGAACAATACAGACAATTCAATAAAAATAATCCAAATGTGACCCATAGGGAATGATGTACCCCTTATCTCTATACATAATAAGGCTAATATAACCATAAAGTATCCTAACCGTCAGCACATGGTACAGAGAGTACCCAGCTTATCCACTGGTGGGGTCATCCCATAGCGAGGAGGTTCCGGCTCTCGTCACTTTCCTGAATATTATCAGCAAGACCTGCACCAGTGGCCCCCAGTTCCTTCTCCATCACCACATCACACAGTCCGGGGGGGGTAGTTGTACATGTTGCATGATGTGGCCTTGGGATGAAGTGTTTGAAGATAGAATTAATGTAGAATTCGCTGTCCTTCTGCTGGTTAAACAGCTGGACAGGATCAGCCTCTGTAGAGGGTCACTGGTGGGACGTGTGTGGTTGTGCAGCTTGACGTGGCGGGCCTTGTTATCTGCGGCCATGATGTTATTGCTGGATTTAAGAAGATTAACTCAGTCCTGAGCTATTAATGAACTCTGTACACAGTCAGTAACAACACCCCCCCCAGCCGCCATGGAGAATAGGAGGCGAAACAAGACCTTCTCTTACTAGAAGTCAAGAATTTGACAATTTGTTAGTTTTTTTTTTCTTTTTGTGCAAATTCACAAAAAGAAAATTGAAATTCACATTTTGAGTGTATAGAGTTGTATGATCGTTTAGAGTAGGATATATGTGGAGCACAGAGTGTCAAGTGTCACTTATATATATAGTATACAATATATATATATATATATATATATATATATATATATATATATATATATATATATATATCTCCAGTAGCTAAGACCAGGGTACAGTATAAGAAATTCTGTGGGTCCACTAACAGCAAAGAGGACGCTACACACGTTTTTAGTATGAAGAGATTTTAGCAGCGTTTCTCAACCTGCGACTCTCCATCTGCTGCAAAACTACAGTTCCTGAGCATGATGGCAGTTGTGGTTTTGCTAAAGCATGAGGGTCAGGCATTACAGAATGTAAATTTCAGTTTCAAAAACAGCCTGCCTTTTTTTGCAGATTTTCCCCATTGATATTGGCAAACATACGAGTACACAGATTTAGATCTCTGTCCTTATTGGGGGTCACCATCTAAATTCCAGCCTTACCTGGGAATTAAAAATCCACAATAAGGCCATGTTCCCACTGCGTATGTTTCGTAATAATCACAGCCGTTGTAACAACGGCCGTCATTACTACGGAACTTACGTAGTGCTGCCTTCTAAGGAATCCCATTCGGAGTGTATACACACTGTATATATACTCCGGCCGATATCCCTAGCGGGGCCGCAAGAGACCGACATGTCAGTTTTCTGCACCCGCTATTCAGTGAATAGCCGCCGCAGAAAACCCTGTCACGCAATGGAGTGTGCGGCGTGTTCCATTATGTGCAGCGGGGAATTTGGATGCGGGCGCGCACGGATTCAGGGTTATGTTTCCACTGGTGCAGTGCATGGGCTGCCGGGTCTTGGAGGTGCCTACCTGGCCACCTGGCACTGCACAAAGCCTTCTTAACTGTGAGTGCCTAATGCATACATATCACTGCAGCCCTCTGGTTGACAGAGAGAAAAGAGCAATTGGCTCCCTGCCCTGCCAAAACACCTTTGTGGCCACAGGCAGCATTACCTCACAAGAGGGCACTCTTTTTTCCTGAGTTCTGATGCTCGAATGACATCGCTCAAGCAGTTGCAGAGGGAGAAGGAAGAGGAAACAGCAGTGGATTGTGTGAGATACTACCTCTGCACAGGGAGGCCTAACTACTATGTGGACATATGGGGGCTAATTACTGTATGGGGACACAGAGAGGCCTAATACTATATGAAGACATAAGGGGGACTAAACTACTTTATGGGAACACAGGGGAATCATACTATGATATGGGGGCGCAGATGGACCTAACTACTATATGTGTGGCACAGAGCGACCTAACTACTATATGGTGGCACAGAGCGACCTAACTACTATATGGTGGCACAAAGCGACCTAACAACAATGTGGACATGGGGGGGATAATTAATATATAGAGACTCAATGGGGCATAATACTTTATGAAGAGACAGAGGGACTAAACTCCTATATGGGGACACAAGGGGAATCCTATTATGACATGGGGGGTACAGATGGACCAAACTGCTATATGTGTGACACAGAGGGACCTAACTACTATTTGGGGGCTCAGATGGGCATAATACTATATGAAGACAAAAACGGACCAAACTATTATATGGGACCACAGGGGAGATCATACTATGATATGGGGGCACAGATGGACCAAACTGCTATGTGTGTGGCACAGAGGAACCTAACTACTATATGGTGGCACAGGCGGGCCCTAATAAATTATAGGGACACAGAGGCAGCCTAACTACTGTATGCATACACCTTTTGCAATGCAGGGGTTGGAAGCTGTGGCAGACCTTGTGCGATTACAGAGGGTGCCTTGCTTTTACATTTGGTGTCAGTAGTTTCTGCTGTTTTACTGCTGCACCAAGGCCCAGTCCCCTAAGGCCCAACATAAACCTGTAATCTAAATGCCCTAAAACACACTGGATAATGGCATAGGAGCCATCTAACCTCACCTGATGATGTTGTGGAATTTTTTTTCTCCTTCAATAATAATAATAATAACAACGTGAACCTGTCTCTTTTTCCCGTCCAGACTATTTGCAGTAAAATGTGGCTCCTGCCTGGACACCATCACCCCCAGCGAGTTTGTCATGAGGGCGCAGAAGAGCGTCTACCACCTGGGCTGCTTCTGCTGCTGCGTATGTGAGAGACAACTGCAGAAAGGGGACGAGTTTGTGCTGAAAGACGGACAACTCCTCTGTAAGAGCGACTACGAGAGAGAGCGGGATCTGCTCAGCCTTGTCAGCCCGGCCGCCTCGGACTCAGGTATCACATGGCAAACAAAAAGAGGGAAATCATTGTAACCTGCTCTCCATTACTGCAATATTTCACACCTTTCACTGTGGAGGCTGCAGCACTAGTGACACAGACAGCTTCCCCTGTGTAATGTCTATCCTAATGGTAACATGTATTATATAGACATCAGGGGAGGCTCATTGCCACTAGTGATAGATAACTGTGCTAGAACCATGACTTAGCAGCCCTGCAGTTCCCAACACAGCCAATTTAAAAAAAAAATAAAGTTGTATAACTTTACTAAAGAAATGTTATAAATAAATAAATAATTTTACTACTTTACGGCTTTGGTTTACGTAATATAATATTGGGGGGGGGGATCTTCTAACACAAAAGGGCTATTCCCAGTGATCGTCTATTACTCGGATTTGGCATCACTGTATGATCCGTGAGTGTCCATCCTCTAGGACCCTCATTGATCATGAGAATGAGGGGATCACATGACTGGTGTGGCACGGTGTCCCCCAGTCCAGGTTTTTCTATTAGAATGTACCTATAGGATATGTTCACTTTAATTACTCCGCTTGATCTGATGGAGCTCATGTCCATCAGATCACATGTTATAGGATACATCCTGCAAAGGATAGAATAGAACCAGTGCACGGATACTTATATCAGTTCCATCTATGCTCACGCAGTATTATTTCCCCATCGCCGATCTGAGGGAATTGTTGCCCCAGACTCGTCTCTCCGTTGCCATCTTCATTCTCCAGGATTGGTCCCTCTTGTTGGATATCCCCCCGCTTTGCTTTTTCTTTCTAATGTCTATCTTTCAAAGGGTTTTCTTTTTTTTTTCTCAATAGACAAGAGGGTGAGAGAGGGAAAGCATAAGTTAAACCCAATTTTATTGGAAAATGTAGAAAGGGGCAGAGCTGAGCTGCAGATCCCATATGCCGGAGCTAATCTCCAAAGCTCGTACTTCAATTACAGCCTCTGTCAACTCAGCCACTCAATCCTATGTAAACAGAACCGACTCAAAACCCATCATCCACATTTCCAATTAAGTGCCCTAACTCTGCCTCTCCATCTAATTCCCTCACACCAAAAGAAAGAGTGATTCAATAGGCGAGAAAGCGAGAGCGAGGAGTGCGGCTTTATTATCCGCCCCGTCCCTTTTAGCCGTCATCTGGTACAATGAGGAGCACCTCCGCTACAATATGGACCTTCCCATTGTCTGGAGTCCTCCAAGACCGACTCACGCAAAGGTCACCCAACACAATATGTTTCCTCCCTCTAAGAGAAGAGGGTTAAGGCTTCATTAAGGAGCCCTCCGAGCGCCTGGGACATTTAGGATTGAGGAGATCTCACTCATTAAAATGAAGACTCTCGAATTTGCATCGTTCTTTATTTCACACAAGCGGGATCTTTTGTAGCAGGTGGTGACAAGCCGGCCGATATTAGGGGCCGATCCCCTGTGTCCTTTATGTTTGCTCTTTTTCAGCCTATCTGCTCGGCTTGGCCCTTGTAATATGGACTAATATATAGATATAAATACACTGTTATTGGTTATAATGGACGGTCTGTCGCCATAGCAAAGTGGAGCTGCTTTGTCTCAATCTGTGGCACCTCGGATGGGAACGGCATTATTTACTTCCACGCTTTTTCTCAACTCAAAGTTCTTTAAAATGCATTGAACTTCTAGGAACAGGAAGGGGGTCAAACTCAGGCCCTCCAACTGGACCTTATAGTATGCCTGTCAGCATTATCCTCATAGTCGTGATAAACCGTGACACCTCTGTTCTCAAACTTAATCAGTTCTGGAAGGCTATTCCAGAACCGAGCAGATTGTGAACTGAGCTGTTTGCTCCCATAGGGGACAATGTAAATGTCTTTAATTGTTTTTTACAGAGTGTAAGGGTCCTATTCCATGGGCCAATGGGGGCCCGATCAATAATGTAAACGAGCGCCGATCTGCTAGATTGGTGCTCGTTTACTGGGCCTATTCCACGGCCCGATAATCATTTAGCGAGGGCTGCAGGGACATCGTTACCGATGTCCTTCCAGCTCTTGTTTAAACACCATACATTACCTAAGCATGTTGCAGGTCTTCTCCTGCGCTCCTTCTTCCTCCCAGTCCTGCACGCAGCAACAGCTTCGGTGTGGCCTGTCTGAGCTGACAGACCGCGGCAGTCCTGGCCAGTGATTGGCTGAACGGTCTGTCATCTAGGACAGGCCGCATCGAAGCTGCTGCTGCACACGGAATCGGGAGGAAGAAGGAGCGCAGGAGAAGACCTGCAACATGCTTAGGTAAAGCATGGTGCTTGTGAAATTGTCAGTCGCCTGCTGCACATTGCTATTCCATGCAGCGATGCGTGGTGGGTGCCTGATGATTTTAGGTGTAAACCTAAAAAAACGATCAGCCAATGACACGATCATCGGCTGATCGTTGTCTCTATTCCACGGAGTGATAATCGGCCGAATTGGGCCAATTCGGCTGATTAACGCTCCGTGGAATAGGGCCTTTTGGACTAGCAGTAAGTAGCTGTGCATATATTGCAGCACTACTTACTGTAAAGGAGAAGGGATTCCCCTCTTATTTACAGTGTTTTCCCCGCAGCAGAGGCAGAGAGTGAGGAGAAGCGGCTGGTGGCCTGGAGAAGGGTCCACAGGGCTGGGGCAGACTAGAGGAGCTTCTCCCTGCAGCGGAGAGAAGCAAGGGTGGGGCGCAGCAAGTTCAAACAGCCGCTGCTCCTGCCTCTCTCTATGTCTCTGCTTCAGGGAACACCCATTTGGAGTGAGAATTACCCTTATTATGAGGGGAATCCCCGGCCCTGTAATCCTGGTGAACTCCTCAATAACAGTTACCTCTCCTGATTTTCTTTGGATACTTGGATACAGCATTCGAGTACTGAACCTTTAGGGACTTTAGCTAAAGCTTTGGCTCTTTGGCAGCCCAGGCATGATGGGAGTTGTACTTTTGCAACAGCTGGAGGGCCGAAGGTTCCTCAACCCTGCTGTAGTGGAATATTATTATTATTATTTATTTATAAAGCGCCCTTGATTCCAGAGCGCTAATACATGTTCACACTACCTTTTTTGCCAATGTTTAACACTTAAAACAATGACGACATCCAAAACGGATGTACACAAATGCATCATTTTTTTTCAGTTTTTCATTTTTTTTTTTTTTTTGCATAAAACAGATGAAAAAAAATATATTGCAAAAAACGCGGTGTGAACCCAGCCTAAACAAGTAAATAACTTTACTTCCCGTGTCCTTGGCGCTTATATGAGTGGTACACTATGTCTGAATGACAGTAGTGATGTCATCAGTCAGAGGCGGCGGGGGGGGGGGGGAGGGGTTAGATCTTTACATTTATCATCCGCTACTGTGTTATTAATTACCAGGATCCCTACGTCTTCCCGCCGCCCTCTATATCAGGCCCGCCGACGTATAAATTCCCTCTTTTAATTCAGCGTTCATTTCCGTTCCAAATTGGCCGTAATGGAACTAGAGAAAAAAAGCGCTCTTAATAATTGATGCTCCATTAAAGGGAGTTTAGGACGTGAAATATTCATTAGTTTTCCTGATAAGTTTTACAATCGTATTAAATTACACAACAAAAGTGGAGGCGGCGCTATGACGTGGAGGAGAGAGAGACAGCTACAATGTAAAGATTATGTACAATCACTCACTGGACTATCTTCGGAACCCCCCCCCCATACCCTACCAAGGGGCTGTGAGCTAATAGAAGGGGGTCCTTAGTTCAGGATCCTCATCTGTGGATGCTCTGGAGGACCGATGTCCTGCATTACAGATCTGAATGGTTACTGTGTAATGCCTCCTTTATCCTGTGGCGGTGCTGCAGGGAAACTGAAAACTCGCCGGCAGTTGCCGGCATACCGCTGGAGTTCTAATGTGTCTTGTAGAAACCTATTACGTTTTTGTTCAATTTTTTTTGGTATATTTTGTTGAATTATCCCTTCAAGGGACAATATATACAAAAATTTGAATGGCAAAAATGTTATAGGTTAACCGGGCACCCTTCATTCTGGCCAGCAGGGGGCATGTGGTTAAATTCTGAAGTCTCGCATTGGAGCTTGTTACCTGAGTTGAGCACTCCAGCATAGAAAAATGCTCAATTCAAGTAACCAGCACTCCAGCATTTAAAGGGGAACCATCAGCAGGTTAGACGAATCTAACCTGCTGATATGTCCCTATTGCACAGGAGACGTAGAGGAGAAAGATACGTCTCTTACCTTCCTCCTCTGCACTGTTCTGGTCTAGTGAGTATTTTGCTCCACGGTACGGTGAAATGTTAGGAGCACTGGGGCATCCATTAGGAGCACTGCCTGCCCCCATAGTGCCGATCCATTGACTATGGACCTTCCATGAGCGGATGGGGCAGTCAGTGCTCCTAAAGGTCTTTTTTTTTTTCCCCTTCTTACTTTAAAGATTTTATTATTTCATACATAATTCCATATACTAAATCAAATCTACATCATATACAAAAAAACACGGTAACAGATGAAAAGTTCCCTTCTCTACCAAATATTGCCTACTATTCTAGAAACCCACAACCCCTTAACTACATTCACAATTAATAATGTTACTATCCTGTGTAGTTAAACCCGCAGGGCGCCCACCCAATCCTATCTTATGATTTAATTCTTTTACCTCTGCCCTCCTCCACCTCCTCTAGTATATCCTAATTAACTATCCAACACACATTTAGGCAGCGACGCAGCCCCATCCATACCACCCCACAGACCCGGGCGGGGCACCGGGGGACGAGTCAGACCCCATTTCACCTTATAACATCTCATTATTTCAACCCTAATTAGCCTCTTTACACCTTCAACCTTGCTCACCTTATAACCGGACGCACCCAGTTTTGGGCACCCCGGGCTATCGGCGAGCCTACCCACTCACACATTGAAGTCCAAGACCTAGTGTTAACATAGCCTCTGGTCTCCAACCCCACTCTATCCAGGTACCCCCCCTCTGCCCATTTTCATGGACAGCTAAGAGCCTCCAGACAGGCGGGTTTTACATACAAACATCTACTCATGAGGCTTAGACTTAGCTAACCCTTTAGAGCATCAAACAGATATTGCATCAGCCGCTTACATCCCGGCCGTCCCCGAACTTCCATCGCTTCTTATGTGCTATCTACCTTATAGTGAGTCCCCTGGCCCCCCCCCCCCCCCCCCCCGCTCCTAAAGGTCTTAATGGACCATGGAGCCAACTACTAACTGCACCGGAACGGTGCAGAAGATGAAGGTAAGAGACATACCTTCCTCCTTAGTGTTTCCTGTGCAATAGGGACAGATCAGCAGGTTAGATTCGTCTAACCTGCTAAGAGTTCCCCTTTAAGTGCTGTGTTAACACTAATGCTTACTGATAAGCACTGCCGCGCTGATTCCAGCAGTCTTTTATTGTTCCGCCGCCCAGTTCTCCACATATCTCAGTTTTTCTGCATTTGCCAATTAGCAGGTCCGGTGCACTGGAAGCGGTCGCAGTGCACCAATATCTCCTCCCATCGATGACGGAACATATTACTATTGTGAGGTAAGACACAGCTGGTCTTACTATTTCTCATTTCTTGCCTTATAGGTAAGAGCGATGATGATGAAGATGGGAGCAAATTTGATGATGGGAAAGGAAATGAGGATGGAAAAGATCAGAAGCGGCCGAAAAGACCAAGGACCATTCTGACCACCCAGCAGAGAAGAGCTTTCAAGGCTTCATTTGAGGTCTCCTCCAAACCATGCCGAAAGGTACGATGGTGCTGGCCTTACTGGATCTATCAGATGTGACTTGTATAATATACCGTACAGTCATATTATTACTCCAATACTTACTGACACTGTGCAAAGGGGAAAAGTTGGGCAAATAGTCTGAAACATTTTAAAAGAATTTCACAATTGATGCTTTTGAAAGAGACTGATTTGGCTGGTAAGAGATATTTAATATTTTTTAGAGGACAGTTAATTTGTATACTTTTTTTTGCCCCCCCCCATTAAGCATTTCCTGAAAATAAGTCTCATCAATAAGAATCAGAGCTCCCCTAAGATACAATTTGTAGGAAAACCAAATGTGCCCGATAGATCTCATTGATAGGGAGATGTTGTAGTGTAGCAATGTTCCTAACAACAGTTAAGGAATAAAAATTAAATATAAGGTGGCTGGGAGCCCCAAAGTGAGAAACAAGTGACCTGACATGGATCTTGGTCGACTCGAGAAGTCAGACCCTCCCCCAATGATCAGAAAGTGATGGCGCATGTCACCAATATGCCAATACCTTATAAGATGAGAAAACTCTCCGTACAATGTCTGCATTAGTATATAATAGTCTCTATGCTGACTCATGAATGTTTCCATTGTGTAGGTGAGGGAGACCCTTGCTGCAGAAACCGGCCTCAGTGTCCGTGTGGTGCAAGTCTGGTTCCAGAATCAAAGAGCAAAGGTAAGAAATCTGGACTCACCTCTCATTCAAAGGGTTCAGGTTCAGCAACGTTCTCCGAACTCAATCATTGCATGCTGTCCTAGGGCTGCCAGGAAAACATGAATACGGCCTATGGCCATGTTCACATGGCATAAGAGACTGGCCATTCCGTGACCTGGCCGGGTCAAGGAGCGGCCGGTCTCTGAAAAGATCTTTCACGCCGCAGTTCTGATGTGGGTGCATCCGTGCACGCCCGCATCAGAACTCCCCCCTGCACACTATGGAGTGTGTGGCTGGTGCTGCTCGCTCCACAATGTGCACTGACAGGGTTTCTGCGGCCGCTATTCACTGAATAGCGGCCGCAGAAAACTGACATGTCAGTTGTTTGCGGCGCCGCAAGGGATCCCGGCCGGAGCGTATGCTATGTGTATACACTCCGGCCGGGATCCCATAAAGAAACAGGACACTTATCTTTTTGTAAAAATTACGGCCATTGTTACTGATTGCAACAACGGCCATACTTTTACGAAAAGATACGGCGCGTGAACATTGCCTATGGCTGTATCTATGTTTTCCAGGATTCCCTTGGGTTGCATCCAACTTCTGCAGCTGCTGGGAATCAAATGCCGAACATTCAGGTCTGGAGAACGTTGCTGAATCTGAACAATTTGACAGATCCGCTCAACTCCAGTTATTGTATAAATGATTGCACGTTGCCATGTATCACCTTTCCACTGGACAGTAGGTAAATGCTGGATCAGTGGAGATCTGACTGCTGGACCCCCCTATGATCAGCAGTTACCGCCATAGACTATAATAGGCCTAATGCCAGATGCCATTCAGTAACCTGGCTCCTCGCAGGAAGCTATGTAAGGGCTCCTCATGCCATTCCCGGAGCTGATTTATAAAGAGAGTGCGCTAATAGAATTACCAGAATCCTACACAGACCACTCACCTACGCTCTCCTGTCTTATTCCTGTACTTTGCTTTAAACAGATGAAGAAGTTGGCAAGAAGACAACAACAACAGCAACAGCAGCAAGATCAGCAGAACCCGTCCCGTGTACCAGCAGGTAGGACCGTGCCCGGGGAGTGCGAGCTCTTACAGGAAGGGGCTGCCGGCCTCATCATTATTCCTTCCATTACTGGTCGGAGTCTCCTTCCTTTCCTATACACAATTGGTATCTCAGTCCTGATTTCCATTGTTGCATCCTAAGAATCATGACTTTTGGGAGATTGTTTTTTGCGGGACAAGTTGTATGTTTTGATGGCACCTTTTTAGGTTACTTCTAATTTAAAAATTCTAATATTTTTACCGTTTACTTGTTTTAAAAGTAACTTTTGATTCGTGTTACCGCATTCCAAGAGCCGTAAGATTCTATAGACAAAGCAATATGAAGTGTACGATTTGGGAGGTAAATCTGTATATAACATGGGATGATTTCGTGTGAATTATCGTTATCGTTTCAATTTAAGCGATAATCCTTTTATGTAAATGCAGGCAACGATCAAACGACCAACAAGGAATTGTACATCGTTTGTTTGATGCTGATTGTCCAATTAGATGAAGTGATTTTAAATGATTAACTATAAACGATCGCAACCGAGATTGTTTACGTTGACCTGAAATCGTTCCCCATATTACATGGAACACAAGTTGTTAGTTATGATCGTTGCTACGATCGTTTACTCCATCTGATCCCAGCAAATGAACGACATGGAATTACACAGAACGATTAGTGAACGAATGCGGAATTACAGCGAGAAACGTGCAATGAAGGATTTCTCATTGGTCGCTTGATCGTTGCTGCATTTACACTAAACGATTAGCGTATAAATTCGACCTTTATAAAGATAATTTGCACAATAATCGTCCTGTGTAATAGGGCCCTTAGTCCCTCCAGCAGCGCAGTTGTGGGGATTTCTCTGGCTGCCAAAAAGTACCAGAGACTTGTAATTTACTTCTAATGAACAAATCTCCAGTCTTCCAGTACTTATCAGCTGCTGTATGTCCTGCAAGAAGTGGTGTATTCTTTCCAGTGTGACACAGTGCTCTCTGCTGCCACCCCTGTCCATGTCAGGAACTGTCCAGAGCAGCAGCAAATCCCTATAGAAAACCTCTCCTGCTCTGGACAGTTCCTGACATGGACAGAGGTGGCAGCAGAGAGCACTGTGTCAGACTGGAAAGAATACACCACTTCCTGCAGGACATACAGCAGCTGATAAGTACTGAAAGACTTTTGATTTTTAAATAGAAGTAAATTACAATTCTCTGGCACTGTAAGTTAATTTAAAAGAATTTTTCTGTGAACTAACCCTTTAAAACATAAGATCTTGATTTCTGAAAATAAAGTCCTATCAGTATACATATATACTCTCCACAATGCAGTCATTCTGATCCGTGCTAGTGTATGATAGTGTTTGTTTTGTTACTAAATCCTTGTTTTTACTGACTGTTCCGCAGCCCAGACGCACAGCTCCAGTAACTCCAGCATTGAAGGAATCATGAACGTCTTCACATCGCTCCCCCAGCAACATCTACTCTCCATAGAGCAAAACATGTACAGTTCAGACCCCTTCCAGCAAGGGCTCACCCCCCCGCAGATGCCGGGAGACCACATGCATCCTTACGGTAATATTCTGTGTCTTTAGCTGTCTCTTATATCATAGATAACCTCTATGTTTTATCTAAAGATTAGCTGGGAGATTAGGTGTCATCTATACAATCTGCAATGGGATTAAGATCCGGAAATCCAGGAAAACGTCTCAGCGTGATAACCACTTTATCTCATGAATCTCAGTCCCTTAGAACTAGTAACATACAATAGACACACAGGCTATGTTCACACTACGTAAGTTGTGCAAAAATCACGGCCATTGCTACAACGGCCATGATTTCTGCGGTATTTACGTAGTGATGCAGGCTGAGGGAATCCCGGCCAGAGAATATACACATGGTATACACTCTGGTTGAGATCCCTAGCGGCGCCGCAAGAAGCTGACATGTTAGTTAGAACTCTGTCAGTTCACACAATGGAGTGTGCGGCTCAGCGGCGTTAAAGATTATCCAGAACGGCCGGTCTCAGGAAAAATCATCCCGGCCGGTACTGCAGTTTACTGAGACCGGCCTTTCCATGACCCGGCCGGGTCACGGAACAGTTGGTCTTATACAGCGTGTGAACATACTGTATCTGTAGATGACATTAGACGCTCTTTATACAAAACTATGGACACCTTTGAATAGATATTTTTAATATTGCATTGTACTTGGAATAACCTTAAATAAATATTATTATTATTTTTTTTTTTTATAACACTATTGGAGTTATTTTCTTATAAATATTATTGTGTTCAGTTTCTCTTTTGCAGCCTGCACAATCTCGCATATACTGAGTCTCATTCAGAGTGAAATCCAACAGAGAAGTTACTTTTGAGCTTTTGAGCTGATCTTCTAAGATCATTCAGGAAAGCAGAGATAAGGGTTGGAGACTGGGATGGAAAGTAACTTCTCTTATGGATTTTACTCTGATTTAGGACCCTATTACACCAAAAGATGTCTGACAGATTATCTGACAGATTTTTTCAGCTTTAGGGTGCCTTCACACCTACCGTATGGCAGCAGAAAATCCGCTGCGGATCCGCAGCTGATTTGACAGTGCGTATTTAATGCTGTGTTCATTCATTTAGTTAAATCTGCTGCGGATCCGCAGCGGATTTTCTGCTGCCATACGGTAGTTGTGAATGCACCCTGAGGCTAGGTTCACACTATGTAACTGTGCGGCTGTATTTTTTATGCGGCTGTAAATGTGCGGATGAAACTACGGCCGTGGGAAAAAATAGACATGCGGCTCAAAACATACGGTCATTTACTTTGAAATCTGGTTCAACTAAAAATAACAAATAAAATCTTAAGAAAGTGATGGAAACACCTCTGGATGCATCTGGGAAAGCAGGGAACACAGTTTACATGAATCGCTATTACCGGGGTTTGCGATCCTCTGCACTAATGCCGATGTCTCTCATGGTTAATCTATTAAAATAATAAAACACATTTTCGTTGTAATAAAGTCCCTTTCGTTGTTCAATAATTAAATTTAAACAAATCCATCATTTTGCAATTAAATATACTGTTAAAATAAATAGATATATAAATAAATGTATATTTATATATATATTTATTTTTTGACAGTATATTTAATTGCACAATGATGGATTCGTTAGAATTAAATTATTGAACAACGAAACTGAATTTATTTAATCGAAAATGTGTTTTATTAATTAAATATTAATTAGTACAGGAAGCTCCATAAGCCGTTAATTCATATTCCCGGCAATAGAGCTTTCTGTACTAATCATCACTTTACTTTAATGAAAACATCAAATGTTTCTTCTAATTATGTTATCACAAAAGCATTATTAGAAGAAACATTTAGAATTATATGTGCGCTCAGCTGATTGGCTGATTGGCTCAGCGCACATATAATTAGCGGGTCCGCAGCACAGTGACTTCATTGCTGCTCTTCCGCCCGGCCAATAAGTGTGTTGCCCAGCCGCAGCCACTGATTGGCCGGAGCCAATCAGGACGCCGGGCCCGTGCAGCGAGGACAGGTAATGTATGCTTACAGCGGGGGAGCCGGGCGGGAGCAGAAGGGGTTAAGGGCGGCAGAATTACATACTCGCTGCGGTCGTTCAGACCGCAGCGAGTATTTAGTTTGTGGGAACTGCCAGGACCTGCCGGTCTCGCAGCGAGAATCTGGCTGCGAGACCGTTTGTGTGAATATACCCTTAATCAGGAACGGACTATAAACAGAGAACAGGTCGTAAAGATAAGACTGAGATTTCTCCTCTTTTTCAAATCCATTCTTGGCTTTGGCTAAAAAAATCAGTAAGATAATCTGTCAGACATTTTTTGGTGTAATAGGGCCTTGAGACACAGCCTCCTGCAGTATATGCGAGAACATGTAGGCTGTGGAAGAGAAAATGAGCAAAATTTTAAATAAAGACCTATATGGATTTTTTTTTTTATACCAAAGTACTGACTACAATGCAGTAAAAAAAGCAAAAACAAAACAAAACAATAACTTTTCACTTCTATCCCTTTCCTTGCTTGAAAGACAGTAAGATGGCTGCTGATCCCTGCTTCCAAATCTTGTTCCTATGCTGTGCACAGATGTAAGACATAGAAACAGGGCTCGGCTTCCAGCTGACCATTAATCGAGCAGGGATAAGAGGGGGAGCGAGGAGATGTTACAGCTCTCAGCACTTTAGGAACTTGGGAATGTCTCTTAGATACTTGGCACAGGAAAATAAAAGCCTTTTTTTACATTATGGAAGCTCAGATGGATATATGAAAAGTACCATGTGTCTGTATGACCTAAGAATCTTATTAGATGAAACAATTTTTACCAATTAACGATAAATAATTGCAAACAAGATTGTTTATCGTTAACCTGAAATCGTTCCCCATATTAGACAGAACAAATCGTTAGTTACAATCGTTACAATGATCGTTACAATAAACGTTTACTCCACCTGATCCCAGCAAAAGAAGGAAGGATTTGGAATTACACTGAACGATTAGTGAACAAATGCGGAATTACAGCGAACGATTAGCGGACGAATCAACAATCAACGACTCATGAACGATTTTTTCGATCGTTGCCTGCAATTACACAGGACGATTATCGTTCAAATTCAAGCGATATAACGGTTTTCCGCACGCTAATTGTCCAGTGTAATGCTGCGTTTACACGTAGCGATTATTGGCCCGATCGCACGATTAGTGATGTCGGATTTACGTTTTTTTTTTTTATAACGATCAGCGTTTAGATGGTACGATATATCGTACGAATATTCACACTGCGATCGTTTAAGCCTATCTCACACATTGGTTAAATCGGCGAACGACTGTTCACACGGAACGATTTGCGATTTTTTTGCGTACGATGAACGACGATTTGATGACCTGATGAAAGATCAAAATGTACGATTTATCGTGCGTCGTTCGATCGTTCGCTGCGTTTACACGTACGATTATCGTTCGAATTCGACCGTTATTGCGCAAATTCGCACGATAATCGTTACGTGTAAACGCAGCATTATAGGGCCCTTTAATCATTGTTAATCGTTCGCTAATTGTTCACTGTAATTCCGCATTTGTTCACTAATCGTGCGCTATAATTCCAAATCGTTCCTTCTTTTGCTGGGATCAGATGGAGTAAACGACCATAGTAATGATCATTGTAACAATCACAGCTTACGACTATCGTTCTGTGTAATATGGTAAACGATTTCAGGTTAACGATAAACAATCTTATTTGCGATTGGTTACTGTTAATCGTTAAAAATCATTTTCTCTAATAGGACCCTAACAGGGACAACAGTTTGGAATGTGAATAAAAGAGTCACTTTAAGCTGAAAGTACATATAATCCCATTGAAATTCCCTGATTTCAATGGGATTGGCCAGCCAATGTGTGTGTGGGAGATTTCATATTTAAGATGGCAGATGGGGTAGAGACGTCAGCCATGCTGGATTTTGATATTCTGGATCATCGGAGTAAATATGAGACATTATTTGACTTGTGTCTTCCAGGTGGAGAGACCATGTTCCACGACATGGACAGCGACGATGCTTCCCTGAACTTGGGCGAATGTCTTCTAGCAGCGCCTGAAGTAGGGTCACTGCAGACTCGAGTGGGGAACCCCATTGATCGTCTTTACTCTATGCAAAGTTCCTACTTCACTTCCTGAAGGCAACGTAACCGGCAGCAATGAAGATGCAATGCAGAACTGGAAATGATGCCGGTTATCAACATGACCAACCTAGATATTTTGGCTGTTGGTGATGCTACTGAAATTCTGGTCATGGATTATTTCTTAGAAACAATGTCGACTGGCTCATCTTCTATGATCTATAACAATACTGTGGTTCTTAGACTTAGAGTAAAACCACTTGGTCATTGGTCATATTGGTCACCAGAACCTCATGGACAATATTGAGAACTTTCTGCTGCTGAGGTAGAACTAAATGAAACCCTAGTATGGATCCCAATGGAAGGACCTTCAGAAAGAGGGAGAGGTCCTTCAAGAAGATGATGGATGATGAATGACTCCACATACACCAGGATAACGTCCGGTTTTACCTATTGACTCCTCTCTCCTATGAAGAAGCACATAGTGCGTCAGGAACGTGGACACTCAAGCACATTCTGCCGTTCTCTTGAAGGATCTTGACTGACGATAAATTCGATGTATTAGTTGTATTATCCATGAGCCTGATTGTAAGGCTCAGCAATATCGCCATTGGGAACTATTTAATATCGCACTCGAGTGCATTAACTTATGTCAGGTTTAGACTATTTTGTTTCTCTCTTTATCGTCGGCCGGGAAGACGTCTGTGACTTTGTTTTTGTCCATTAGTTGTGTTATGTTTTATTGTTATTACTGGAATAGATGAAGGAAGATGAGCCGTGTGGTTTACTGTCTTCCGATTCATTTATGTCGAAGCTTCAAAAAGTTGGTCGTTGTGGTCACACCATGGACGTTGACGGGAAAACCCTAAAGCTGGCCATACACATTAGAGGTATTCTGGCCATTATAGAGGTTGCCCCATGATTACTATCTGATCTCCAACTTCTCAGAGAACCCCACAGTCTTAAGAAAGGGGAACGAGATGGATCAATGGGACGCATAGGCACATAGCTGCTGCATTCATTTGATAGAGAAGCCGTAGGGATAGGTAACCAATATGGCAAACGGATCACTGATCTCAGGGAGATCAGCCAAGGAAGACACTGTCGGCTGCTGGTTAAAATGCTCAATACAGTGAAATCCTAGGTGCGTTGCCCCCTGGGAAACATCAATATGCAAAAAGTTCAGCGGAGCCTATGTTACAAGGCTCAAAACACAGGACTAGCTGGATATCCCTCCAGGGAAGGACCTAGAAGAGGGACCATATTCACCATATTAAGTGGCCTCTTAAAGAGATTATCCACCTAAGAGTTAAAAAATGAAATGCTAGCTGGTCTTACTCATCAAGTCCCCTGAGTATTTTGAGCAATCTCCTGTCTTACTAGCTGCTGCCATTCCGTAGCTACAAGTTTTTCTAAAAGCCGATCTACATCCAAGATGGCACCAGCCAGGAAAATATATTTCCCATCATGCATTTCCCTGATTGGTCCGTTTGTGTACTCGCCCCCTTAGCTTTCTTTCCTGCCCACTGCTGTCATTATATTGCACAGTAACCACAGAACTGTTTTTTTCACTGATTTTGCATCACATCACCCTAATTTGTCTTCAATATTGACTGATGATGTAGCAGAGCTGACGCACGCATGGTGTAGCTATGTGCTGCATAATGGGCATCTGTTTACTGAGGGTGGGGGTGTAGTGTAGACTTAGATTTCTGCTTGCCGACTGTGAATGAAACCATTATAGTTCCATCCAGAAGAACATCTATAACACTAACAATATATAGAGCTATGACACAAAGACAGATACATATGTTGAATTCGCTGACAGCAAGCTGAGAGAGAACTATAACTTTTCATATTACAGAAGCCTAGGCTCAGGGACACATGTAAGTCTATGGAAGCAGCACAGGTGCATGGAGATGATGCAGATGATGTCTCCTAGGGGTCGGGTTACCAAGTCAATAGACAGCTAACCCAGCTAGTTCTTAATTAAACTGATGGCAGAAAGTTATACAGATTTGCAATTTACATCTATTTAAAAATTTCCAGTCTCCCAGTACTTATCAGCTGCTGAATGTCCTGCAGGAAGTGGTGTATTCTTTCCAGTCTGACACAGTGCTCTCTGCTGCCACCTCTGTCCATGTCAGGAACTGTCCTCCTCTAGCACCTATGGCATATTGCCTTCTGTCCTCCTCTAGCTGTACCCCTGCTTGGGAGCTCCGGACCCTCCACGCTCCTCGGGGATACCTACACACATACATTTGGTTTAATTTAGTTGAGAATAATTATAAGGAAATGGTGCGGACAGGTTGTGAACATTTGGTTGTCAGAGCGTATCAGCCGTTCACACCGCGGCGTCCAATATCTTCACAGTCAGAGATGTTCCTCGTACGCGGATCACAACCTGCGGCGGAGCAGATGTCGCCCTGCAAAGAGTTAAACTTCTTTTTTCAGGTATGAACCGAGCGAACTGCGGAGTGTATGAATGGAGGTCACATCACGAGGAGAGGAGGTGGCTGGGGTCCAGGTGACACCTGTTCCAAATGTTCAGATAAGGGGAGAACGGATCAGCCAGCGCATAAATTAGCACCTGATGACAGACTTAACTAGAGGAGTGACCTGCGCACAGCTTATGGACTCAGCCAGAGCTGGGAGCGACAGGAGGAGGAGGAGGCCGGATCGGATTCCTACAGCACAAGACTCAAGAGCAGAAGACACAAGAGCAGCGCTCCGTCCGGCTGCTGCTATATATTACTATACCTACTATGGATGGCACAGTCTCCTCTGCTATTCCAATAACCTATACCCTCAGGGGGGAGATTTATCAAACATGGTGTAAAATGGAACTTGGCCCAGTTACCCCTAGCAACCAATCAGATTCCACCTTTCATTTTCCAGAGTCTGTGAGAAATAAAAGGTGGAATCTGATTGGTTGCTAGGGGCAACTGAGCCAGTGTCACTTTCCACCATGTTTGATAAATCTCCCTCCCCGTGTCCATGAGACCCCATAGACTTAGGGCCCTATTACACGGGACAATTATTGTGCCAAAAAATTGTCACATTCTTCAAATTTAAACGATAATCGCCCCGTGTAATTTCGGGCAACGATTGAAAAACTATTCACGTGCCGTTGATCGTTAATTTAGATGCGGCTCTAAAATCGTTGTTAATCGTTCAGTGTAATTCCACATCATTCTTTCTTCTGCTAACGACTATTGTTCTGTGTAATATAGTGAGCGATTTAGCGTTTACCGTTAGACATTAATCGTTAAAAATTACTTCATCTAATGGGACCCTTAGATCTTTGGATGGCTGTGTACATCGGAGACATTCATATATGTGCACACACGCATTAAGGCTATGTTCACACTATGTATATTTTCTTAAAACTATGACCGTTGTTGCCGACTTCAACAACGGCCGTGATTAATAGGAAAATATACGTAACATTGTTACTTATGGAATCCCGGCCGGAGTGTATACACAGGGTATACACCCCGGCCGGGATCTCTCAAGGCACCGCGAGAAACTGGCACGTCAGTTTTCTGCGGCCGCTATTCAGTGAATAGCGGCTGCAGAAAACCATGTCAGTGCACACTATGCAGCAAGAGGCTCCGGCCGCTCACTCCATAGTGTGCTGTGGGGAGTTCTGATTCTGGTGTGCACGGATGCGCCCGCATCAGAACTAAGCGGCGCTAAAGATCATCCGGCCAAACTGCAGTACCGGCCAGGATGATCTTTTATGAGACCGGCGGTTCCGTGACACGGCCGGGTCACGGAACGGCCGGTCTCTTACATTGTATGAACATAGCCTAAGGGTAGGTTCACACACACTGTATCGCAGTGGATTTTCTGCTGCGGATCTGCAACAGATTTGAGTAAATGAATGAACACAGTATCAAATCTGCACCATCGCAATACGGTACGTGTGAAGCTACCCTAAGGGTACTATTACGCGGAACAATAATGCGATTCGGCTGATTACCGCTCCATCGCAATACGGTTTGTGTGAAGCTACCCTAAGGGTACTATTACGCGGAACGATGATGCGATTCGGCTGATATAGGTTTGGACCTATTTTTGTCCGGCGCCGACCGCGCATCGATACGTGTAATAGCGGTGCGCGGCCGGTGACCGACGATATACATTACCTAGCAACGTTCCGGGGCTGCTGCTGCGGTCTTCTTCTCCTCGGGTCCTGCGCGCTATAGCTTCAGAGTGGCCTGTCGGCTGACAGGCCGACCGACCAATCACAGGCTGCGGCGGTCCCGGCCTGTGATTGGCTGAGCGGCCTGTCAGCTGACAGGCCATTTTGAAGTTAGAGCGCACGGGACCTGTGGAGAAGAAAACCGCAGCAGCAGCCCTGGAACGTGGCTAGGTATTGTATATAGTTAAGCAAGGGCTGCAAGGACATCGGTAACAATGTCCCTGCAGCCCTTGTTTAACGATTATCAGGCCGTGTAATAGGTCCAGTAAACGAGCGACGATCTAGCAGATCACTGCTCGTTTACAGGTATTATCGGGCCCCCATCGGCCCGTGTAATACCACCCTAAGGCTATGTTCACACTCAGCATTTTTGCTCAGTATTTTGCAACCAAAACCAGGAGTGGATTAAAAACACAGAAAGGCTATGTTCCCACACTGTTGAAATTTGGTTGCAAAATACTGGGTGTGAACATAGCTTAACAATGTGCACAGACTCCAAAGATGCAAATGTTTGTTTTCCATATTCCCATTCCAGATGACTTACCTGGAATATTGGAAGAATAATGGAAATCCCCCAAAATAAAGGTGTATGGCAATATCCAACCAAGTCTATTAGACGATTTTTCGTTTTCTCCGATAAACATTTGCAAACAAGCGTTTTTGGGAACGACCTGAAATCATTGACCACCATGTACAGAACGATAAGTCGTTCGTTACGATCGTCATTACGATTGTTCATTCTTTTTAGTATACTAATGATCGTAATAACGAACAATGTGTACATACACCGAAAGATTTACAATTAACGATGATCAACAACATACGAACAAATTTTCATTGGTCGTTTGTTGCCTACATACACACAGAAAGAGTAGCACTTACATTTAAACAATACAAGGATTTTTCATATAACTTTTCCAAACAATATATCGTTCCGTCTAAACGCTGATCGTTATAAAAAACACATCGTTACTTCGAAATCGTCAATAGTTCGATTGGGCGAATTATCGCTGCGTGTAAACGCAAAATAATATAGCTCCATTAGTATGAAGTTAATACAATTCTTGCTCCCTCTCGGCTGCAGCGTCTTCTGTCTGGTGAAGGGAAAGAGCGACAGTGCAGAACACAGTTCATACCAGGAGGTCTGGGGTTACCCCGGGGTTCATGTGCGTCTCAAGGCTCTACTGGTGCCCAGGCTGTAACTGCTTATTTACTTCACCCACTGAACAAAGAGATAAACTATATGGCCACACAGTTCTATGATTATAGACATGGATGATGGGAGGGCATAAAGGGGACTGTGCAGCTGTATCTGTATGACCACACAGGTCTCCCTATGATCATAGAGATGAGTGCAGGGAGGAGATAGAGAGGACTTGACTAGGGGCAGGGCAAATTACGGGGGTTACATAAAATGATAGCCTCAATACACATCCCCACCATTATCTTAACTTACCCCCTCCCCCCCATAACACCTCCCTTTTACCTTGAAAGAAGACATGACACCTGCTAACGTTGGAATAATGGCCACAGCAGCCTTTTATTGAACAATAAATAACATGTCAAACATAATACCAACTACTTAAACCCCGATAACTCCCACCCAACCTAATAACATACCCATCAGGGAGGTCATGGATGGCCCAGCAGCAGTATTTGAAATATTGGTCCCCCTGTCGCCCCAATACTGCTTCCCAGAGACAAATATTCCTCCGCCTAAGCGGTAAGCACCACCAACCATGCCCCATCTCCCTGCAACCTAAAGGAGAGGGGATTGCCACCTTCAAGATCTCACCTCCAACACCTCCTCACACAGTGCCATCCACGACCACCCCTCCGCAGCTGCCGCGACAATAATGCAACAATATCAGCCAACCACCCACCTACCAAGCAACAGGGCGGGCGGGCGGGCGCTTCAGGTCCGGGACAGAGGAGCTGGTAAGTAAGAAAACCCCTCCCCCTGCCTTTATACCTCATTTGTGCTCCCCTCCCCGACGCTATCCCCTGCCCCCCTATTGGCCTCTGCCCGCATCCCCACTCCCCCTGCTCCATCCCCTTTCCCCACAGCCTGACCACGCGTTGCCCTCATGCTCACCTCACCTAAGCCCTGTTAACCCCCTATTGCCCACCCCTTCATGTCCGGGCTGCAGCTATACTGCGCCCGCTTACACCCTCCCTTGACTAGGGGCAGGGCAAATTACGGGGGTTACATAAAATGATAGCCTCAATACACATCCCCACCATTATCTTAACTTACCCCCTCCCCCCATAACACCTCCCTTTTACCTTGAAAGAAGACATGACACCTGCTAACGTTGGAATAATGGCCACAGCAGCCTTTTATTGAACAATAAATAACATGTCAAACATAATACCAACTACTTAAACCCCGATAACTCCCACCCAACCTAATAACATACCCATCAGGGAGGTCATGGATGGCCCAGCAGCAGTATTTGAAATATTGGTCCCCCTGTCGCACCACGCCGACTCAGGGCTGGCAAATATGCCCCAATACTGCTTCCCAGAGACAAATATTCCTCCGCCTAAGCGGTAAGCACCACCAACCATGCCCCATCTCCCTGCAACCTAAAGGAGAGGGGATTGCCACCTTCAAGATCTCACCTCCAACACCTCCTCACACAGTGCCATCCACGACCACCCCTCCGCCACCACGAGCGAGCTCGACCCCTTGAACTCGCGAGTCCCGCCACACCTCAACGGCCTTCTCCAACCCATCCTGAATGTCACAAGACCACAGATCCATCCCCACCCCATTAAGGTGCACCCCATCACTGTCCCTAAAACCTCTAGTAGGGATTTCCAACTCCCGGTGACGGACCACAATGCCCCCATTGCGAGCCACAAAGCGAGACACCTCGCGGTTAACCCGCCCACGTGCCCGATTCAGCTTGTCAATAGAGCGCGCATGCTTCCACACAAATCTTGCCACTATCTCGGACCATACCACAATCACGCCGGGGAACAACGACCAAAGACGCAACAGATCGCACTCAATATCTCTTATCAGATCCCTAGAAGATCTGACGCCGAGGTCGTTGCCCCCGACGTGAAGGGCCAGAATATCAGGGGGCCTATCCAACCTGGAATAGTAGTGGACTTCTGGCAGAACTCCACTCCACAGCATGCCACCTATTCCCATCCAGTGAACCTGAACCTCTGCCCGCGGGAAACCCAGTTGCCTTCCCTCCGCCCGGATGTCAGCACGGCACGCCCCCCTCCGAACAAACGAATGGCCGAGAATCCACACCAAGCATGCCGGGCCTAAAACAAAACACAAAACAACAACAGCATGAAAAACAACATCCCAGGAAAACAACACGTTCAAAGCAAATCTAACCTGACATAGGACCGAAACCTAGCGGACTCCCACCGACCAATCTGGCGCACAACAGATTCTCCCAACCCCCAGCGAACCGCCTCTGTCGCCGCCCCAATCCGAAAGGAGTGGGAAGCGAACTCCCGTGCCGGAAGGCCCAGTCTCGCCAAGCACTTCCGGAACACAGCCACAAACTGAAAGCGCGAGAGCGCTCTCCCATCCCTATGAATCAAGAAGGAACCCCCCGCACCCCTAGGTCGAACCGCACTGAACAACCGAACGCTCTCCACCGGGCACACCACCGAACCGGGAACCGCGTACAACAGCACCCTCCTCCCCCTGCCCGCCTGGTCCGTCTTGGAGCGCCGCAACCAACAGGACACATATCCCTGCCCCAGCACCACATCCGCCAGCTGCATCCCACCCAGGGCCACACAAGACGAGCTGACCAACTCCCCGATCCTGAACGCCCCAAAGAACGCAAGCGAAAAGGCCACCCTAAATAAAAGGCGTTCGTAAACATCAAAACAAACACCACCAGATCCCCCACCAATCGTCCCAAAACCTCGAAGGACACCGGCCGTCTCCCGTCCCTAGCCACCCGCGACCGTCGATACCCCCTCACCGCCTGCCGGACTACAAACTCCTTAGTCCAATCACGCACCCCAAGCAACTTAAACCAATATGCCAACCCTGACAATTTTCGCACCATCCCCGCACCCGACACCCCGTCCCCAAACAAATCACCAATAAAACACAATAACAAGGGAACGAGCTCACCACGCACACCATCCACCCCCCACTGCCCACAGAAACTCAGCCACTCCTGCCACGCCACCGAATGACTCCTCCACGTATTCCCCGATACGGCTTGCTGCATCAAACCAAACGCTGTCCGGATACCACCTCCCACAAACAGCTCGGAACGGGCTTCCCCTGTTGCTCCGCCTCCGGGGCCAACAAACGGAACCGATCGAACTGCAAACGAGAAAGTGCATCGGCTATAGAATTAGCAGTCCCTGGCAGATGGCACGCCAGCACCCACGCATTCAGTTCCAGCCCACGCAACACCAGGCGCCGCAGCAATCGCACCACCGGCGGGGAAGATGCCGTCAGACTGTTGACAGCCTGCACCACCGCCAAGTTGTCGCAACAAAAACGAACCCGCTTGTTCCGAAACCTGTCACCCCACACTTCAAGCGCAGCCACAATCGGGAACAGCTCTAACAGGGCCAGGTTACGTACCCATCCATTCTCCCGCCAGCAATCCGGCCACTCCCCAGCAAACCATTCGCCACTCAAGTACGCTCCGAACCCAACCGACCCAGACGCATCAGTGAACAGTTCCATATCCACAGTCCGAATCCACTCCTCCCTCCACACCGACCGGCCATTAAAACACACCAGGAACTGCGCCCACACCTGCAAATCTGCCCTGTGATCCGCCGTCAGCCGTATCCTATGCATCGGCGAACGCACCCCCGCCATGGCCTGCGCTAGCCGCCGGCAAAAAATGCGCCCCATTGGCATAATGCGGCAAGCAAAGTTCAGCTTGCCCAGCAGCGATTGCAACTGCCGCAAGCGAACCTTGCGCAGTTCCAAGAAACAACCCACCAACTCCCGCAACTCCACCAGTTTGTCACCAGGAAGTCGGCACTCCATTGCCACCGAGTCGATCTCGATACCCAAAAAACGGATGACCGTAGCTGGGCCCTCCGTCTTTTCTGGTGCCAATGGAATGCCGAACCTGCGGGCCACCCGCTCAACCGTACGCAACAGAAGGGAGCAACAAGTGGACTGCGCCGGACCAATGCACAGAAAGTCGTCCAGGTAATGCAACACCGACTGCAAACCCGACTCCCTGCGCACCACCCATTCCACAAAGGTGCTAAATGTCTCGAAATGTGAACAAGAGATTGAGCACCCCATAGGAAGGCAGCAGTCCACATAGTACGCCCCCTCCCAAACACACCCCAGCAAATGGAAACATTCAGGATGCACCGGCAAGAGCCGAAATGCAGCCTCAATGTCGGTTTTAGCCATTAGTGCCCCCGGCCCGCACCGCCGCACCCATTCCACCGCCTTGTCAAACGACACGTATGAAACCGAGCAAACTTCTTGCTCAATCCCATCGTTAACGGACAACCCCGCCGGATACGACAAATGGTGAATTAACCGGAATTTATTAGGTTCCTTCTTGGGCACCAGCCCTAAAGAAGAAACCCGCAGGTGGGGCCACTGCGGGTCAGCAAACGGACCCGCCATCCGCCCCAGGGCCACCTCCTTGCCCAATTTGTCGCCCACCACGTCCGGACGCAACCGTGCGGACTTCAGATTTGGTGGGCGAAAAATTGGAGCCTCCCTCGAAAAGGGGATCCGAAATCCCCACTGAAAGCCGGTCAATAATAATTCCGCCGCCGCCCGATCAGGGTACTCATCTAGATACGGCCGCATCGCCTCTAGGCTCACTGGCGTCCGACCCTTTACCGCCAGTCTCTCCACTACGTCCTTTCTGCTTCTTGAAGCATCGCGATTGGGGGTGGTTCCCCCCGCAAGTTCCACACTCATGCTTGAACTTGCACGAGGAACCAAAACGACAGTGCCCGTCGTTATATTGCCAGCAACACCCTGGCCTCTGGCCGGCCGAGGTTCCGGTCGATGATGCCGAACCCCCGGCCCCAGACCGAAACGGCTGCGACGGAGCGCGCGCTGCTGTCATGAGCCGCATCCACAAGGCTATATCCTTATGGTCCCACCTCAGGGATGGGCGAACTGCCTTGCGCTGCCTGAACTGCTCGTCATACCGCAGCCATGCCGTGCCACCGTAAACCCGATATGCTTCGCCTATCGAGTCAAGGTAGCAAAACAGGGCCGAGCAGCATTGAGGAGCCTTTTCCCCCACTACGCTAGCCAAAATGGCGAAAGCCTGAAGCCAGTTAGAAAAAGTGCGCGGTATCAGCCGATACCGCCGCTTCTCCTCCTCCTCCTTCTTGCAGTCATCAGGCTTTCCCTTATCTAAATTAAATTTGTCGAGGGGGAGCAGGGAAAATATTTCCACGTACTCACCCCGCCAAATCTTCTCCCGTACCTCCTGCTTGAGGTGGGCCCCCAGGGGCCCCTCAAAGCAAACGTACACCTCCCCACGCGCCGCGTCATCCAACCGTACCGAAACCTCCGAACCCGCGACCCCCCCCGCGGTCGTTGCTCCGACTGCTTGCGCTCCCCCGGAGGCCCCCGCTGCCACTGGCACCAGCGCACCACCCGCCGCCCCGACCGCCGACGATAACGCAGGCGCAGCGCTACCCCCCAACCAGGCAGTAACCGGAGACCCTACACCCCCCCGGGCCCCCGCTCCCTGCGACCACATCTCACGCATACCAGCCAAAAACTGCGCAACTACCTCACCCATACCAGCAAACTGACCCCCACCACCCACAGACCCCTGAACCCCGGCTCCACTCGCACCCCCACCACTCACACCACACGCCACAGGCAAAACAGACATGGACCGTGACTCACCAGGCTGACTCTGGACGGACGCCGGAACAGCCGCGACAGAGGATGCTACGCGCCTCGGCGAATCGCTGACAACTTCGCCGTCTTCCAAGGCCTCGATGTCATCTTCCGGTGACGAAGCCCTCCGGTCCTCACTGATGCCCCCGGCGCCAGGGGCCAGGCTCCCACCCTGCCCCTGCGCCTGCAACGAATCAGGGCTGCCGCTGAACAGGGGGACGGTCGCTGGCGAAGCACTGCGGTAGGCCCCTTGCCGCCTGGACCGCCTGACCTCCCCCCGCACTTCTGCTGAAATCGCTGGCAGGGGTGCCATCCCCTGGGAAACCCCCTCAGGCTGGCGCCGGGCCCGGGTGCTCACCTTCGCCCCAGACTTCCTATGGGGCCTGTAGGAGGACTCGCTCCGTCCTCTGACTGCCCCCTGCACAAGCCGGTGGGAGGGGCCAGCCGCAACAGGTCCCGAGTCAGCAGCCGGCACCGAGGAGGCAGAGGCTGCTGCACGTGCCTCTCTCCCCGCACCGGAACCCCTCCGCGCTCCGGGATTCCTCCCAGCAGCCCTGCCGGACCGGCGAGGAGAGGACCGGACAGCAGGGGCTGGAGGGTCCTGGACAGGGCTCCCTACGCGGCGGGAGCGGCGGGGCAATTCGGGGCTCAGCCGCTCCGGCGGGCGCCGGCGGCGTACGGGGGGGTGCGCACCCTGGGAGCTTGCCGCCCCCCCCGTTCCCCCTAATACCTGCAAGAACTGCTCCTGCAGCCATTCCGCCCCATGGCGCGCCGCGGCCTCCCACAGGGAGGCAGAGAAAGCCTCTCGGTCCATCCTGCAGCAGGAGCAGCACGGCGCTTCAGGTCCGGGACAGAGGAGCTGGTAAGT
This sequence comes from Dendropsophus ebraccatus, assembly GCF_027789765.1. Lineage (NCBI taxonomy): Eukaryota > Metazoa > Chordata > Amphibia > Anura > Hylidae > Dendropsophus > Dendropsophus ebraccatus. The sequence continues at coordinate 159,485,650 of NC_091457.1, read as the reverse complement.
AAGAAAACCCCTCCCCCTGCCTTTATACCTCATCCGTGCTCCCCTCCCCGACGCTATCCCCTGCCCCCCTATTGGCCTCTGCCCGCATCCCCACTCCCCCTGCTCCATCCCCTTTCCCCACAGCCTGACCACGCGTTGCCCTCATGCTCACCTCACCTAAGCCCTGTTAACCCCCTATTGCCCACCCCTTCATGTCCGGGCTGCAGCTATACTGCGCCCGCTTACGCCCTCCCTGTGCTGCTCTACCGGTATGACCACACAGGTCTCCCTATGATCATAGAGATGAGTGCAGGGAGGGGATAGAGAGGACTGTGCCCCTGTAACTGTAAGGTTTCTTCATAATGAAATAGTCAGTGTTAACATAGTGAGAAAAGCCTTTGGGCTTCTATAGACTAGGGGCTCATTTGTTATTGCGACCACTGTGACCCTCTATAATTATATCATTGAGTGTGAGCTTTGTGGGCTAAGTGAGTAGACCCCAGCAAAGGTTCTCCTACACCTCTTTCCTATATATCCCGCCCACCATTATCCCATAAGGTGCCTGGCATGGAGGGGTGAGTGCCTCCCAAAACTGCTCCAAGAAAGGACAACTGGTGACCTGGGATAGCGTCATGGTTCCCAAGGCTTATTGATGTGTGTGAGTGCTAAAGGCGAGCTTGTCTGGTCTACTCACCAGGAAGAGCCACTCCGACAGCTCAGGGTCTGGTCTGATGGGTCACGTTCTCCATCATGTGGACAGCTGGGTGTGTGCGTCACTTACCTGGGGAGGAGATGGCACCAGGATGCATAATTGGAAGAAGACAAGATGGCGGGGGAAGTGTGATGGGTCACGTTCTCCATCATGTGGATGGCCGGGTGTGTGCATCGCTTACCTGGGGAGGAGATGGCACCAGGATGCATTATGGGAAGAAGACAAGATGGCGGAATCATGCGGATGTTACCTTCTCCATGCGTTGCACTCTCCATAACATCCTGGACATAATTCTCCTTTTCTTTCCTTCATTTGGAAGCTGTTGACATCACGTCGGGGTTATTAATGCTTTATGCAGGCGACCTGTCTCCTCTTTCAGGATAATGAAGGTAAATTATATTTATCCTCTCTCTCTCTCCTAAAGAAATACAGACATTTTCCAAAATTACCAAAATTGGTTTTATTTGGACGACTTTCAAAATAATGTAAGGTTTCAGAATGCAATTCCTAGACTGCTCCGACCTCGCTGGCAGCCATGACATAGGAGCATTGTGCTGGATGGTATCTGCGTCCAGGCTAATAAGCTGATAAGCGTGGCTCACGTGGCCCCGCGCCATCTCCATCACCCCCTTATGTTTTCTAAACAGCATTAGCGGCCGTACAAGAGTCTGTTGTCTATGGAGCCAAGTCGCAGATAGGCAGAAGGGTCAATCTGTCCACTTACTTCTTAAAGGGTTATTCCCATCTAGGAAAGTGATGACATAACGTACAGTATCGCTAGGATATGCCATCACTTTATCATCACTGGGACCCCAACAATCCAACGGATCGCAGTACTGATGTAGTCTTCTCTACAGTATATTGAAAAGTTTTTGACTCTTCATATTTTGCTCCTTTGTTCCTCCATGTCAGGAACTGTCCAGAGCAGGAGAGGTTTTCTATGGGGATTTGCTGCTGCTCTGGACAGTTCCTGACATGGACAGAGGAGGCAGCAGAGAGCACTGTGTCAGACTGGAAAGAATACACCACTTCCTGCAGGACATACAGCAGCTGATAAGTACTGGAGATTTTTAAACAGAAGCAATTTACAGGTCTATATAACTTTCTGAAACCAGTTGATTTGAAAGAAAGCTTTTTCGTCTGAGTATTCGTTGTTGCAGCGCAGGTCACTTTTTTCATGAAAAACTTTCTGGAGCCAGTCAATAAGATTTCTTAAAATTTTTCCACTTTGCTGCTATTTGTTGTAATTTTTTTTGCCCATAAATCCAGATGCAAAATCTGCTACATGTGAATGTTCCCTTTAAAGGAAGGATCACGATGGAGAGCAGTGCAGAGCGGCATGCAGCCCCAGCTAACGGTGGAATATTCCCGGGATATGTCCAAGTTGTGTGCACAAGCCCTAGTCTAATAAACAGGCTTGTACATGGAAGTTGGGAGACGTATCCAAAGAACATCAGCTTCAGGCACTTTTGCCACATTCATGATGGCTGATCCCAATGACTTCAGCTGAATTGGCCAAGAATCTTATATGTACTATGGGCGCCTCCTGATTCTGAGGTTGAGGGGCAGAGGGATAGATCCATTGTACTTCAATATTCCCAACATTCCCAATCTCTTTGTTTCCTCTGCTAGAAGTGTCTGGCAATGGCTTTCTCCCTTCTCCTCGGTGAGAACATCGGGCTCAGTGTCTATACTGTGCATAAGGAGATCGGGAAAGATAGACGTTGACTCATTTGGCTCAATCTAAAGGCAACCACACACCTGTTGGCCGAACATTCATTTGGTCTTTATGAGTTCCTGAAAACTGGTGCAACCATTCCTGGAATCCTGAGAAGGTAATGGAGACTCCTCCAGCTTCACCAAACTGTAGAACTTGGCACTGCCCAGACGGGAACTTCACAAAGACCATTCTATAGCCGGGGTCAGGAGAGGACAAACCCAAAGAATGTGCCAAGTGCCACATATTTCTGGAAGCCGTCAGTAACCTGTCCTCTTCTGCCATAGAACATAGGTATCATGCAGGTAGCTGGGAACAGGTGGAATTAGGGGAGGGCGACACTAGTCAGGACTGTCTCATTGTTGGTTTTGGCAATAATTTCAGATCCTGGACGCTCAGGTCCGGAGAACGTTGCAAAACCCGAACAATTTGGCCTCTTTGCTCAAGACTAGTCTTTGACCAAATCCATCGATACACATGGATGTTTGTTTTGGCAAAGTGTTCAGGTTTACTGAATGGAGAAAAGAAGGATGAGCCATTACCAAACTTCTCTGGCAGTGATATCTCTCCAAGAACAAAAAGATCGGGCAGGTGAAGTGCCTTCCACGGCACCATCTGTTGGGTTGATCCCCATACACATTAGGCAGTCAGTCAGTCCTCTAATAATTGGTGGATTTGGTCGCATTTTCTCATGTGTTTGGCAAATCTAAACCTCAGGGCGATATTACACGGGACGTTTATTGTGCAAAAAACTGTTATATTTCAACGATTTCAATTTCAACGAAATTGAACGATAATCGTTCCTCGCGTATGCAGGCAACAATCGAAAAATCGTTTGTTCTCGATTGATGGCATCTTTTAGACTGACCCTAAAAACATTGTTAATCATTTGCTACATGTGCACATGGTTCGTTCTTTCGCTGGGATCAGAAGAAGCAAACGATGAAACAATCTAAGCAACAAACATAAGTAACGACTATCGTTCCGTGTGTGATGGTGAACAGTTTCTGGTCGTTCCCAAAAGCTCTTGTTTGGGATCCTTCATAATTAATTGTTAAAAATTGCCTGGTCTAATAGAACCCTTAAAGGGAAGGTGTAACCTAAATTTATTTATACTGATTAGAGTCAGATAATGAACCTTGTTCTTTTATTCTAATCTGTTTTCTATTTTCTGACTGTCATTTTTTTATTTCACTACTTGTACTTTGTTATGGGGGCGGCCATATTGCCTGAACTGTTCTTAACAGCATTTAGTGACATGCTTTACAGCAAGACTCTTGGACATAGACGACAATAGACAGACTCTGTCCTCCTGAGATGAACGTGAAACATTACTGAGCGCGCTATGTGACCTGTGAAGAGGTCATTCCACAGGGAGCTGCTATTGTCTCCTTTATCTACTGGTGTCACAAGACGCTGCAATGCTGTACAGATCACTTTACAGCAGCCTCCTCTTATCACCACAGACACAACAGGAAGTCTCATCTTAGTTTTACCCCCCAGTGGTGAGAATGAAAACTGCAAGATATCAGGATTATTTTATTATATAGAGAGAAAAATAGAAAATAAGAAAAAAAATTCTCCAAAATTTTTTAAAAATCTGTTTAACATAAAAGTAATTTTCTGAAGACACATTTCCTTTAAGGACAACCTCAACCTGTCTTTATGGCTCCATCTCCTTGCAGAAGGTACAGGTTACAGCCTCGGTTGAGCCACACGCTTCATAAGGTTCTGGTTACTCGTTTATTTGACTTGTTTAAAAAATATCGTTTATTGTTCCTAACAACAATGGTTACGCCCGCGTCCCGAATCCACAACGGTAAAGCTTGTAGCATTTGACTGTAATAACATATGACATCTAGAACCCCCTATAACAAGCCGTACTATTGAGACCCCCGGTCTTGTGAGTTTACATGTCCGTGTTTTGCGTTTACAGGCGAGATTGACAAGCTGAAGTCACGTTCACCCTACACAGCGCTGCGAGCACAAAGGCCGCGTCACAACAATGCAGGCGATCAAATACCACCATGCGGTCAGGCCGGGGAGAAAATACATTTTCAAGACGTTTCATGGGGGGAAACTATGGAATAGATCTTGTTTCTTCCTGTTTGAAAAGTATTCGTGAAAACAAGGGGTCATTCATTCCATAGACGCTGCTGTGCAGAGAGCGCTCAGCCGTGCATTACCTTTATGTCTTCCCGATTTCTTCCTATGAGGCACAGAGCAGAGTCGGGGAATATGAGCCCGGATTAAGAATCGATTTATTACAGCGGGAAATATAGGAGCGTCACAATGTGGATAGAAGTGGTGAGTCTGCCGGGGGTCAGGAGACAGGCAGATGGAGGTACGGTGTGCGGGAAAACCAAAGAGACAAAGGTTTATATAACTATATTGGTATAATAAAAGTATAGGTTTATAATAATAAATATAATAAATATAATTAAAGGGGAACTCCAGCTACTGGTTTCAGAAAGTTTTATAAATTTGTAATTTACTTCTATTTAAAAATCTCCAGTCTTCTAGTACTTATCAGCTGCTGTATGTCCTGCAGGAAGTGGCATATTCTCTCCAGTCTGACACAGTGTTCTCTGCTGCCACCTCTGTCCAGCAGTAGTAGAAAATCTCCATAGAAAACCTCTCCTGCTCTGGACAGTTCCTGACATGGACAGAGGTGGCAGCAGAGAGCACTGTGTCAGATTGAAAAGAAAACACCACTTCCTGCAGGACATACAGCGGCTGTTAAGTATGGGAAAACATGGGATTTTTAAATAGAAGTACTGTAAATTTTAAATCTATATAACTTTTTGAAACCAATTGATTTGAAAGAAAACTATTTTAACTGGAGTACCTCTTTTAAATCATGGATCAAATAATTTTTTTCTCCCACTGATTTAAAGGGGTTTACCCCTGATATAAGGATTTATCAGCAGGTCAGTCCTGTGGAGACTGAGGGCAGGAAGAGGAAGTTCAGGTTCCTAAAGGCAGAGGGAGGGGTTAGAGCAAGGAGGGAATCCGGCCTATTGGCCACAGAGCTGATAGGAAACATACAGGAGCTGTGTCTGAGAGGGGTGTGGGGAGGAGTTACAGCCTCACAGGAACTGTTAACCCTTTCCTGGCAGCTGCTGACGATCAGGTTCTAGGAGGAAATAGAGGAGAGTGCATGTGCAGTCAGTATGCACCCTCCATATCCAGTCAGGTGCCTTCCAATCCCTTGAAATTTTGAGTGGCTAGCTACACCTGTTTGTGCTCTAGAACTGGCACTCGGGGATCTTTCTGGCAAGAGGTGGTACAAGTTTCTTCTACCTAGTATTTTACGGCCCAGTCACCCTGACAGAGTTCTGCTACTTCATAGGCAAGGTCCCCTTGGTAGCACCCTGGTCTTCTTCACAAGTCACGTCAAACCTAACCTACACGTAACCCAAGTACTTGGAGACTGACCTATATACCTATATACCTCAGATCCCAGCTCTCTGTGTTGCTCACAAGGAGAAAGGATGTTACCACTATTTTTCTTATTGCATCTTGATTGCCAAGTGCAGTGTCCCACTACGTGTTTCTTTGTTCTTTACCCACCCGGGTAAAAGTGTTTCTGTCAGGGGTCACAGTTAGAGATGAGCGAACCTGGAGCATGCTCGAGTCGATTCGAACCCGAACGTTCGGCATGTGATTAGCGGTGGCTGCTGAACTTGGATAAAGCCCTAAGGCTATGTGGAAATCATGGATATAGTCATTGGCTGCATCCATGTTTTCCAGACAACCTTAGAGCTTTATCCAAGTTCAGCAGCCACCGCTAATCAAATGCCGAACGTTCGGGTTCGGATCGACTCGAAGCCGAACCCGGTTCGCTCATCTCTAGTCACAGTTAGTGCAGTAAGCTGCTGTGCCCTCCTCCAGCCACTAGGTGTCTCACTCTCCAGAGAACAGCTGCAGTTCAGAAGGAAGGTTTAGCCTGTCACACACATTCAGGACTTCCTTCCTGGGAAGTTTGGTTGTCAGGACAGGTAGGTTGTCAGGACAGATTACTGACTGATTTTGCACAGAGCACTGTTACCTTGTATTGCACTGAAGATAAGTTCCAGTAACGTTGAGTATTGTTTAGGCTATGTTCACATAACGTGAGAGACCGGCCGTTCCATGACCCTGGCTGGATCGCGGAACGGCCGGTGTCTGCACGGATCCCTCTGGCCGAGATAGTATCTCCTATCTATCTATCTCCTATCTATCTATCTCCTATCTATCTATCTATCTATCTCCTATATATCTATCTCCTATCTATCTATCTATCTATCTATCTATCTATATCCTATCTATCTATCTCCTATCTATCTCCTATCTATCTCCTATCTATCTATCTATCTATCTATCTATCTATCTATCTATCTATCTATCTCCTATCTATCTATCTATCTATCTATCTATCTATCTCCTATCTATCTATCTATCTATCTATCTATCTATCTATCTATCTATCTCCTATCTATCTATTATCTATCTATCTCCTATCTATCTATCTATCTATCTATCTATCTCCTATCTATCTATCTATCTATCTATCTATCTATCTATCTATCTATCTATCTCCTATCTATCTATCTATCTCCTATCTATCTATCTATCTATCTATCTATCTATCTATCTATCTATCTATCTCCTATATATCTATCTCCTATCTATCTATCTCCTATCTATCTATCTATCTATCTCCTATCTATCTATCTATCTATCTATCTATCTATCTATCTATCTATCTATCTATCTCCTATCTATCTATCTCCTATCTATCTATCTCCTATCTATCTATCTATCTATCTATCTATCTATCTATCTATCTATCTATCTCCTATCTATCTATCTCCTATCTATCTATCTCCTATCTATCTATCTATCTATCTATCTATCTATCTATCTCCTATCTATCTATCTATCTATCTATCTATCTATCTATCTATCTATCTATCTATCTATCTATCTCCTATCTATCTATCTCCTATCTATCTATCTCCTATCTATCTATCTCCTATCTATCTATCTATCTATCTCCTATCTATCTATCTATCTATCTATCTATCTATCTATCTATCTATCTATCTATCTATCTATCTATCTACCTATCTCCTATCTATCTCCTATCTATCTATCTATCTATCTATCTATCTCCTATCTATCTATCTATCTATCTATCTATCTATCTATCTATCTATCTATCTACCTATCTCCTATCTATCTCCTATCTATCTATCTATCTATCTATCTATCTATCTATCTATCTATCTATCTCCTATCTATCTATCTATCTATCTATCTATCTATCTATCTATCTATCTATCTATCTATCTACCTCCTATCTCCTATCTATCTATCTCCTATCTATCTATCTCCTATCTATCTATCTATCTATCTATCTCCTATCTATCTATCTATCTATCTATCTATCTATCTATCTATCTATCTATCTCCTATCTATCTATCTATCTATCTATCTATCTATCTATCTATCTATCTATCTATCTATCTCCTATCTATCTATCTATCTATCTATCTATCTATCTATCTGTCTATCTATCTATCAGATAAGAGGGTATAGGAGCCCACCTTGGATTAGACACTATACCACCACGTGCTGTGCTCCGGCCCTAATGTGATAACATCTCGCCCATATAGTAGCACATTGTGCACCTCCGGGGCTCCGGTTACTCAGCACTGGCTGGCAGAGCCGAGTTCAAGCTGGGGATGACTAGTCAGACGCATTAAAAGGTTTTGTTATTGAAACTCAATCCGTGGCCTGCCTGTCGGGCCCTGCGGGGGCTTCTCTCCAGCACAGGCGGATGGATATCACACAGACCCCTGCGCTCTACCATTGGGATCGGCCATTGGCACCGGGATCCGCTCATGGCTGTGATGGTTCCATGTTAGGATCTCCCCTCATAGTGCCATAGCACCTCCACAGTGAATGGAGACAGGCGGAGAGATTCTGTAATGGAAACTATGAGAAATATTCATGTAAAAGTATTCATAGAAAAAGAGGTGAGAAGTGCAGAATGTTTCACCATTCACCATGTTCCCTGTCTATAAGAGCGGGATTCTCCAGAGGTAATGATCAACCCATACTCTCCAGGGAAGTTAGGGGTTAATAGCAAAATTCCCTGGGATCTAGGACAATGAAATGGCTCATGGTAACATCCCTGGTGGTCTAGGGAGGTAAAAAAAAAAGCTCATGGTATCATCTCTGGTGGTCTAGGGCACTGATAGAGTTTATTGTAGCATCCTTGGTGGTCTAGGGTTGTGAAAGAGTGCATGGTAGCATCCCTGGTGGTCTAGGGTGGGGAAAAAGTTCATGGTAGCATCCCTGGTGGTCTAGGTTGGTGAAAAAGTTCATGGTAACATCCCTGGTGGTCTAGGGTAGTGAAAAAGTTCATGGTAACATCCCTGGTGGTCTAGGGTTGTGAAAGAGTTCATGGTAACATCCCTGGTGGTCTAGGATAGTAAAAGAGTTTATAGTAACATTCATGGTGGCCTAAGACACTGAAAGAGTTCATGGTAACATCCCTGGTGGTCTAGGGCACTGAAAGAGTTCATGGTAAAATCCCTGGTGGTCTAGGTCAGTGAAAGATCTTATGGTAACATCCCTGGTGGTCTAGGGCAGTTAAAGTGTTCATGATAACATCCCTGGTGGTCTAGGGCAGTGAAAGAGTTCATGGTAACATCCCTGGGATCTTAGTTGTGCCATCCCTGGTGGTGGGATGTAAAAGAGTTGATGAAAAAATTCTGTGGATAGCTGCGTTACTGAAGAAATGAGTGGTTATGTCCATGGTAGTTATCAGGTTCATAGTAAAGTCCCTGGTGGTCTGGGATGGTCAAGGGTGATAATCAGTGAAGACAATAAAGGTATAATTCCTGGTGATCTAGGGTAGTCGTTTAGCTAATAATAACATCTTTGGTGGCCTAGGGCATTGGATCAGTTACTGTTAGCATCCCTGGTGGCCTAGGGTAGTGGATCAGTTAATAATAACATAACTGATGGCCTAGGGCAGTCGATCATAACATGCCTGGTACTCTTAGGTTCAGCTAATAACCTCCCTGGTGGTCTAGGGTAGTGGGTTAGATATTGAAAGCCTCCTGAGTGGTCTAGGAAAGAAAGTGAAGGGCAGTAAAGAAGATTATCGTGAAGTTGGTGGTGGTCTACAGTAGCCAAGAATAAGAATTACAAAGACACCAGTAAATGGATAAACAATAACATCCCTGGTGGTCTAGGGTGTTTAAGGGTAATAATTACACAGCAGCGGAAGGAATAGTCATAGCATCTCTGGTGATGTAGGGAAGCAAATCATTTATTATTTAGTCCTAAACTCCTAAAGTCCCTTGTGTTCTAGGGTGATAATTAGAATCACAACATTGAAGGGATTAATGACAGCAACCCTGGTGGCCTAGAGTTGTGTATCAGCTACTAATAATATCCCTGGTGGCCTAGGGTTGTGTATCAGCTACTAATAATATCCCTGGTGGCCTAGGGTTGGGTATCAGCTACTAATAATATCCCTGGTGGCCTAGGGTTGGGTATCAGCTACTAATAATATCCCTGGTGGCCTAGGGTTGGGTATCAGCTACTAATAATATCCCTGGTGGCCTAGGGTTGTGTATCAGCTACTAATAATATCCCTGATGGCCTAGGGTTGTGTATCAGCTACTAATAATATCCCTGGTGGCCTAGGGTTGTGTATCAGCTACTAATAATATCCCTGATGGCCTAGGGTTGTGTACCAGTTACTAATAATATCCCTGGTGGCCTAGGGTTGTGTATCAGCTACTAATAATATCCCTGGTGGCCTAGGGTTGGGTATCAGCTACTAATAATATCCCTGGTGGCCTAGGGTTGTGTATCAGCTACTAATAATATCCCTGATGGCCTAGGGTTGGGTATCAGCTACTAATAATATCCCTGGTGGCCTAGGGTTGTGTATCAGCTACTAATAATATCCCTGGTGGCCTAGGGTTGGGTATCAGCTACTAATAATATCCCTGGTGGCCTAGGGTTGTGTATCAGCTACTAATAATATCCCTGGTGGCCTAGGGTTGTGTACCAGCTACTAATAATATCCCTGATGGCCTAGGGTTGTTTATCAGCTACTAATAATATCCCTGGTGGCCTAGAGTTGTGTATCAGCTACTAATAATATCCCTGGTGGCCTAGGGTTGTTTATCAGCTACTAATAATATCCCTGGTGGCCTAGGGTTGTGTATCAGCTACTAATAATATCCCTGGTGGCCTAGGGTTGGGTATCAGCTACTAATAATATCCCTGGTGGCCTAGGGTTGGGTATCAGCTACTAATAATATCCCTGATGGCCTAGGGTTGTGTACCAGCTACTAATAATATCCCTGATGGCCTAGGGTTGTGTATCAGCTACTAATAATATCCCTGGTGGCCTAGGGTTGGGTATCAGCTACTAATAATATCCCTGGTGGCCTAGGGCAGTAATGAGGTTGATGTTATAGTTCCTAGTGGTCTAGGGTGATTATATATACTGTATATATCCAGGACAATGAGAGGTTAGCAGTAATTCTGAGTACTAGTAGTGGCGGTATATAGCGGCATCATTGTGGCGAGGTTGAGCTGCTCCTCTCCCTGGTGCAGATGGGCAGGGGGATCTGTGAAGGATGCTTTATCTTCCCCTCCAGCTATCAGGTAACAGGGAAAATAATAATAATCAGAATATAATCCGCCATGTCTTCCCTCTTGTATATGACTCTATCAGTTTTCTTACTGTCCGGCCCTTTGTGGCCCCCCTAGCCGACCCCCCGGGCTCCAGACCTTACTCTCCACTTCCTGTCACACTTCTCATTGCCGATATCTGTAACCGATCTGATACTCGTCCTCCTCCTGTAAATTCTTTTGAATGATGCCGGGAGGTGGCGGCTGTATGGGGGGAGCCCTGACATTCCTCTGTGCTGCGGCGGCCAGGTGCGGCACCCCCCATGGACTGCGGCCCACCCCAGAGACCGGCCGCTCACACACACAAGGTGCCTATTGTCCTGTCCGAGCCAAAAAGAGACGAAGATAAAACAGCTTGCCCCAGAGCAGAACTCATCTCCTTATTGCTGGAGAAGTAGAATCATTGTCACCGGCACCGGCCAGCCCCTACACTAATAGTATACAGGATAATGGGGGGCTACTATATATATATATGTATATATATATATATACAGTGGTATCTTGGTTTAAGAGTAACTTGGTTTAAGAGCATTGCTTTGGTTTATGAGCTCCTGGTATTGGGTGGGAGCGTGAGTGGGGGAGGGGCATGGCCTGCATAGCGGGGTCTACAGCCCTGTACTCTGACCCAGGAAGTCTCCCTCACCTTCCAATTTATAGCAGATCCACTTCAGGCTGGGGCTTGCATCAGGGGACAGGACTGTGGGGGGTAATCTCTTTATAGCTTTAACCCCTCTCTCCCCGGACAGAGAGCGCTGCTATACTGTGTCCACATCTGCCCTGCTCATTCCTTCATGCTCCCTGCAGTCTCTATCAGTCCTTGTGTTTCCCATTCTCTCCATTCCTGCTATAATGTGCTTGCACTCACACTCAGCTATACACACTGCTGCTATAAGGTGCTTGCACTCACACTCAGCTATACACACTGCTGCTATAATGATTATAAAATGATTTTTGGGGTGTGGAACCAATTGTCTACATTTCAATGATTTCTTATGGGAAAATTTGCTTTGGTATAAGAGTGGATTTGGATTACAAGCACGGTCCCGGAACGAATTATGCTCGTAATCCAAGGCACCACTATATATATATACCGCCTTGTGTACACTATACACAGTATATACAGTATATATGGGCTTTTATAGGGGGGGGAGAAACATGGTATCTATACCTATTGTATCTGATACATGTATCCACCTGTGACAACTAGAACACCGGATACTTCCTGCTCACAGCGACCAATGAAAGGTCAACTATTACTATGTTACTGTATTTATACTATTACTATGTTACTGTATTTATACCATTACTATGTTACTGTATTTATACTATTACTATGTTACTGTATGTATACTATTACTATGTTACTATACGTATTACTATGTTACTGTATTTATACTATTACTATGTTACTTTATACTATTACTATGTTACTGTATTTATACTATTACTATGTTATTGTATTTATACTATTACCGTTGTTTATACGTTGTGTGAACATAGCGTCAGGCTGCAGTGTGTGAATATACCCTACACAGTTACATCCTCAGAGGATCAGCTGCTTCTCTCCTGGGTGTAAATGATCAGGTAACATTTACCCCATCCAGAAAGGAAAGAAAAAACTTAGCAAGTCCAACCAGCTAGATTTAAAGGGGAAATCCGGTCTATGGGAGGCATTTATTAAGTCCGGCGTTTTTTACGCCGGACGTAAAAATGCCCCCGCAGCTCCGGCGCTACAGAGATTTATGTAGAGGCAGACCGCCTCTACATAAATCCCGTGCGCGCCGTTGCGCACCGCCGAAAACCGCCCCCTTTCTGCCCCTTTTCCGCCCCCTTTCCGCCCCCTGGCGTACTCGGCGGAAAGTGACGATTTGCGAATATTTTATTCGCAAATCGGCCATTTGCGTATAAAAAAATACGCAAATCGGCACTTTCCGCCGAAAATCATCCGTTCGCCGGATGATACATGTGGCCCAATGTGTTCACCTGAAATTCTTGCAGTTCATTTATTCTTTTACATATGCAGATAGGCAGCTTCTCCCTCCTGAGGATTAGATTATTACTATTACATATAGTGTGGGACAGCGTCTCTACAAGTTACATAGAGCAGCAGTGATCCAGGAGAAGTCTACTGCCACCTAGAGGCGGATGAGTGACCAACATACTGAGGATCCCAGCAGGAAAGGGATGAATACAGCTTCAGAAAGTGAGGGACAGATTCTGCAAAGTTTTTTTTATATTAATATTTTTTTAACTAAACTTCACAAGATGGGGGGAGGGGGGTCTGTAAATATATAAGACAGGAGGGATTGTATATAGTATGAGAGAAGATGGAATCAATTCACAGCTTCCAAGCGGGATTTCTAATATGGAGAATAGGTTTGTAAAGATTTGCTCTTCACCATTAACCCTTTGAGGACTAGGCCAAAAATGACCCAGTGGACCAAGCCAATTTTTATTCTTCTGTTTTCTGTTTTCATTTTTTCCTCCTCCCCTTCTAAGAGCTCCAGCACTTTCAGTTTTCTATCTATAGGGCCATGTAAGTGCTTGTTTTTTACAGGAATAGTTGTACTGTGTAATGGCGTCTTTTATTCTACCATAACATGTATGACGGAATCCCAAAAATATTATTTATGAAGATATAAATTGGTGAAATCGTAAAAAAAGAATGCAATATGGTAACGTTTGGGGGGTTCCTGTGTCTACGTAATGCACTATATGGTAAAAGCAACATGATACCATTATTCCATAGGTCAGTCCGAACCAACGTGCAACAACCACGTGCAGGTTACACAGAATCTCTAATTTTTTTTTTTTATTAAATTCTTTTTTTTTTTTTTGCAATTAATTATTAATAAAATGGGCCTATTGTGACTCCCATAACGGTTTTATTTTTTCACCTACAGGGCTGTATGGGGTGTCATTTTTTGCGTCATGATCTCTAGTTTTTAATAATACCATATTTGTGAAGATCGGACATTTTAATCACTTTTTATAATTTTTTTTTACATATAAAATCAGTAATCCGCGCACTTTTTTCCCTATTTTCATTTACGCCATTTGCCGATCGCGATGACACTTGTTATATTTTAATAGATCAGACAATTACACACACTACGGTATATTATATGTTCATTTACTTTTATATGTTTTATTTATACTATGTGTTAACTTTTAAAGGGGGAGGGGCTTTGGGGTGTTTTTAAAAACATTTTACTTTTTTTTTTCAAGTTTCACCTGCAATCAATAGATTGCAAACTCTGTACATTGCTACGTCATAGGCATAGCATTGATCAGTGTAATAGGCGCTCTGCTCATTGAGCCTGCCAGTGGCAGACTCAATCAGCCGATCAGACCGCATGGAGAAAGGTAAGAGACTTCCGGCAGTCCGACACAGCGGTTGAGACCCCTGCAGTCACACTGTGGGGGTCCCGATCGGTAAGTGATAGGAGCTGCTCTATGGTGCTCTATGTTGATGTGGTGCTATATGATGATGTAGTGCTTTATGTTGACATGGGGCTCTTTGCTGATGTGGTGCTAAATGCTAACAGGGTGCTCTATGCTACAGAAAAAAGCAAAAATTGTCCGCACCTCTATGCCTCTGTACACACTGTAGGATGCACGCTGCATGTGGCTAAAGTACAGACATGACTAGGGGTACGTCAGATTACGGGGGTTACTAGGATGATAACCTACCCCCCCCCCTTTCTTGCCACTCCCAACCGCTTGTCTCCCCCCTTTACCTTAAATGATGACACGACACCTGCTAACTTTGGAATAACGGCCACAGCAGCCTCTTTATTAAACAATAAATAACATGTCAAATATGTAACATTCCTATTTAACCCCCGATAACTCCCACCCAACCTAACCAACATACCCATCAGGGAGGTAATGGATGGCCCAGCAGCAGTATAAACTATCGGTCCCCAGTCGCCCCGCACCGACTCAGGGCTGGCAAATATGCCCAATACTGCTTCCCCGAGAATCATGTATCCCTCCGCCTAAGCGGTAAGCACCTCCAACCATGCCCCACCTCCCTGCAATCTAAAGGAGAGGGGATTGCCACCTTCATCATAACACCTCCAACACCTCCTCATACAGTGCCATCCACGACCACCCCTCCGCCACCACAAGCGAGCTCGACCCCTTGACCTCGCGAGTCCCGCCACACCCCAACAGCTTTCTCCAGCCCATCCTGGATGTCCGAGGACCACAGATCCAATCCGACCCCATTAAGGTGTACCCCATCACTATCCATGAACCCCTGATCAGGAACTTCCAACTCCTGGTGACGGACCACGATGCCCCCGTTGCGGGCCATGAAACGAGACACCTCACGGTTCACCCGCCCCCTCCCCCTATTCAATCTATCTGCCGACCGGGCGTGTTTCCACACAAACCGGGCCAAGATTTCGGACCACACCACAATCACGCCGGGGAACAACGACCAAAGGCGCAGCAAATCACACTTGATATCTCTAATCAGCTCCCTAGAAGATCTTACGCCCAGGTCATTGCCCCCGACGTGAAGCACCAGAATATCAGAGGGCCTGTCCAACCTCGAGTAAAAGTGTACTTCTGGCAGCACTCCGCTCCACAGCATGCCACCTATCCCCATCCAACGGACGTGAACTTCGGCCCGCGGGAAACCCAGCTGTCTTCCCTCCGCCCGGATATCCGCATGACACGCCCCTCTCTGAACAAAGGAATGGCCGAGGATCCATACTAAGCATGCCGGGTCTAAAACAAAACACATAAAAAACGACAGTGAAAACAACCCCGCTCAACCCACAATGCACGCCCCCTCCCCCCTTAAAGCAACTGCAATCTAACATAAGACCAGAACCTGGCGGATTCCCACCTACCAATCTGACGCACCACCGACTCCTCCAACCCCCAGCGAACCGCCTCTGTCGCCGCCCCAATTCGAAACGAATGGGAGGCAAACTCCTGCGCCGGCAGGCCTAGTCTCGTCAGGCCCTTCCGGAACACTGCTATAAATTGAAAGCGCGAGAGCGCTCTCCCATCCCTATGGATCAGGAAGGACCCCCCTGCTCCAATAGGCCGAACCGCACTGAACAACCGCACGCTCTCCACTGGACACACCACCGAACCAGGAACCGCATACAACAACACCCTCCTACCCTTGCCCGCCTGATCAGTTTTGGAGCGCCGTAACCAACAGGACGCCCTGCCCCAGTACCACATCCTCCAACTGCATCCCCCCGTGCCCCTCACACGACCGACTGACCAACTCCCTAACCCGGAATGCTCCAAAAAATGCCAGCGAGAAGGCCGCACAAAACAACAGGCGCTCATATACATCTAAACGGGCCTTCTCCCATCCATAGACACCCGCAAACGCCGATATCCCCTCACCGCCTGACGCACTACGAATTCCTTCGTCACATCTCGCACACCCATCAACTTAAACCAGTATGCTAAGCCCGACAGTCTCCGAACCATCCCCGCCCCCGACACCCCAGCACCGAACAATTCACCAATAAAACACAGTAACATCGGCACGAGCTCACCATGCACACTACCCCCCATTGCTCACAGAAGCCCAGCCACTCTTGCCACGCAGCCGCGTGGCTCTTCCATGTGTTTCCAGATATGGCCTGCTGCATTAAACCAAACGCTGTCCGGATACCACTTCCCACAAGCAGCTCGGAACGGACTTCCCCTGTTGCTCCGCCTCCGGGGCCAACAAACGGAACCAGTCCAACTGCAAACGAGAAAGTGCATAGGCTATAGCATTAGCGGCCCCTGGCAAATGACGCGCCAACACCCAAGGATTCAGCTCCAGACCTCTTAACACCAATCGCCGCAGCAAGCGAACTACCGGTGGGGAAGAAGCCGTCAGACTATTGGCGGCCTGCACCACTGCCATGTTGTCGCAGCAAAAACTGACTCGCTTGTTACGAAACCTTTCCTCCCACACTTCCAGCGCAGCCACAATTGGAAACATTTCCAATAGGGCCAGATTCCGAACCCACCCATTCTCTCTCCAGCTTTCCGGCCACTCACCCGCGAACCATTCACCACCCAGATACGCCCCAAAACCAATTGAACCAGACGCGTCTGTGAACAACTCCATATCCACATTCTCAATCCACTCCTCCATCCAAACAGAACGGCCATTAAAACTAACCAAAAACTGCGCCCAAACCCGCAGATCCGCTCTATGATCCGCCGTCAACCGTATCCTGTGCATTGGCGAACGTACCCCCGCCGTAGCCTGCGCTAACCAGCGACAAAAAATGCGCCCCATTGGCATGATACGGCAAGCAAAATTTAGCTTGCCCAGCAGAGATTGCAACTGCCGCAAAGGTACCTTACGCAATTCCAAGAAACAACCCACTAACCCCCGCAACTCCATCAACTTGTCGCCCGGAAGTCGGCACTCCATTGCCACCGAATCAATTTCGATGCCCAAAAAACGGATAACCGTAGCCGGGCCCTCCGTTTTTTTCCAGTGCCAATGGGATGCCGAACTTGCAGGCAACCTGCTCGACCGTATGCAAGAACAGGGAGCAACACGTAGACCACGCCGGACCAATGCACAGGAAGTCATCCAGGTAATGCAACACCGACTGCAAACCAGACTCTCTGCGCACAACCCATTCCACAAAGGTGCTAAATGTCTCGAAATATGAATAAGAGATCGAGCACCCCATAGGAAGGCAGCAATCCACATAATAATCCCCCTCCCACACACACCCCAGCAAATGGAAGCAGTCATGGTGCACCGGCAAGTGCCGAAAGGCAGCCTCAATGTCCGTTTTTGCCATAAGTGCCCCCAGCCCGCACCGCCGCACCCAGTCCACCGCCCGGTCAAATGACACATATGAGACCGAGCAAACTTCTTGCTCAATCCCATCATTCACAGACAGACCCGCCGGGTAGGACAAATGATGAATCAGCCTGAACTTATTGGGCTCCTTCTTGGGGACCATACCCAAAGGAGAAACCCGCAGGTGGGGCCACGGCGGGTCCGCAAAAGGACCCGCCATCCGCCCCAGGGCTACCTCCTTGCCCAATTTCTCGCCCACCACGTCCGGGCGCAATCTAGCTGACTTCAAATTTGGTGGGCAAAAAATTGGGGCCTCCCGCGAAAACGGTATCCGAAAGCCACACTCGAAACCAGCCAACAATAATTCCGCTGCCGCACGATCCGGATACTCATTTAGATACGGATGCATTGCCTCTAGGCACACCGGCGTCCGCCCCTTTTCCGCTAGCCTCTCCGGTATGCCCCTTTTGCTTTTTGAAGCATTTGGACTGTGGGTGGTTCCCCCCGCAAGTTCCGCACTCATGCTTGAACTTGCACGAGGAACCGAAACGACAGTGCCCCTCATTGTATTGCCAGCAACAACCCAGTTGCTGGCCGGCCGAGGTTCCGGCGGCTGACGCCAACCCTCCGGCCCCAGCTCGAAACGGCTGCGCCGGAGCGCGCGCTGCAGTCATGAGCCGCATCCACAAAGCTATGTCCTTGTGGTCCCACCTCAGAGACGGCCGAACTGCCTTGCGCTGTCTAAATTGCTCATCATACCAGAGCCATGCAGTGACACCATAAGCCCAGTACGCTTCGCCTATCAAGTCAAGGTAGCAAAACAAGGCTGAGCAGTGCTGAGGAGCCTTTTCCCCTACTACGCTGGGCAAGTTTGCGAAAGCCTGAAGCCAGTTAGAAAAAGTGCGCGGTATCAGCCGATATCGCCCCTTCTCTTCTTCCTATTTCTTGCTATCATCAGGCTTTCCTTTCTCTAAATTAAACTTCTCCAGGGGCAGCAGGGAGAAAACTTTGACGTATTCATCCCGCCAAATCTTCTCCCGTACCTCCTGCTTGAGGTGGGCGCCCCTCAAAGCAGACGTAAACCTCCACCCGCGCAGCGTCGTCGAGCCTCACCGAAGCCTCAGAAGCCGCCGCCCCTCCCGTGCTCGCTGCACCGACACCCCGTGTTCCCCTAGACGCTCCAACCGATTCCAGCCCAGCTGCACCCCCCGTCAATCCCACAGCCAAAGACGGTACCCCCCACCCACGCGGACACGGGGGACTCTGTAGCCCCCTGAGCAGCTGCACCCCGAAACAACATCTCACGCATACCTACCAAGAACTGCGCCACTACCTATACCAGCCAACTGACCCCCACCGCTCGCCGACCCCTGACCTCCAGCCACACTCACACCCCACCACTCACACCAAGCGACACAGGCGACCTAACCGCAGGCAACACAGACATGGATTGCGACTCACCAGGCTGACTCAGGACAGGCGCCTAAACAGCCGCGACAGAGGAAGCCGCACGCATCGGTGGATCACTGGCAACTTCACCTACTTCCAAGGCTTCCTGGTCGTCATCCGAAGAATAAGCCCTCTGGTCTGGAACGACGCTCCCCACACCAGAGGCCGGGCTCTCACCCTGCCCCCGCGCTCGTGCTGCATTAGGGCTGTCGCTGGTCGGGGTGTCAGCCGCTGGAGACGCACCGCGGTAGGCCCCTCGCCGCCTGGACCGCCTCGCCTCCACCTGCACTGCCGCTGATGTCGATGGCAGGGGTGCGTCCCCTGTGAATCCCCCTCAGGCCGGCGCCGGGCTTGGGCGCTCGATTTCACCCCACTCTTCCTGTGGGGCCTGTAGACGGACTCACTCCGTCCCCTGACTGCCCCCTGCTTGCGTCGGTGGGAGGGGCCAGCCGCAACAGCTCCTGGTACAGCAGCCGGCGCCGAGGAGGGAGAGGCTGCTGCACTTGGCTCACCCCCGGCATCGGAACCCCCCCCGCGCTCCAGGATTCCTCACAGCAGCAATGGCGGACTGGCGTGGGGAGAAACGGTCAGCAGGGGCTGGAGGGTCCTGGACAGGGCTCCCTACGCGGCGGGAGCGGCAGGGCAATTCGGGGCTCAGCTGCTCTGGCGGGCGCCGGTGGCGTACGGGGGGGGGGGGGGTTTGCGCACCCTGGGAGCTTGCCGTCCCCCCGCTCCCCCAAGTACCTGCAGAAGCTGCTCCTGCAGCCAGGCCGCCCCATGTCGAGCCGCGGCATCCGTCAGTGAGGCAGCAAAATCCTCCCGGTCCATGTCAGCAGCAGGGCAGCACGGTGCGCTTCCAGGTCCGGTCTACGAGGAGCTGGTAAATGCGAAACCCCTCCCCCTCCACTTATAGCCTCGCTCTGCAACCCCTCCCCGACGCTATCCCTTGATCCCCTATTTGCCCCTTAAGCTTCCCCCACTCTCCTTGCTCCATCCCCCTTCCCTCAGCTTAGCCACGTGCACAGCTCCTGCTCCCCTCTCGAACCCCTTATTAACCCCCTACTGCCCACCCCTTTATGTCCGGGCTGCAACTATGCTGCGCCCGCTTGCGCCCTCCCTAAAAAAGCAGGTGTTTATTGTGTGTACACCTGGGGGAGTATGTATGGTAAGTCAGTGTTGTGGGTTGCAGTTGCACTTCTTGTTTTTTTGTCTGTACTAGGGCCGCATGCGGCGTGCAACCTACAGTGTGTACATAGTGTGTGCATAGAGGTGCGGCCAATTTTTGCTTTTTTCTGTAGCATAGAGCACCCTGTTGGCATTAAGCACCACATCAGCAAAGAGCCCCATGTCCAGTGCAGGAGAGGATTTCTATGGGGATTTGCTGCTGCTCTGGACAGTTCCTGACATGGACAGAGGTGGCAGCAGAGAGCACTGTGTAAGACTGGAGAGAATACATCATTTCCTGCAGGACATACAGCAGCTGATAAGTACTGAAAAACTGGAGATTTCTAAACAGAAGTAAATTACAAATCTCTGGCACCAGTTTATTTAAAAGATTTTTTTTTCTTCTGATGAACAACCCTTTAGTATAAATCTTTCTAAAAAGTTCCCCAAATGTTTTGCTGCATTGGGTGGTCTCCTTTTTATTTTACAGAAGAAGTTGTAGGAGCAGGAGCTGATCCAATGGAGACATCCAACTTTCTATTTCCTGCCAGTATCTGAAGGGTTAATGTGGCTGTTCGGCTCAGGTGACCCCGGTGGAGCGGTGGCAGCGCGGTTTGTCGGGCTGCGGGTTCATTCACAGTTCAGCAATATTCTGTAAATCTATTTCACCCTCCGCCTCATTCCGATGATAACAGACATAATTGTCCCTAAGATGGGACCTGCGATATCCGTGCACACACAGGGGATGAATGGACGGTCACAGAGAGAGAGCGCCACCTATCAGTGCACACACGGGGGATGAATGGACAGTCACAGAGAGAGAGCGCCACCTATCCGTGCACACACAGGGGATGAATGGACGGTCACAGAGAGAGAGCGCCACCTATCAGTGCACACACGGCGGATGAATGGACGGTCACAGAGAGAGAGCGCCACCTATCAGTGCACACACAGGGGATGAATGGACGGTCACAGAGAGAGAGCGCCACCTATCAGTGCACACACAGGGGATGAATGGACGGTCACAGAGAGAGTGTCACCTATCAGTGCACACACGGCGGATGAATGGACGGTCACAGAGAGAGAGCGCCACCTATCAGTGCACACATAGGGGATGAATGGACGGTCACAGAGAGAGCGCCACCTATCAGTGCACACACGGGGGATGAATGGACGGTCACAGAGAGAGAGCGCCACCTATCAGTGCACACACGGGATTAATGGACGTCACAGAGAGAGAGCGCCACCTATCAGTGCACACACAGGGGATGAATGGACGGTCACAGAGAGAGAGCGCCACCTATCAGTGCACACACAGGGGATGAATGGACGGTCAGAGAGAAAGAGAGAGCGCCACCTATCAGTGCACACACAGGGGATGAATGGACGGTCACAGAGAGAGAGCGCCACCTATCAGTGCACACACAGGGGATGAATGGACGGTCACAGAGAGAGAGCGCCACCTATCAGTGCACACACGGGGGATGAATGGACGGTCACAAAGAGAGCGCCACCTATCAGTGCACACACGGGGGATGAATGGACGGTCACAGAGAGAGAGCGCCACCTATCAGTGCACACACGGGGGATGAATGGACGGTCACAGAGAGAGAGCGCCACCTATCAGTGCACACACAGGGGATGAATGGACGGTCACAGAGAGAGAGCGCCACCTATTAGTGCACACACAGGGGATGAATGGACGGTCACAGAGAGAGAGCGCCACCTATCAGTGCACACACAGGGGATGAATGGACGGTCACAGAGAGAGAGCGCCACCTATCAGTGCACACACAGGGGATGAATGGACGGTCACAGAGAGAGAGCGCCACCTATCAGAGCACACACGGGGATGAATGGACGGTCACAGAGAGAGAGCGCCACCTATCAGTGCACACACAGGGGATGAATGGACGGTCACAGAGAGAGTGCCACCTATCAGTGCACACACGGCGGATGAATGGACGGTCACAGAGAGAGAGCGCCACCTATCAGTGCACACACGGCGGATGGATGGACGGTCACAGAGAGAGAGCGCCACCTATCAGTGCACACACAGGGGATGAATGGACGGTCACAGAGAGAGAGCGCCACCTGTCAGTGCACACACAGGGAATGAATGGACGGTCACAGAGAGAGAGCGCCACCTATCAGTGCACACACAGGGGATGAATGGACGGTCACAGAGAGAGAGCGCCACCTATCAGTGCACACACGGGGGATGAATGGACGGTCACAGAGAGAGAGCGCCACCTATCAGTGCACACACGGGGGATGAATGGACGGTCACAGAGAGAGAGCGCCACCTATCAGTGCACACACGGGATGAATGGACGGTAACAGAGAGAGAGCGCCACCTATCATTGCACACACGGGATGAATGGACGGTCACAGAGAGAGCGCCACCTATCATTGCACACACGGGATGAACGGACGGTTACAGAGAGAGCGCCACCTTTCAGTGCACACACAGGGGATGAATGGACGGTTACAGAGAGAGCACCACCTATCAGTGCACACACGGGATGAATGGACGGTTACAGAGAGAGAGCACCACCTATCAGTGCACACACACAGGATTAATGGACGGTCAGAGAGAGAGAGCGCCACCTATCAGTGCACACACAGAGGATAAATGGACGGTCACAGAGAGAGCGCCACCTATCAGTGCACACACAGGGGATGAATGGACGGTCAGAGAGAAAGAGAGAGCGCCACCTATCAGTGTACACACAGGGGATGAATGGACGGTCAGAGAGAAAGAGAAAGCGCCACCTATCAGTGTACACACAGGGGATGAATGGACGGTCACAGAGAGAGCGCCACCTATCACTGCACACACAGGGGATGAATGGACAGTCACAGAGAGAGAGAGCGCCACCTATCAGTGCACACACGGGATGAATGAACGGTCACAGAGAGAGAGCGCCACCTATCAGTGTACACACAGGGGATGAATGGACTGTCAGAGAGAAAGAGAGAGCGCCACCTATCAGTGCACACAGAGGGGATGAATGAAAGGTCACAGAGAGAGAGCGCCACCTATCAGTGTACACACAGGGGATGAATGGACTGTCAGAGAGAGAGAGAGAGACACCTATCAGTGTACACACGGGATGAATGGACGGTCACAGAGAGAGAGAGCGCCACCTATCAATGTACACACAGGGGATGAATGATGGGTCAGAGAAAGAGAGAGCGCCACCTATCAGTGCACACACAGGGGATGAATGAACTGTCAGAGAGAGAGAGACACCTATCAGTATACACACAGGGCATGAATGGACGGTCACAGAGAGAGCGCCACCTATCAGTGCACACACAGGGGATGAATGGACGGTCACAGAGAGAGAGAGCGCCACCTATCAGTGTACACACGGAATAAATGGACGGTCACAGAGAGAGAGAGAGAGACACCTATCAGTGCACACACAGGGGATGAATGGATGGTCACAGAGAGAGCGCCACCTATCATTGCACACACGGGATGAACGGACGGTTACAGAGAGAGCACCACCTATCAGTGCTCACACGGGATGAATGGACGGTTACAGAGAGAGAGCACCACCTATCAAGGCACACACAGAGGATAAATGGACGGTCACAGAGAGAGAGCGCCACCTATCAGTGCACACACAGGGGATGAATGGACGGTCAGAGAGAAAGAGAGAGCGCCACCTATCAGTATACACACAGAGGATGAATGGACGGTCACAGACAGAGAGTGCCACCTATCAGTGCACACACAGGGGATGAATGGACGGTCACAGAGAAAGAGAGAGCGCCACCTATCAGTGTACACACAGGGGATGAATGGACGGTCAGAGAGAAAGAGAGAGCGCCACCTATCAGTATACACACA
The DNA here is from genome assembly GCF_027789765.1 of Dendropsophus ebraccatus. Classification (NCBI taxonomy): domain Eukaryota; kingdom Metazoa; phylum Chordata; class Amphibia; order Anura; family Hylidae; genus Dendropsophus; species Dendropsophus ebraccatus. Next base: position 159,461,261 of record NC_091457.1, on the reverse strand, counting down.
GAGGATGAATGGACGGTCACAGACAGAGAGTGCCACCTATCAGTGTACACACAGGGGATGAATGGACGGTCAGAGAGAAAGAGAGAGCGCCACCTATCACTGCACACACAGGGGATGAATGGACAGTCACAGAGAGAGAGAGCGCCACCTATCAGTGCACACACGGGATGAATGAACGGTCACAGAGAGAGAGCGCCACCTATCAGTGTACACACAGGGGATGAATGGACTGTCAGAGAGAGAGAGAGAGACACCTATCAGTGTACACACGGGATGAATGGACGGTCACAGAGAGAGAGAGAGCGCCACCTATCAATGTACACACAGGGGATGAATGATGGGTCAGAGAAAGAGAGAGCGCCACCTATCAGTGTACACACGGGGGATGAATGAAACACATGCATGCTCATCTGAACTGAGTGTACATATGTATTGGGATCATACACGTGCTCCATAAACTTCTCTCCTAATCCCCATAGCCGTTCACGCTCGGCTCAGATAATCATGCATGTGTTTTCCGTAGACGACTGCCGCCATTGCATTGCTCATTTTACTACACTACATTCACATTATTGCCTCCTTTACGTCCGGGATCTTGTGTTTTCTTAAAAGCTCCTCGCGGAGTCGTCTTTCCTCTTATTTCTTGTGAGGGTACCGGGGTGTTACACGGCCGTCCGGGATCACATTGTTGCAGCATGAAGGAGTCGCCACTTGAAACCAATAAGCCGAAAGGATTCACCTGCAAATAGCGAAAGACAATGGTGGATTGTTCAGAGCGGGACCCATGACAGCGGCAGTGATAGAGCGGTGGGGAGGTCAGCCGGCCACATGTCTGTCATCCTCAGCCTATAAAGAGGAGTTGGGACTGGACCGAGACCAGATGAAAGAACCTGTTTGTTCCTGTCCCTATCTGCCATCTCTCTGATGTCACGGACACCGCCTCAGCAGCTCACTTCAAAGGGCCCGGCCTGCGCATTTCTATTAATTGGGAATAATAACAGAGCGTTTGCTGCCTGCACCGTCTATGTGATTTACACACAATATACCAAGTGTCCGAGGTATCCGCCACCGCCGCCGGTGCGAGACCTGGATCCTTAGAGGGTTTCCTGTGTGTTATTCTGCTTATTTATAGAAAGAAATACTAGACGAGGGTCAGAGGCAATAGAACAAGTTACTTAAAGGGCAACTCCATAGACACATGGCAACCGGACCTTGGTTAGGACTAAGGTGAGGTGCCTTCTATTCCTTCACTTCAGCCACATTCACACGTCCGTGTGTATACGGACCGGCTGTAATGCGGATTATAATTTGCAGCACAGAACGCTATGCTAATGGGGTGCCAATGTAGTGCTCTGTGAGGTTGTTGTGTGGTCCGTGGCCGTGGGCTGCACTACGGGACGTGTGAATATAGTCTTAGGGGGAGATTTATCAAACATGGTGTAAAGTGAAACTGGCTCAGTTGCCCCTAGCAACCAATCAGATTCCACCTTTCATTTTCCAAAGAGTCTGTGAGGAATAAAAGGTGGAATCTGATTGGTTGCTAGGGGCAACGGAGCCAGTGTCACTTTACACCATGTTTGATAAATCTCCCCCTTAGTGTTTCCATTCTTATTGGCTGATCTGTACAATAATGAGAGTCACGGTATAAGAGGGCTCAGCTACTGAGCATGTGTGACCACCCGCAAAAACACATTAGGAGGACAGTCTGAGAGGGAATCAAAAGAACACAAGGGGGCGCCAGAACAAGTTTGTCAGAGCAATATCTATTCATATTCTTTTTGATATATTGTGTTTTATAAGATCTAACAAATAAATTTGTTATTTACTTTAATTAAAAAATCTCCAGTCTCCCAGTACTTATCAGCCGCTGTATGTCCTGCAGGAAGTATTTTCTCCAGTATGACACAGTGCTCTCTGCTGCCACATCTGTCCATGTCAGGAACTGTCCAGAGCAGGAGAGGTTTTCTATGGGAATTTTTTGCTGCCCTGGACTGCCCTGTTTGCTGCCCTGTTCCTGACATGGACAAAGGTGGCAGCAGAGAGCACTGTGACAGACTGGAGAGAGTACACCACGTCCTGCAGGACATACAGCAGCTTATAAGTATTGGCAGGCTTGATATTTTTTAATAGAAGTAAATTAAAAATCTCTGGCACTTTACGGCACCAGTTGAAGAAAGTTTTTTTTTTCAACTACCCCTTTAATCCTGGGAAGACTTGTGGTAACTCTGCTTAGATAAGGCTGGACGACCCCTTTAAGTCACATATGTATAATTTCCTCACACAAGGCTTTGCTATGGTCCGATCCCAGATGCTGGAATGTCTTGATAACAGGAGCTGCCTTATCTCTCTTGATTTGCTGGCCCAGTTGTCGGGACAGCTCAGGAACAGATGACATGACCACGGGTGGCACTGTCCCTTCTCGGAGATGAGCCGCGGATTTCTTTAACTCGATGTGACAGGCGGCCCCCTCCCCGGGTCCCACTGAGAAATTTTAATTATTGTACGAACCCCGGTTCAATTGTGTTTACAGACAAAGAAGAGAGTGGGCGTCCTGATATCATCCACCTTCACGGGGACGGCAGTGATACATGAGGGTCTTGTGTCCTACGTGACGTCTATCGTAAATCTCATCCACTCAAGACGTCTTTGCTTTTCCTTCTTGAGGTTTTAGACAGCAAAAAAAACTAATAAAAAACAATTGAAAGATGCTCCTATTGTATGTATTATAGGTCTGCACTGCGCAACGTGACATATGTCTACACATGGTTTCATATACATCCGGCTATCTCTATATACATCCGGCTATCCATACACTATATACATCCGGCTATCCATACACTATATACATTCGGCTATCTATATATACATCCGGCTATCCATACACTATATACATCCGGCTATCTATATATACATCCGGCTATCCATACACTATATACATCCGGCTATCCATACACTATATACATTCGGCTATCCATACACTATATACATTCGGCTATCCATACACTATATACATCCAGCTATCTATATATACATCCGGCTATCCATACACTATATACATCCGGCTATCTATATATACATCCGGCTATCCATACACTATATACATCCGGCTATCCATACACTATATACATTCGGCTATCTATATATACATCCGGCTATCCATACACTATATACATCCGGCTATCTATATATACATCCGGCTATCCATACACTATATACATCCGGCTACATATACACTATATACATCCGGCTATCTATACACTATATACATCCGGCAATCTATACACTATATACATCCGGCTATCTATACACTCTATACATCCGGCTATCTATATACTATATACATCCAGCTATCTATACACTATATACATCCGGCAATCTATACACTATATACATCCGGCTATCTATACACTCTATACATCCGGCTATCTATATACTATATACATCCAGCTATCTATACACTATATACATCCAGCTATCTATACACTCTATACATCCGGCTATCTATATACTATATGCATCCGGCTATCTATACACTATATACATCCGGCTATCTGTACACTATATACATCCGGCTATCTATATATACATCCAGCTATCTATACACTATATACATCCGGCAATCTATACACTCTATACATCCGGCTATCTATATACTATATGCATCCGGCTATCTATACACTATACACATCCGGCTATCTATACACTATATACATCCGGCTATCTATACACTATAAACATCCGGCTATCTATATATACATCCAGCTATCTATACACTATATACATCCGGCTATCTATACACTATATACATCCGGCTATCTATATACTATATGCATCCGGCTATCTATACACTATATACATCCGTCTATCTATACACTATATACATCCGGCTATCCATACACTATATACATCCGGCTATCCGACATATATTACCACTATTGTGGTTGCACCAGGTTATGATATATTACACGCAGCTTTATTTACAAGTTGACAGGTCGGACATCTTGACCATAGGTTTGGGACTGTTCCCTGTTCACTAGTGACACAGACAGCTTCCCCCAGTGTAATGTCTATTCTAATAGTAACATGTATTATATGGACATCAGGGGAGGCTGCAGCACTAGTGACACAGACAGCTCCCCCCAGTGTAATGTCTATACTAATGGTAACATGTATTATATAGACATCAGGGGAGGCAGCAGCACTAGTAAGACAGACAGCTTCCCTCAGTGTAATGTCTATCCTAATGGTAACATGCATTATATAGACATCAGGGGAGGCTGCAGCACTAGTGACACAGACAGCTCCCCCAGTGTAATGTCTATACTAATGGTAACATGTATTATATAGACATCAGGGAAGGCTGCTGCACTAGTGACACAGACAGCTTTCCCCAGTGTATGTCTATTTTAATGGTAACGTGTATTATAGACATCAAGAAAGGCAGCAGCGCTAACGATATGTAAATGTGAAGGGACCAAGGTGTGTGCAGCCTTGAATTTCTCAACAAGGCCATTGGTAATATACTGTGTCACCCCTTAAGTGCTGGCAATGTAAGAATATAGAAAAAAAAAAAAAGTTCTCTAGTGAAGATACATAAAAGAAATCAAGACCAGTGGATCATATGAAGATCAGGGCTGTATCAGATCGGTAACATGATTTACAACGTTTTCTAATTTCATGTTTCTATTTGAATTAAAAACTGTTTGAATTTGTTAGAAAATCCCGTTCTTGTAATTTAAGGAGCGATGAGGGTGGTCTCATCTGCATATTTAATCTAATGAATAGAGAGCATGGTGTGATCTCTTGAATTTCTATATGATCTAATATGTGTCGGACAGAAAAGTTGTCAGGCTGAGGCTTGATAAGAGGTGATATGATAGTTTGCAGCATGGTGGTCTATAAAGAGACATGAGAAGACTGGATGCTTTCTGCTCCGTCAGCCATGCACTAAGTGCTCTCCATCCAAGAAGTGGCTGGGGCTCCTCCAGCTGCTCTCAGTCCTAGGCCAGCATTCCCAAACACATGAGGCTTCAGAAAATCTGGTAGGAATGTTTTCTTCGTGCTGGTCATTCCTCATCTGTTGTCTCTGGAGCCCGGCGGGGAGCTAATTACAACTAAGGTGTAAAGGATCCGATTCTCCTCTATTTCTTGGCCCGGGAAAGTGCCTACTGAGCAGACTCAGCACATGGACTGCTGCTCAGGTATTTCCAAACTAATAATTAGGTTATTAATGCCCCGCTGTTTGGCGGCCTCGGCGGATTCCAGGCCAGCTTGGCTTCTTTCCCAAGCAGCTCAATGGCTCTTAGTCCTGGTTGTGCAGAGAAGAAGAGATGAGATTCCACAGTTATAGTAGTCATCCTGCATAGACTGGAGAATAGGATTCGGCAAAGGGAGACATATCCGGACCCATTGTGTTTCTCATGCATTGGTTCTACCTTAAAGGACAATTCCGGGCAGGGCGATTTTTTTGTAAAAGTGGCGAGGAGGGGGAGGCTGAAAGAAATAACGTGTTCTCACCTCTTCGGTTACAGCGCTGATGTCGCGTACTGCCGCTCCGGGCCCTGGCCGCTTCCTTGTTAGAGAGAGGACCTGGTACATGACATGTCAGGGCCACTCAAGCACTCAGTGGCTGAAGTGGGACCCATCATCTCTAATGCCTGGCTGAGCGTCCCTGACATGTCCCGGGTCCTCTCTCTAACCAGGAAGCAGCCGGGGGACTGGACGGCGGGGAGCACGTTATTTCTTTCAGCCTCCCCAGCACTTATACAACAAATTGCCCTGCCTGGAGTTGTACTTTAAAGTGTCAATTATGTGTTGTTTAAGGTTTTTTTTGCAGAAATCAATAGTACAGGCGATTTTAAGAAACTTTCTAATTGGGTTTATTACCCGAAAAATGCATTTTTATCATGAAAAAGCAGTTTTAAGCTCTCCCCCTTGTCTTCATGGTTCTCTTATGGAGAGGGGAGCTGTGGAAGGAGATGAGGCACCAAAACAGAACAACAAAGAGTTAATTTACAGCTACATCACCAGGCTATCTCCTCTGACGTCAGCACTGACCTCTCTGACCTTTGACTGCCAGCTTTCACACAGCTCCCACTGTGTAATCCTTTGTTTCTTAAAATCGCCTGTACTATTGATATCTGCAAAAAAAACAAAAAACGAAAGTGACACTTTAAGGTTGAACCGATGCGCAGGGAGCACAATGGGTCCGTATAAAATATAAGAGTCCCTTTGCCGAATACTATTCTCCAGTAATTTCTTTCAGCCTCCCCCTCCCCGGTACTTTTACAAGAGTTGAAAAATTAAAGCTTATCACCTACTCAAAGGACAGGGAATAGCTAGCTGATGGGTGGGGGTCTAACCAATCATGAGAATTGGGGGTCACTTGTCCCTCTGGTGAATGGAGTGGTATTGCACATGCATTTACTCTCTAGGAGCTTTCTCATGATAGACTGAGTATGGTGCTCGGCTGCCTTCAAAGTCCCCTAGAAGGTGAATAAACTGGTGCACAAGAATGTATAATATTGTAGTCCCAATATTCCCATAAGGGGAAAAGGGATTGGTGGGGGGTCCAAGTGGTCAACCCCTCCGATCAGCTAGTTATCCCCTATCCTGTGAGCACTGCAGTGTGTGAAGCTGCATTATAGACATATATACATTGTTTTTATCTTGACTTTAAAGGGGTTATCCAGTGCTACAAAAGCATGGCCACTTTTTCCCCTACTGTTGTCTCCAGTTCAGGTGCGGTTTGCAATTAAGCTCCATTTACTTCAATGGAACTGAGTTTCAAAACCTGCACCCAAACTGGAGACAACAGTAGGGGGAAAGTGGCCATGTTTTTGTAGCGCTGGATAACCCCTTTAACTATTTTATATGTACATTGGCACTTCATTAGCATATTGATCCATGTCGCTAATTATTGTCCTCGTTACAGTAGGTCCTATTTTTTTGCAGTGTATACACATACGGACGTGTGAACGGGGCCGTTAAATAACATTGGTCCTATGTTCTGCCCCCAAATGCGGGCCAACAGGCGTGTGAATGTGGCCTTAGGGCCCTATTCCATGGGACGATTATTGGTTGGAAAATCGTTAAATCATTTGGATTGAAGCGCTAATCGTTCAGTTGAATAGCAGTTAACGATTAAACAATGAACGAGAAATCGTTGATCACTTAATAAGACCTGGACCTGTTTTTATCGTTGCTCGTTCGCAAATCATTCACATGGAATAAGACGTTGTTCAGTAGCATTAGCAGTAGTGACGAACGCAATAGCTACGACAAGACGACCGCAAAAACAATCATAAGTAACGATCATCGTTCCCTGTAATTGGGTGAACGATTTCAGGTCGTTCGCAATAGCGGTTGTTTGAGATCATTTATTATTAACAATTGTCTGAACGATAATCATGTTGTGGAATAGGGTCTTTATAGTGAGAGGTGACACCAGTAGAGAGGAAAGACAATAGCAGCTCAGTCTCCCCCTCGCCAGGATCTGGAAATCTTCATTGAGTCTATGTCTATGAGGCTTTATTTAAAGTATGTCCCCAAATGCTGTTAAAAACGGCTCAGGCAAGATGGCCGCCCCTCGTGATAATGTATAAAAAATATAAACATTAAGAAAATAGAAACAGATTATAAAAAAGAACAATTCAGTTCTAGGTAATACATTGACTCTCCTGGTTGCCATGCAGAGGCTGCGGATGGGGAGGGGGTCACTGTGCGTACAACTACTATGCAATTCAGAAGATTGTGACTGCGGTGACATCTTCTATTCTCCAGTTGGAGGTCTGGGTAGAGGTAGACAGGTAGCAAATAAGCACAGATTTCTTTTACGGTTGGTTTCTTCCGTAGCTGTTATCATGACTTAATGGGTTAACAGTATGCGCAGACCCTTGTGTGTACACATAGTAGTACTGTGCGCTTTTACGGACACACTTTTTTTAGTGTCTGAGCCCGACTGTCTCCAAACAGCTGGTATGGATGTCAGAAACCATTACTATTAGGGGGTAGGCAGTGACACCCAGTTGGAGTTCCCGGCTGCCACCAGACAGATGTGGAGAGCAGCACATGCTCCGGCGCTCATCCTCGCCTCTAATTAATCACCTCTCCTGCAAAGTGATATCACAACCTCCCAGGTACCGGGAACAATGGAGACCGAGCTGCCACTTCACTCCCAGCTATTTTATGCAAAATACACTTTGCCCGTTCACTTGGAAGGACGTTTTCATCGCTGTGAACAAATGCCGTGTCCGAAGCCGATCTTTATGGAAAATGATATATATATAGCAAAACATAAAATACAGTGAAACCTTGGATTACGAGCATAATTCCATTCTGGGAACGTGCTTGTAATCCAAATAACTCAGCTAATTTTCTTTTAAGAAGTAATTGAATCAACCCAAAAAATAAAGTTCGTAGGGTGTTCGGTATCAATAAAGATGATTATATCAGTAAAGGAAGCGATTAATCAGTTAAAGGGTCCCTGTCATTATAACTTTCAAAATCTAAATCAAAAGTAGATATAACAGTGATATAAAGCAAGTTTGCAATTTACAGTCATTTTTTTTTAAGTTATCCTGGAAAACACGGCACTTTCTGTTTTCTGACTCTTTTTTTTCCTCAAAAAACAGGAAACAGTCAGAAAACAGGAAGTCCTGTGTATCCCAGGTCATCTGAGCGCTCACAGAGAGAAGGCAGTCATGTGACTGATGGACACATTAAGCCGTGACTGTCTGTACTGGGCGGAATTCCTGTGTTTAGTCTTTTTTTTTTCAACCAGCACAAGTCAGAAAATCTGCCTTCAGGAGACTGGACCTGGATACAGTAAGTATAGCTGTTATATAGCTGCCTTCAGGAGACTGGACCTGGATACAGTAAGTATAGCTGTTATATAGAAGCCTTCAGGAGACTGGACCTGGATACAGTAAGTATAGCAGCCTTCAGGAGACTGGACCTGGATACAGTAAGTATAGCTGTTATATAGCTGCCTTCAGGAGACTGGACCTGGATTCAGTAAGTATAGCTGTTGTATAGCTGCCTTCAGGAAACTGGACCTGGATACAGTAAGTATAGCTGTTATATAGCTGCCTTCAGGAGACTGGACCTGGATATTGTAAGTATAGCTGTTATATATCTGCCTCCAGGACATTGGACCTGGATACAGTAAGTATAGATGTTATATAGCAGCCTTCAGGAGACTGCACCTGGATACAGTAAGTATAGCTGTTATATAGCAGCCTTCAGAAGACTGGACCAGGATACAGTAAGTATAGCTGTTATATAGCTCCCTTCAGGAGACTGGACCTGGATACAGTAAGTATAGCTGTTATATAGCAGCCTTCAGGAGACTGGACCTGGATACAGTAAGTATAGCTATTATATAACTGCCTTCAGGAGATTGGACCTGGATACAGTAAGTATAGTTGTTATATAGCTTTCTTCAGGAGACTGCACCTAGATACAGTAAGTATAGCTGTTATATAGCTGCCTTCAGGAGACTGGACCTGGATTTCTGGTAAGTTCAGCTTTGTTAACAACAACAACAGCTTTGATAAAAACAACAGCAACAACAAAAATGAATTTATATTGCAAACTTGCTTTATTTCACATCTACTGTTGATTAAGATTTTGAAAGTTATAATGACAGGGATACTTTAACTCTCCCTCTACACACAACTCCCTAGGTGGCAGCAAACCTGCTGGTGCTAGTGACTGCTGCCTGGAGCAGGTATCGGAGAAGGGGAAATTAGGAGGTCAGAGGGCAGCAGTGGCTATACACCAACCAGCGCTATGTGTAGGCAAGATGACAGCGACTTGTGCATGGCATTGGTGCAAGTAGGGCTAGGCGATATGGGAAAAAAATAAAATCTCGTTTTTTAAAAAATTTTTGGGACGATTCTCTATTTATATCTCGATTTTTTTCCCTTTTTTGCTAAATAAACAGAACATTTTCTCCCTGCAACATCAGATACTATTTTAATGATATTTCAGACAACAACTGTATTGCTTTCCAGTGTAACAGAGCCCCCATATAGCATAGGAAATCATGTTTGTGCCTCCATCTACGTAGGGTGTAGTAGTGGAGGTATAGTGGATAAGGGGTGTAGTAGTGGAGGTATAGATGAGGGGTGACTGGGGAGACTGAGGGGGAATGGGGTGACACTGGGGGACACTAAAGGGGACTGGGGTGACACTGAAGGGGACTGGGGGGACACTGAGAGGATTGGGGGGACGCTGAACGGGACTGGGGGGCACTGGGGGGACACTGAGGGGACTGGGGGGACACTGAGGGGATTGGTGGACTAGGGGACACACTGAGGGGACAGGGGGGACACTGAGGGGACTGGGGGGGACACTGAGTGGATTGGGGGGGGGACTGGGGGGCACTGAGGGGATTGGGGGACTAGGGGGGGCACTGAGGGGACTGGGGGGGACACTGAGGGGACTGGGGGGGACACTGAGTGGATTGGGGGGGCACTGAGGGGATGGGGGGCACTGAGGGGACTGGGGGGGACACTGAAGGGACTGGGGGGACGACACTGAGGGGACTGGGGGGACACTGAGGGAACAATGAGGGGATTGGGGGACAATGAGGGGACTGGGGAGACACTGAGGGAACAATGAGGGGATTGGGGGACAATGAGGGGACTGGGGAGACACTGAGGGAACAATGAGGGGATTGGGGGGACAATGAGGGGACTGGGGGGTGACTGGTGCAGCTGGAGGTGATTGGAGGAGGGCACATACATCTCCTCCTCTCACCTCCACACACACGCTCCCTTCCCGGCAAGACGTGGAGGTCCTGGGTCTCTGGAGGAGGAGGCCGTAGGGACTACAGGAAGTGGTGATCGCGTCGCTGCGGGTCACGGAGCTATACAGCGGGAACGGGGGTCTGCACTGAACCCCCCGATCCCGCTGTATAGCTCCAGGACGTGCAGCGCCGCGATCACCACCTACTGTAGGCCCTGCGGCCTCCTCCTTCAGAGACCCGGGACCTCCACGTCTGGCCGGGAGGAGAGCGGGACGCTCAGTGGAGGGGGCGGGGGCAGGTCAGCGGCGGCGCTGTCAGTGGCTGGAGGCCGCCGGCACCGCACCGCCCCTCTCCAGCCTGGCCAGCCAGCATCTTCTCGCCCGCACCACAACCCCCCTTCCTCTCAGCTCCTCTCCGGCACCGCAGCCTGAAATGATTTTTTGTGAAAATCGAATTTACGATTTTCACAAAAAATCTAATCGATTTCAACGTTCTGGATGATTAATCGAATTAATTCGATTAATCGCCCAGCCCTAGGTGCAAGATGCCTGGGTGAGGCCCTGGGGAGTTTAATCACTCACCGCTTGGGTTACGTCTGTGCACACTGGATGTATGTAGCCTGATCACTGGAGTAGAAGGGTGCCGCAGCCTCACTCATACTCAGTCCTCCGGCAGCAGGGAGAAATAATAAGACCAAGCTGCTCGCTTCCTCAGAAGGATCTCCACAGTTCTACAGGGTTCCTAATGTGGACGGACAGCGGAGGAGAGCCAGAAGGCACCTGATCACCAGCAGAGTTAATCAGGTAGCATTGGGGTAAAATGAGAGGGCTTTCTACCATTACAGTATCGGGATCGGGACACAGGGGGCTCGTCTTGCCAAATCTTGCTCGTTTGCCGAGTAACATTTTTTCCAACTGTTAGCTTGTCTGGCAAAACACTCTCAGACCAAGTTACTTGTAATCGCAGTACAGTGGCCCGGGGACTGGATGCAGATGTTGTGGCAGCGGGTGGGCTCTGAAGTTTTGCGATAGCCTTGTTGCGGTGGCCATAACTGGTAATACCCACCCCTGGAGTGAGGATGCAGGTGTGGCGCAAGAAAGGTGACCAGCACCTAAACAGAAGTTCATTCTTTACTTGTAGAAACTTCAGGGCAATATAAAGTTGTACAATTGGACCGCTCACAGGTGAAGAGTAGGCAATACTTTAGGTAGACTTTAGATAGAGGTGAAGAAGCTGGTAGAATAAGACTGAGTGTAGCGAAGGTAGTGTAGGGGCCCTTGTCTAATTAGTGCATTACTCTGCCGGGATTGTAGTGCAGATACTTGAAACCTGAATGTGGAAAATCGCACTCACGTTTATATATATGAGCTCTGCGTATATGACCGCCTTCTGCCCAACCAGATCGGTGACCGCCAGGTTGGAAAGCATGAGTCCTAGGTCTCTGTCTCTGGGTAGAGCTAACTCTTGAAAATTTCCCCAGATATACGAGTGTAGTCAGTAGGATACTTCGGCTATCTGCAACTTTGTCCTACTGGGGACCAGTCCCTCTTCCTTTCCTTTAGGGGGTGACTGTCCTGACGTTAACAAGGATCCCGGGCGTAGACAAGGGTATACCCAGTTCACGGTTACCCCACTCCTAAGGGTCTAACACTGCATTTAGTCTCACTGTAGTCCCTCTACTGAACTGAACTCTACCCAGGCTAAAAAGAACCCAGACCAGGAAACTACCTCAACCTATATAGGGCTGTGTCACCGGAAGGTAGAAAGATAGAGAGAGTCTGTGGGTAAAAGGTCGGCACCGGTGATTGGTCAACAAAACTGTTAAGCTAAACTTTTACATACAATGCTGCTGTGCACACAGGAAAAGTGAGACACCTAGTGGCTGGAGTGGAAATCACAGCTCCTAGCTCTTGGTGTTGCACCTGACAGAGGTACTTTTATAAAGGTCGTTAGCAACCACTGGGACACTATACAAGGGTTCACTGTACTTTATAAGGTTTTGTATATCTATGAGCTGTATAAAGTGGTAAGAACAGATACTCACACATGTCACCAGAAATTCATATGAGATAGTTGGTTCTTCACAATGCAAGTCCCTAGTGGCCGAGTTGTTAGTTGTAAGAAGAGTGATCCAGATGTCATTCATCCTCTAGCCACCACTTACTATCTACTTAAAATATGCTGTGTCCTATTATCTTCAATGGAAAACAACTCTGCAGTTTATATGATGTTGATTTTTCCATCAATATGAAAAAGAAGATAAGTTACCTGGATTTCGGCTGGTATTGGGCTGCCATTGCATGGAGCTAATCCATGTCCAAGACTACAGCAACATCTGCAGCATTCAGGACAAGCAACGGATTTTGACAGACAAATGTCATGTGCCCAGTTGCCAGACCAAGAGCTAGGAGCTGCGATTTCCACTCCAGCCACTAGGTGTCTCACTCTTTCCCCTGTGCACAGCTGCAGTATTTAAAGGTTTAGCTTAACTGTTGTGTTAACCATTCACAGGTGCAGACCTTCTACCCTAAGGGTACAAACACACGCAGCAGATACGCAGCAGATTTGATACTGTGTTCAGTTATTTAGATCTAATCTGCTGCGTATCGCAGAAGTACATACGCAGCGTATATGCCGTGTGTGTTTGTACCCTTAGGGTGGGTTCAGACTACGGAATTCTTGCAGATAAATTCCGCCGAATTCCGTTGCCTGTACGCACTCACGGCCGCGCGCCTCTCCGCCCGTGCCATAGACACCATTCTATGCATGGGAGGATTCCGCATTCCGCCAACTGATAGCGGAATCAGCCAGCCCATAGAATGGTGTCTACGGAACCAGCGGAAAGGCGTGTGGCCGCGAGCGCGTTCTAGCTACGGAATTGGGCGGAATTTATCTGCGAGAATTCCGTAGTCTGAACCCACCCTTACACTCTCTCTCTCTTCTTCCTTCCTGTGGCCCAATATAAGTTAAGGTAGCTTCCTGGTCTTGGGTCTTTAGTTGGTGTATGGAGACAGAATAAAGCCAAGAATTCCTGCTGCAGTGACTAAGTGGGCCTGGCTTCAGGCCAGAGTCCTTGTCGGGGACTAAGATTATTCCCAGAGGAACTGAGACTACCAGTATGCAGTGCTAGACCTTTAGAAGGGGGGGGTAACCGTAATCCGGGTAAACCCTTGTCTACCCCTGGGATCCTTCTTCTTATCCCCTGTAGGACAAAGTTGCAGAGAGGCAAAGTATCCTACTGACTATACTCGACTACTTTGAGGAATCTTGAGGAGACAGAGGCCTTGGACTTGTGCTACCTAGAGGTCTCCGAGCTGGTTAGGCAGAAGGCTGTCATATATATATATATATATATACACTACCGTTCAAAAGTTTGGGGTCACATTGAAATGTCCTTATTTTTGAAGAAAAAGCACTGCACTTTTCAATGAAGATAACTTTAAACTAGTCCTAATTTTAAACAAATCCACTCTATACATTGCTAATGTGGTAAATGACTATTCTAGCTGCAAATGTCTGTTTTTTTATGCAATATCTACATAGGTGTATAGAGGCCCATTTCCAGCAAGTATCACTCCAGTGTTCTAATGGTACAATGTGTTTGCTCATTGGCTCAGAAGGCTAATTGATGATTAGAAAACCCTTGTGCAATCATGTTCACACATATGAAAACAGTCTAGCTTGTTACAGAAGCTACAAAACTGACCTTCCTTTGAGCAGATTGAGTTTCTGGAGCATCACATTTGTGGGGTCAATTAAATGCTCAAAAAAAGAGAACTTTAATCTGAAACTCGACAGTCTATTCTTGTTCTTAGAAATGAAGGCTATTCCATGTGAGAAATTGCTAAGAAATTGAAGATTTCCTACAACGGTGTGTACTACTCCCTTCAGAGGACAGCACAAACAGGCTCTAACCAGAGTAGAAAAAGAAGTGGGAGGCCGCATTGCACAACTAAGCAAGAAGATAAGCACATTAGAGTCTCTAGTTTGAGAAACAGAGGCCTCACAGGTCCCCAACTGGCATCTTCATTAAATAGTCCCCGCAAAACACCAGTGTCACCATCTACAGTGAAGAGGCGGCTGCGGGATTTTGGGCTTCAGGGCAGAGTGGCAAAGAAAAAGCCATATCTGAGACTGGCCAATAAAAGAAAAAGATTAAGATGGGCAAAAGAACACAGACATTGGACAGAGGAAGACTGGAAAAAAGTGTTGTGGACGGATGAATCCAAGTTTGAGGTGTTTGGATCACAAAGAAGAACGTTTGTGAGACGCAGAAGAAATGAGAAGATGCTGGAAGACGCATGGCCTGACGCCATCTGTTAGCATGGTGGAGGTCATGTGATGGTCTGGGGTTGGTGCTGGTAAGGTGGGAGATTTGTACAGGGTAAAAGGGATTGTGAATAAGGAAGGCTATCACTCTGCACCGCCATGCCATACCCAGTGGGCAGCGCTTGGTTGGAGCCAATTTCATCCTACAACAGGACAATGACCCTAAACACACCTCCAAATTGTGCAAGAACTATTTACAGCAGAAGCAGCAGCTGGTATTCTATCATAGGTAATGGAGTGGCCAGCGCAGTCACCAGATCACCCCCCCATTGAGCTGTTGTGGGAGCAGCTGGACCGTATGGTACGCCAGAAGTGCCCATCCAACCAATCCAACTTGTGGGAGCGGCTTCTAGAAGCATGGGGGACAATTTCTCCAGCTTACCCCAACAGATTAATAGCTAGAATGCCAAAGGTGTGCAATGCTGGAATTGCTGCAAAAGGAGGATTCTGGGACGGAAGCAAAGTGTGATGGAAGAACAATGTTATTTCACATACAAATCATTATTTCTAACCTTGTCAATGTCTTGGCTCTATTTTCTATTCATATATAGGATACACAGTGGTAACTTGGTTTAAGAGCGTTTTGGTTTAAGTGCTCACAGTTTTTCAAAACTGTGACTTGGTTTAAGAGCATTGCTTTGGTTTAAGAGCTCCCTGTACTAAGTGGGAGCACGAGCAGAGGAGGGGCATGGTCTGCATAGCTGGGTCTACAGCCCTGTACTCTGACCCAGGAAGTCTCCCTCACCTTCCAAATCATAGGAGATCCACTTTAGGCTGGGGCTTACATCAGGGGACAGGACTGTGGAGGTAATCTCCCCATTGCTGTAACCCCTCCCTCCCCGGACAGAGAGTGCTGCTATACTGTGCCCACATCTGCCCTGCTCATTCCTTCCTGCTCCCTGCAGTCTCTGTCCGCCCTTGTGTTTCCCATCCTCTCCATTACTGTACAGTAATTTATAATATCACAGATTCTGCTGTTTCTAAATGTTTGTTTAATCTGTTTTACATGTTATTCAGAATAATAAATCATTTTTGGGGTGTGGAACCAATTGTCTGCATTTCTATGATTTCTTATGGGAAAATTTGCTTTGGTTTAAGAGTGGATTTGGATAACAAGCGCCGCCGGAACGAATTATGGTCCTAAGCCAAGGCACCACTGTATATATGAGTATTTTTTCTTTTAAGTATCAAGTATCTACACTACAATCCCGGCAGGGTACTGCACTAATTAGACAAGGGCCCCTATACTACCCTCGCACACAAAGTGTTCCTATTCTTCACCTACATCTTAAATCTACCTCAAAATGTTTTCTTGTTTGCACTAACACCTCTAAGTGGTCCTGTTGGACACTTTTGTATTGCCCTGAAGTTTCTACAATTAAAGAATCAACCTCCTGTTTAAGTGCTGGACTTTGTCATGTTACTTGCGACACGTGCACCTACACTTAGTGATAACCCTTCAAGTGCAGTGCCTGCATGGTATAGTCCACACAGCCTTACACTATATGTTTTACCTATTACTAATAGAGAAGACTGTGGGAAGGTTTGGATGACAGCCATCAGCACGCACCATGATGTGTACATAGTGACAGCTTTCTATGTACCAATATTAGCGAACGCCAAGTGTGTGATGTGTCAGCCGCATATTACTGACAGCTCCCTTTGGTCTTCTCTATGTGTAATGAAGACGTGGAAGATCAGAGCTCCAGTGATCGGCTGCAGATGACACGGAGATTGATATGTATTGTAAGATACAGGCACGCTTATAGGTGTATATAACTCAGGTCTATGGCATATGGCAGAGTTTGGTATAGAAACTGGATTTAAAGATGTTATACAAGAATAGGAAAAGATAGATCCTTGTCAAACCCTTTAAGCCATAGGTCAAACCTGCGGCCTTCCAGCTGATACAATTCTACATGAACTACAATTCCCATGATGATTCTAGGGTTTCTCCTGAAGTTGCAATGTGGGTCCATGGCTCCCCGCCTTGCTGTGCCCACCCCCCCACCTGCCCATCAGGCGAGCGGGCATAACAGGGACACAAAAAAGACAATCTAAAAAGTTTCTTCTCTGAAGCAAGCAAACACTTAGCTATGTAGTGCTAAGTGTCCACCAGGGGAGAGGAACCTCTCTAAAAAGAACAGGGCCGTTACTTGAAGCAATAGGGACTGACCCCAGTGGGACAAAGCTATGGTACGTCTACGTATCCCACTGCACAGTGCAGGACGACTGGGAAATCTTGGAAATCTGCTTCACCAAGATAACCAACGACTGGGGCTTGTATTACCCACCTAGGACAGCCTAGGGTAGCCCGCAACCAGGGGGCATAAAGCGGTTGAAGACTAGTGCAGTCATCCGTGAGCACGAGTATTGTCTTTCACCTCTTCTGTTTCTTCACATCCCTGTATACTTGGGTTATCCTGTCTCAAATGCTGTGGCGGTGGGTCTAACACCACTCCAGGCTACTGTGGCAAGTGTCAAAGTGACCCTAAAATCCCATGAGGCACCGGCTACCGACCAACACATAGATACTATTGGGGTGGTCGGGGGTCATGTCTGCGGGGCCCCATACACAACAAGCCATATAATTCTACCTATCCCAGCATGGCCAATGCTGCACCCGGCAGTAAGAGCCGGGGATATAAGGAGCTGGGGGGCCGTATACGTCTCTGTCTCCTCTCTACATTTCAGGAGCGGTGCGGGTTTCTTCCGATGAGCCGGAGATTGATGAGCACAATGTACTGCACTGCCGGATAATATGTTCATACAATGTGCAGAATGGTTTATTTCCAGTCCTATCTCCATCTTCCCTCATTCTTCACTCTCTTTAGCATATCATTGTCTCACCTTACGTCACCAATTTATAACCTGTCACTTCTGTCCAGCTTCCCGCTAACATAATCATTTCACATCAACATATGAACCATTAGCCATTTAGAGGATGATAGGAGCACAGGCGGGTTACAGAATGTTCACAATAAGCTTGATTCATTCTTCTTCTTAGCTTCTAATGGTCACCGAGCCAAAGGAATAGTAAATGGATCATGCTAGAAGTAGTGTAAGTCTCCTCCCCGGGGCTGCGGAGGCTCCTGAGGAGAATATGTATGGGGGGACTGCGACCACTGTATCGGAAAGGGGGAATTCAAGAGTAATACTAATATAATACTGTCCATACAGTGGATAAATAATACCGCAATGTGGGGCATAT